>NC_132788.1:31385833-31702916 GCF_048418805.1 Vulpes vulpes
AAGATCTTTATCTCTCCTTCTATTCTAAATGACAGCCTTGGTGGATAAGGTATTTTTGGGTGCATATTTTTCTTGATTACTATCCTGAATATAACATGCCAGCCCTTTCTGGCCTGCCGGGTCTCTGTGGATAGGTATGCTGTTGATCTGATATTTCTCCCCATATAAGTTAGAATCTCTTGTCTTGAGTTGCTTTTATGATTTTCTCTTTATCTCTGAAATTTGCAAGCTTCACTGTTATATGTTGGGGTGTTGATTGGTCTTTTTTTATTTTGGGAGGGTCTTCTCTATCTCTTGGATATGAATGCCTGTTTCCTTCCCCAGATTAGGGAAGTTCTCCACTATGATTTGTTCAAACTTACTTTCTGGTCTCTTTCTCATCTTAGGTCAAATTCATAGGTGTTCAGGATAGTTTGAAAGTTATCTAGCTAAATTTGGGGGACCAGATGAAACAAGGACCTCTACACTTCTGCCATCTTGCCTCCTATCTCTATTTCTGTTTTAAAAGGTTTTTTTTTTAAAATGAATATTGCTGATATTTCAGGAAATCATTGATTTTTGCTTATAATCAAGATGTATATCATAACAGTAATTCCTGTAGTTTATTGTATGCTACACACATTATAACTACTGCACATATTTTGCTTTGTTTCATCTTTATAACTTTACAAAGCAGATAGAAAGGGTAAAACAATTAGATGAAGTTACAATTCTGGTAAGTGTCAAACAGGGATTTGAACCTGGGGCTGCTTTGTGTCTTTATTTTTATGCACTTACCTTAATTTCTTTAAGCTTTCTTTAAGCTATACCTTTTATTGTTATTTTAATTTTTTTTACACTGGCCAGAACTTCTAGAACAACATTTAAAAATAATTGGGATAGTATTTTGTTCCTGGTTGGTTTTGGTTTTTTGTTTTGTTTCGTTTTATTTAAATTCAGTTATTTGATGTATAAATATATTACTGATTTCAGAGGTAGAGTTCAGTGATTCATTGGTCTTATATAATACCCAGTGCTCATTATATCACATGCTCTCCTTAATGTCCATCACCCAGTTACCCATCCTGTGTATTTCATTTCTATCATTGTGTCATTCTTTGGGCCTGTCATAGGGGCCTGTAAGGCTTCTGGTGGACACACTCCCCATCTCTGACTACCTCAGAATGTTCCTATCCTTAGTCTTGCCATATAATCTCATCCATTTAAATAGACATAGCATGAGATCAATTTGGAGTCATGCTCCCCATTCCAAGTGACACTAGACATAAACAGTGTTTCAGAGGGGTCTGTAAGATATGTTTATTTAACATGAAAATTTTAAGAATATCAAGGAGAATCAGGATTCCACTTATGCTGAGGGACCCTAATTTCAAGGCTACTATTCTGAGATCTTCCTAGAGTTAAGCTAACTTCCCCTAAGCAATAGAAGCAAAAGTTTCACAGGTGGTGGTGGTGGTAATGGTAGAGGAGCAGGGATCACCTCTGGAAGCTTGTACACCCATCCAGTACCCTTTCAGGAACATCCATATTATTAAAATGCAGTCCAAGAACCTCCGCCCCTCCTTAAAAGTCTTTGCTTTCTAAGCCATTTAAACCAGTACAAAGGCTTTTTTTCCTCTATATGTATTTTCTCTGTTAATGGTGGATCTGTTTTATATAGTTCTAAAGTGCACAAAGGATAGCTTTTATGACTGTATTATAGAGAATACTCATTTCTAGTATAGTACAACTTTGTATTTCATCAAGTTCTTTCAGAAATTTTTTTTACACTTAAAAACTTTATATTTAATTATTTCTCAAATATTTAAATTCAACTTGCCAACATATAGAATAACACTCAGTGCTCATCTCATGAGCCCTCCTTAATGTCTATCACCCAGTTACCCCATCCTCACCACCCACTTCCCCCCCGTTTCAGAAATATTTTTGTGGTGACAGCATCAAACTGTGATAGTGGGCCTGACTTTTCAGGCACAACAGGCAAGTAACCCAGTTTCATTTGGGGGAATTAATTGTGTTCTTTTGGTAAGACTGTGAAATAAGAACCTGCCTATCCTTCTAGCTGAAGAATAGGCAGGTCCTCTAAAGTAGATCAGTTGAATTGTCTCCCAGGGCTTGAAGCTTGAGCTTCAAAAATAACAAGACTACCATAGGATTTGAAGTTTATTTAATCCAGTAAGAGAACATGATCAAACAGTGAATTAATTTATGTTACCTAGATTCGTCCATGCAGCTACTCTAGTTCCTGTCCTTTTTGGAGGGCTTCCCTTTCCTTACAGTTCTTTTCTCTCTTCTTTTCCCTTCCTTCCCTCCTCTATTCCTCCAGAATTGGTTTGTATTACTTTCAACTGAAGAACCCTGATTTACCTTGTAAAATGCTTAGCATGGTATCTGGTTAATAGTAATACAAATACAGTCATTGGGAATTCTGTGGCTCATGGCATTTCAAAGTTAAGAAATGGTTTGGTTTACCAAATGCATTCTTATGTAGTGAGAAAAAAAAAATGAGTCTAAGAATCAGAATACTTGACTTTTAGTCTCAGCTCTGCCAGTTAATTTGCTTGTTTGGAAAACTGACTGAATGTCTGTCGTCCTACATTTGCTCATCTCCTAAATGGAAGGCTTGGTCTCCAATACTGTTCTGTATAAGTTGCTTAGAAAAATAGTCTTTGGGGGGGGCAGGGAAAAAAAAAGAAAAATAGTCTACATGATTTAAGTACTTAAATCTAGTTTAATCTATAGAGAATGGTTTAAAGTTATTTTATCAAGTAATTTTTTCAAAAGAAGGTCTAATTTAACATGATATAGGTATAGTAGTATGGGGACTTCATATGTCTATATTTACTTACTGACCATTACCATAACTCAAGAGTGGTTAACATATTATTCAGAGTTAGAGGTTAGCATTATGAACTTCCTGAAATGTTAATTTAGTTTGGTTGTTATGTATATTGATTCATTTTCATTCAGTAAGACCACACATCTTTCATTGGATTGTCAAATGTATCTTTGATCTAACAAATGGTAAAAATCACTGCCTTAATTATTCTGATTCTTTGGCATGTAAGACCCATTTTATAAAATTTTCTCTTTGACATATTTCAGTGTAAAAATTATAATACAACATAGAACTTTAATATGAAGAATAATTTTCATGTGTGGTGATAGAGTTTACTCCAATTAATACAGTATTGCCTTTCTTGATTGGTTGGCATATATACTCATATTGTAGTGAAACATAAGGAAGATAGATTGAGTTTTTTAGGAGTAGCAATGTATTTAACAATTAAAAAATAAAAAACAGGGAAATTATGTCTTGATTTGCTGAGAAACTATTTTTGAGTATGAGGTCTTCCTTTTTCATTGTGTTTATCTCTTTAATGTCTATTTCATTTTTGTTTCTATCTTTGTCTTATATTTTGGATCTGCCATAAAGTTCTAGAAATCTTCCTTCAGAGTGGAGAAATACTTCCCCCTTCTGGCCACCTTGCAGTGTTCTTAATGTTAGACATCCTTATAAATATATTATGAACTAGCAATACTAGTTCATAAAAATGATTCAGAAAAAATACTTTTATATTTTTGGTTCTTCAAAGACAAGGTTTTGAAAGGTGAGATGTGAATTTGATAAAATTTAACCATGTTGTATCTTTAAGCTATATAAAATCATGTGTGAAATTGCTCTATATTCAAAATATGAAATCAGGCCATTTAATATTTTCCTGACATACATAAAATCTTTAAATCATTCAGGATATAGAAATGAAATACTGTTTATCTGTGCCTCAAGAATAGGTAAACAGTTTCATGTGTTTATAAACCTGGCCTCACTATTTTGTGAAATTTTGTCATTTGTCATTTGGTGGCACTGCTGTTTAATTTTTCAGAAAAATTAAACATACATTTGACAGATAAAATAGCAATTTTACAGTGATAATTAAAAACCTTTTATGGGGGATCCCTGGGTGGCGCAGCGGTTTGGCGCCTGCCTTTGGCCCGGGGCGCGATCCTGGAGACCCGGGATCGAATCCCACGTCGGGCTCCCGGTGCATGGAGCCTGCTTCTCCCTCTGCCTATGTCTCTGCTTCTCTCTCTCTCACTGTGTGCCTATCATAAATAAATAAAATTAAAAAAAAAAAAAAAAACCTTTTATGGTGATATAAGCAATATAGGAAAGGCTTGGATTTATGAACTTAGAAGAACTCCTGAAGCAGTTTATTTTTTAAACTTAACTATTGAAACTTAGGTCAGTGCTTTATTTCTGCTGCAATTTTTTTTAAACTTTGTATTTTAAAAGAAGTGCTCAAAATGATGTAATTAGGTGGTCAATTTTAACAAAATTTTTTATGTATCCTTTTTTTGAGGCTTTAATGTTTTTATCTTCTGTGAAACGGTGTTTTTTTCATTTCTGTGTTTTTTGTCATATTGGATGAACTTTCTGAATTAAGAACTTAGTCTAGTGTTTTCTCTAAGTTGTTATTTTCTATCTCAAGATCTAGTTAACATTGACTAGCCTTAACATTCAGGTTATGAATAGTATATCCATGATGTTTATGTAGAAGATCCAGCTCCTATTGAGTAATCAGTTAGTTGTGTGTGTTACCTGAATTTATAATGATGTTCCAACATCTCAGTAGTTACTCTGAATTACCTTTACATTTTTGTTATTAAGTAATTGGAAGACTTAATAGGGCAGTCTCCTTGTCTTTGTTCTTTGGTTTAGATTTTGTTATGTCTTTCTCTGTATGTTTTATTATTATTATATTTTATTATGATGATGATCTGTTTAGTTTAGTTGACCCAGGGGAGAGACTAGTATATGTTTGATTATGGAATATGAGCATTTAAAGAAGGCTGCTGAAGATTATTACTATGAAGGTGCCAATAACTTTGTCTTACACATTGAATCAGATTATCTTAGACTGTGTGTGCCAGTCATTAGCTATATACATGGCAGCCAGATAGATTTTGAAACAATACAAAGCAAATTTTTAATAGTAATAAGTGATATTTTCTACATTAAAAACTTCTCTTGATTTAAAGAAATGTTTCTGTAGATTCAAAGATGAATAGTATGAAGAGAATTTAGTAGAGATTTTCTATGTTTTAGCATAATCCCTACTGTACTGAATTTGATTATCTTTGGTCTCATACCCAGTTTGACTCATGGCACTTTATCAGTAAACAGATTTTTGTCTCTGTTACTTTAGGTTTATCTTAAGGTTGAAATTAATACAGAAATATTTCTTTCATATACTTAACAATTTAATAACATAAGGTCAAGATAAAGGATTTTCAATTCCTTTATGTGACTTTTGCTATTCTTTAACTAAAGATAAATTGGTTAAATATTCCCTAGAAGTTTTTAAGTTTTTCTTAGGCCAATACGTCTGCAGTTTCAGAGTGTTAATGCCAGTGTTTGTTTAAATTGTGTATGAATTATGTGTGCATGTGTATAAGCATTAAAAAGAAATATAGAAAATGAGATATAATAAGTTGGCATATTAGGATATAGGTGACTTTTTTCTTTTGTTAAGAGTTTGCTTAAGATTCCTATTATAAGCATCTGCGCAGTAATTTCGGAAATGAGTTTAAGATCATCTTCATAAGCATAAATGAAAATTACATCCTAGTCTGAGAAAGGCAGTTGGTGTTATTCTTTGGCAAAATTGGTTAAATTCATGTTATCTCTCTTGTTTATACAATTAAATCACTCTTCTGATCATTCTTTTAAAATCTTACATTTTTTTGAATTTATAATGCCAAGTATTTGTCTTTCAGGTTTCTGCTTCTTCTCAACTTTTGTATTATAAAACCTTATGCAATGCAAAAACTTTGTTCTGATTATGCACAGATGGGAGGTTTTTGTTTTTATTTGGCATTCAAGAGATTAGAAACTTGTTTTGGGGCAAAGCCAATTTCTTCATTTTGTCAGGGTCTAAAATCATACTTTTAGTGTTTAAGCCAAATAACCTTATTTAATAGAAACTAAATAAATGTTTTCTGAACTGAAATTACTACCATTTATTAGGAACACAACTGTGCACTTTACATAAATTATCACATTTAATCCCTACAGTACAGGGACAATGAGTACCGCATTCCTATTTTAGAAAGAAAAAGTTTGAAGTTCAGATAGGATAAGAACCAATGAAACCCTGGGTGGCGCAGCGGTTTAGCGCCCGCCTTTGGCCCAGGGCACGATCCTGGAGACCCGGGATCGAATCCCATGTCAGGCTCCCAGTGCATGGAGCCTGCTTCTCTCTCTGCCTCTCTCTCTCTCTCTCTCTCTCTGTGACTATCATAAATAAATTAAAAAAAAAAAAAGAAGCAATGAAAAATCACAGGACTAGTAAGTGAGAGTTTGGGGATTTAAGTGTAGAACTGTCCTGTTTGAACTATATTTTATGACCTCCTTAAACAATGAATGACTGTTCAAACTGGCTACCCTACAAAGGCCACTCTCACCATCTTCCCTCCTGGCTTTACACAGTTAGTGCTTTCTCTGGTTTTATTTTGTTTGTTTTTCCCCAGACCATTTAGCACACATCTATCTACTTTTAGTTCTCTGTAACATACTGATTGATTTATGTTTCCCTTTCTCATATGGTTTATAATCCTGTGAGAGAAAGCATTGTATGAGCCATTTTGTTTTGTTTTTGTCTTGTGTTTGTTTGAAAATTATTGCAATTAGTTCTGGTCTACAATATATTAGGGTTTTTTTGCAACTTTACTGAGATATATTTGCAAATAACATTGTGTAGGTATAAGATGTACAACATGATAGTTTGATATATGTATATATTGTGAAATGATTACCACATTAAGTCTAGTTAATACATCTATCACTTCACATAGTTAACGTGTATCATTCAATTTGAATATCCGTTATTTAGCACTGTGCTTGGCACTTAATACATCTTTGTATTGATTAATTTGTATCAAATATTGCATATTTGTTTTCTCACAAAAATCACATCAGATTTACTTAATTAAAATAGAAAACAGGGCACCTGGTATGCCTGGGTGGCTCAGCGGTTGAGCATCTGCCTTTGGCTCTTCGCGTGATCTCAGGATTGGTGATCGAGTCCCACATCAGGCTCCTTGCAGGGAGCCTGCTTCTCCCTCTGACAATGTCTCTGCCTCTCTCTGTGTGTCTCTCATGAATAAATAAATAAAATCTTAAAAAAAAAAAAAAAGAAAGAAAAGAAAAGAAAAAAGAAAACAGGGCACCTGGGTGGCTCAGTCAGTTAAGCGTCTGACTCTTATTTTCAGGTCAGGTCACGATCTCAGGGTTGTGAGATGGAGCCCTGTGTCAGGCTCTGTGCTAGACAAGGAGCCTGCTTGAGATCCTTTCTCTTTCTCCTCCTCCCTTCCCACTCGTGCACATGCAAGCTGTCTCTCTCTTTAAAAGAAAAAAAAGCAGAAATCATTTAAGTGAATTTAAACATTCATTTGATTATACAGTGGATAAAAATAATACATGGTTAGACAAATATTTACTGATTTAAATAAAATGATAGAATTTGTACATCCAAATTGTTTCCTTCAAAATAATTATCTAAAGAAATACCATACTTTTCTAAAAATGCTGCTATTTTTTCAGAACCAATTGGAACTTGTTTTTATTTTCTCAGAATTTATGGTACCTTTTTTGAATATCCTGTATGAAATAAGACCATCATAAAGCTTCAAAATATCTCTATGTAGTCTTTCAAGGAGATAATACTCAGTTGTGTTAGCTTTAGATTTTTTGAGTTGTTTATAACAATATTCTCAAATATCAGTATACTTTTTCAGTGGTGCTCAACTCTGGATTAGAACAGTGTTTCTGTCTTTTTTTATATAAAGATTTAATTTTTTAGAGTAGTTTTAGGTTCACAGCAAAACTGAAAGGAAGATACAGAGATTTCCCATATATCCCTTGCCCCATAGCCTCTCCCATTAATCAGCATCTTCCACCAGAATTGTACATTGTTGCAATTGATGAACCTATATTTATATATCATGACTCAAAGTCTATAGTTTATTTTTTATTTATTTATTTTTTTTTTTTATGATAGTCACACAGAGAGAGAGAGAGAGAGAGGCAGAGACACAGGCAGAAGGAGAAGCAGGCTCCATGCACCGGGAGCCCGACGTGGGATTCGATCCCGGGTCTCCAGGATCGTGCCCTGGGCCAAGGGCAGGCGCCAAACCGCTGCGCCACCCAGGGATCCCTATAGTTTATTTTATAGTTCACTCTTGGTACTGTCCATTTTGTAGGTTTGGACAAATGTATAATGACAGGTATTCAGCATTATAATATCATACAGAGTATTTTCACTGAACTAAAAATTCTGTGTTCTGTTTATTCATTCCTCCTACCACTCCTCTCCCAACCTCTGGCAACCACTGATCTTTTTTATTGTTTCTATAGTTTTACCTATTCCAGGATGTCATATGATTGGAATCATACCAGTAGCCTTTTCAGATTGACTTGTTTTGTTTAGTAATACGCATTTAAAGTTCTTCTAACTTTGCATGGCTTGATAATTCATTTCTTTTTAGCACTGAATAATATTCCTGTTTGTACCAGTTTTTTGTTGTTGTTGTTGTTTTTGTTAATCTAGTTACTGAAGGACATCTTGGTTACTTCCAAGTTTTGGCAATTATGAATAAAACTGCCATAAACATCTATGTACAGATTTTCGTGTGAATATAAGTTCTTAAATCCTTTGGGTAAATACCAAGGAGTGTGATTGTTGGGTCACATGGTGAAAGTCTGTTTAGTTTTGTAAGAAACTGCCAAATTGTCTTCCAAACCATTTGAATTACCATCAGAAATAAATAAGAGTTCTGGTTGCTCCACATCCTCAGCTGGTGCTTCAGTGGTTTGAATTTTAGTCATTGTAGTAGATAAGTTGTAGTATCACATTATTGTTTTAATTTGCAGTTCCCACATGACATATGTGTAGCAACTTTTCACATGCCTACTTGCTGTTTGTATTTGTCTTTGGTGAGGTATCTATTCAGATTTTTAGTTCATTTTTTTAATTAGGTGGTTTGCTTTTTTATTGAGTTTTAAGAGCTCTTTTTATATTTTGGTTAACTGCACTTTAAGTCTTTCTGTCTTTTGCAAATATTTTCTCCAAGTCTGTGGCTTGTCTTCTCTTGACAGTTATCTTTCAAAAAGCAAAAGTTTTGAATTTTAGTGAAGTCCAGCTTATTTATTCATCGTTCATGATTGTACTTCTAGTGTTATATCTAAAAAGTATTGCCAACCCCAAAATCATCTGGGTTTTCTCCTATGTTACCTTCTGGGGAGTTTTATAGTTTTGCATTTTGCATTTAAATCTATAATGAATTTTGAGTTAATTTTTGGTTTAAAGTCTTTGTTTAGATCCCTTTTATTTTGGCCCACAATGTCTAGATATCGCAGCACTATTTGTTGTAAAGACTCCTTTTTCCATTAACTTGTCTTTGCTCCTTTGTTAAAGATCATTTGACTGTGTTTATGGGAGTCCATTACTGAGCTATATTCTGTTCCATTGTTCTGTTTGTCTATTCTTTTACCAGTGCCACACTGTCTTTGTAGTAAGACTTGAAGAAGCTGGGTAGAATCATTCCTTGAACTTTTGTTCTTCAATACTGTGTTCATTATTGCCACCTTCTTTTGAACAACATAGATATTAGTATAAAATGAGAGTCCAGACAAGATATTATAATTGTATTGCTACCTCAATAAATGTTGCAGTCGAAATGTATACCCCCCAGAAATTTTTGTTTAATTGTTTGAAGGAGAGAAATAAGTAGGGAGCAGACTTGCTATGAGTATACCTGTAAATGCCATTTCCTTATATTTAGTAATGATTCCATATCTTATTTCACAGAGTATAAATGATAAGATAAAGATGAACACATATATGAATATAACATGATATTTTTTAGTGAAGTTAAATTCTTGTTACCTGCACTTATCATTTCTTCCATGCTTCCATTTCTTCCATTCTTCCATTATGTTGACATTTTTGTAATGAGGGTTCATGGTAGGTGATTGATGTTCAAACTTTAAGAAGATTGTGCCAAACTTTCAGAATTTGCACAAGCATTTCTTTTTGAATTGTAAGATTAAGAAGTAAAATATTTTTTTCTTCCCATCAAATGTTGTAATTAAAATTAAAGTGAAGGGACTGATGTCTTAATTTTTTACAAGTCAGGATTTTTTTAAAAGATTACTTAATGAAACATTGTTAATGAAATGGAAAGGAGTTAGTACTACAGGAGACATAATTATGTTTACATCTGAGGCCAGAGATGTTTCTCTCTTTTCTGATCTTTCCTCAGACCTAGCACATTGTCTTGCACAATAAAAATTGAGAAATGAAAACACTGTACCTTTAGATAGAGTCGATAAATAGTGATCCTATATATACCGTTTTATCTCTTCATACAAATATCAATTTGCAAATGTATTTAAATTCTTCATTATAGTTGGTGGCTAAAGGAGTAAAGAATTCTGATATGTCTCCACCTTTGGGACAACATGAAGCAGGTGGCTCTCCATCAAAGCAACAGATGAGATCTGTTATTTCTGTGACTTCAGCTTTGAAAGAAGTGGGTATGGTAAGTAAGTTTTCTAAAATTTAGAACTCCTCAAAGCTAAAGATTATCAGAAGGATTTAAATTTAATGAGATTACATTAATTCCTAATGTTTCATTAAGTTTTTCTAGTGAAAAAAAAACTTCTTAAGATTTTTGTGTATGGTTTACTGTGAGTATTGGAGCCTCATTACTCATGGGTTTATACATCAATACAGAGGTTTATACATAAAATACATAAAAATAGATTTAACTGTCTCTCATTTTTACTCTAAAAGAATATTGAACACTTGACAGGATGAGCAGTGGATGATATTGGCAAATTAAACTCCAATAAAAAAATAATTTAAAAAATTTCAAAAATGTGAACACAAAAAATAAAAATAAAAAAATATTGAATAAAATATATACAGAAATGTACAGAAAATAATGCAACATTTTTGTACCCCAGCTCTTACAATTAACAGATATTTTTTTTTAAAAAAAAAACATTCATTTTTCTCTAAAATAATGTCTCTTTGGTACTTTAATTAATTAACTCTAGGAATAAAGTCCAAGATATGTTTACATTTATTTTTAAATCTTTGATGTAAATTGAACACCAATAAAAAATAAATTTATTATTAAAAAAGTTACTCAAAGAAAACATAAAATAAATAAATAAATCTTTGATGTAACAAATGTTAGAGGATTTAATATAATTATACTTAACCCGCCAATTACTTCTTTTATCTCCTGCTTATGAATCTCTGTCATGCTATATGGATAATGAAACAAAGAACTGTGGGCAAGTAAAAAGTTTAAACTTAGAAGTATATGTCAGGTGTTCCTCTAAGACATGAAAACACTGTTCTAGGATTAAAGGAAATGGGCTCATGATGTGGAATTTCAGCCTAGAATTCAACACACAGGAGGGAAAAAGTCTATTGAATCATTTAACATATTAATCTGATTTTCTCTTGTCTTTTTAATTAATGTCTCTGCCTTTTAATTGCTGAGTTTCATTAAGTTTTTACAGTCAAGACTGATATTAGTACACCATTTTTTTATAGCCTTTGTGTTTATTTTGAAAATAAGACTGAGTAGGAAAATACAAGTTTCTTGGTCACTCTCAAGAATTTCATGTAAGAAGCTATTTTTTTTTTCAAGAAGGTTTAGTCTCTTTTTCTTTCTGATAATGATTTTGTGTGTGCTGCGTTGTTCACTTCAACTTTAGATACCACTGTGTGGTTTCCTTCCTGTACCCAGTCTCACATCTCAACTAGCTGTTCATCTCTCTGGTTGTAGCGACTGCTAATTCCTGACTACTTTATTGGGTAAAATCCTCTTTGTCTCATTTACATGTATTTACTTTAAAACTGACCAGTATACTTTTTTGTATTTTAATCAAATATTACAAAATTTGAGGTAATCTGTGTCATGAAGTGCTTTTCTTTATGTATTGTCTTGGTAAATATTGTTTACTTAAAACCTTGAAAATTACTCTTTCTTACTCTGCATCTTTCAGGTACTTTTTTTTTTTTTTTTTTGCTTTCATAGCTTTCATAACTACTAATTTCTTCTTTTTGTGTGTTTAAAAATTCTTGTTGGTCTACATCACTATGATTGTACTAATCAAAAGACAGAATTTTTATTATTGTTGGTCTAAAGGGCTCAGAACTTATTATTTCTTTGCTTATGGAGAGAAACCAATTCTCAATTATGTTTAGTAGTATGGCTTAATAGGAACATATATACATTGAAACATAAAGACAGCATCAAAATAACACAGCCTAGCTAGAATTATTTTATCCACCAAAACTCCCTAGGTTTAATTAAGAGTGTATATAAGTTGAGGCACCTGGATAGCTCAGTTGGTTAAGCATCTGACTTTTGATTTTGACTGAGGTCATGATCCAGGGTGATGAGATTCAGCCCTATGTTTGGGCTCTGTGCTGGGTGTGGATTTTCTCTCTCCCTCTCTCCTTTCCTTGCATGAGTGTACACTCTCTCTCTCTCTTAAAAAAGGGCAGGAGGAGTATATGAGTTAATTTTCTTTTTATTTTTACCACTGACCTAAAATTACCAAAAATCAGATGCCAAAAAGGAAGAGTATAAATATGTGATCAGTAATCTAAAAATAAGACAAATAATTGAGAATTGGCCGTTCTGTTTTTAAGTCTATTACTTGATTATTTTTAACTATTTCTCATTTCTGATAATGAAGGAAGTTATATTAACATTTTACAGGGATAAAAATATTCACAAGGAGCAATTTAATGGAAAACAAAAAGTAACAAAACCAAAATTTTTAAGGTAGACATTTAAAATAGCATTTTTCTTACTCTGTGACTATCTGTATTTATAGGATAGAAGTTTAAGTGATGCCCAGGAAACCTCAGAAGACATGCAGAAGACTAACAGTGCTATTTCAGTAAGTACAATTTTCAAACTCTTTCTGTCAATCATTTTACTTAATTGTATACTTATTAAAGTTTATTTAACATTTTAACTGTTTCAGAGTAAGCGGGAAATACTACGTAGGTTAAATCAAAATCTTAAAGCTCAAGAAGATGAGGAAGAAAAGCAGTGTCACTCTGATACATGTGAGATAGTTGTTAATGAAGATGCCAAAGAGCATGAAAAAGAAAAATCAGTTTCATCTGATCGCAAGAAATGGGAGGCAGGAGGTCAACTTGTGATTCCTCTGGATGAGTTGACATTGGACACATCCTTTTCTGCAACTGAAAGTATGTATAAAATGTTAATATTCTGTGTTGGCCTAGCACACTTGTAAACTTGTAGACTGGATACTTGGAAAGAAAGAACAGGTAGAGGGATTGAGGAGAGGCTGCAAAGATTTATTTGTATGTGAAAAATAGAGAAAACTATTCATCCTTAAGAAACACAAGGATTTCGAGGAACATGGGTGGCTCAGTGGTTGAGCGTCTGCCTTTGGCTCAGGTCATGATCCCGGGGTCCAGGGATTGAGTCCTGCATCGGGCTCCCCACAGGGAGCCTCCTTCTTCCTCTGCCTATGTCTCTACCTCTCCTTATATGTCTCTCATGAAAAAATAAATTAAACCTTAAAAAAAAAACCACAAGGATTTTTTATTACAAAATTATGTGGTATGAGAGAGAGGACTAATGATACATATTTAGATTGTATTACATTAACTCTTTCTACCAGTTGTATTACTTTAATCTGTTACTAGGAACAATTCTTGATGAGAACCAAAGTAGCAAACTTTGACAGTATCTCAGAAAGATCCCTTAGGTATGTAGTCAGAGGTATCAAAAAGATCTCACTTAAAGATTCCTTTATTCAGCAATAATTATTGAGCAACTATTTTCTTTTCTTTTATTTTTTTAAGATTTTATTTATTTATTCATGAGAGGCACAGAGACACAGACAGAAGCAGGCTCTGCTCAGGGAGCCCGATGTAGGACTTGATCCCCCAACCTAGGATCATGCCCTGAGCCAAAGGCAGACACTCAACAACTAAGCCACCCAGGTGTCCCTGAGCAACTATTTTCTTGCATTGTCCAAGTTACTGAGGAAGATACAACAATAAATGAAAACATGTGCTCTTGTGGTGCTTACATTCTGAAAGGGCAGGTCTGATTGTCAACCAACTAAATTTAGTTTTAAGTAATTTTTTTAATGGACTATTTTCTTAGAATTCTTTCTTGCATTGGAGAAAAGCTCAAAGACTCCAAACTATGGTGTCTTTTATTTTGGTTACTCAGCAGTTCTTTATTGAATCTCATTAAATGCCACATATTCCTCAGCAATGAAGATACAATAATGGTTAAGACATAGTCCTCCTTAATGAGCTTAGGGCCCGGGGGAGAGGGAGACAAGGCAATTATAATTGATAAGGAATATACTAGAAATAATTTTAGGCTACTGTAAGAATATGTATCAAGACATAAATTGGAGTTGAGGAACCCAAGGAAATGATTTCTGGAAAAAAGAATGAGTCGAGGGATAAGTAGTTAACCAAAAGCTAAGCCAAGTGTTTTAGGCATAGATGAACTAGAACCCAGATGAAAGAGCATGTAAAATTCAGGGAACTTGGTATAAATCAGCATGGATGGCAAAGTTCAGAAGTCAAGTCAAAGAATGGCAAGTAAGAAGCCCTAGAAGAGGTAAGGAGGGATGATCATGAAGGGTACTGTACATTGGCTCTTTCAAACAGTATAAACTTGCTCTGAGTGCAGAGAGCAGTCTTTGAAACAAGGGTTAGTAAATGTTTTCTGTGAATGGCCAGATAGTAATTATTTTAGGCTTTGCAGGCCGTAAGGACTCTGTTGCAGCTTCTGTACTCTGTCACTAGAGTGTAAAAGCAGCAATAGACAATATGCAAATGTTTTAACATGGCTGTGTTTCCAGTAAAATTTTATTTACGGGTATTGAAATTTAAATTTCTTAACATTTTCTTTAACATCATCAGTTTCTTTTCTCAGACCTTCTGTTTTTCGTTGTTGTAAAGAGTGTTCATGATTGTTTCCTAGAAATACTTTATAATAACTTTTAAAACCCTTGTTAGATAATTCAAGTATCTGTGTGATATTTGTGTTGGTTATTAGTCAATAGACATCTCCCATAAGATAATCATCTATCTTCTCTCATGAGAGTTGTACTGTATGTTTTGTGTTCCCTATCATGTAGCATAGATCTTATACATGAAAATTGGTCATTAATTACATAAATATGATGAACACAACTTATGTTGTGAGATCTCTCGAGTGATGGAGCTGTAATGATTTAGAACACCTCTGAGGCAAAAAAAATTATCACCAGTCTTATGGTGAAATGAAAGCAAAAGTAGAGAGGTTCAAGTAAGTTTTATATAAGATGAAAAAATCCTGCCACATTTTCTTTAAAAGTAGGAAGAAAGAATATATGCAGAATAAAAACAGAAGAATTGGGTAATTTTGGAACTCCTAGGTGGCTCAGTGGTTGAGCGGCTGCCTTTCGCTCAGGGCGTGATTCCGGAGTCGAGGGATCAAGTCCCACATCGGGCTCCCTGCATGGAGCCTGCTTCTCCCTCTGCCTGTGTCTCTGCCCCCCCCCCCTTTCTCTTTCACTCTCTCTCTCTCTCTCATGAATAAATAAATAAAATCTTAAAAAATAAAAAAATTAAAAAATAGGCTAATTTTGAATGATTTATATAGACCTTTCAAAGACAAATATATCAGGACATATGAGATACCTTATTAAAAGCACTTTTATATGAAAAGCTAGGATGAGACTGAGAATAATGTTATGAATAACACTTTGTCTCATAAGTTCAAAAGTCATGTTTAACATAGCAGGCAATATATTTATGTGATAAGTTTTTACATAGTATAAACAGTGTATAAAATTTCTCCCTACCTCAGCATATACCCCATTTCCATCTCTCTATAGATACATATTTTATACCTTTATGTTATATGTTATATATCATTTATTATATTTATTTTCTAAATAAGTGTATTTTAAATCATTTCACTACATTAAAAATTCCCTTCATCTTTTTTATAGCTGTGTAATAATAGTCCATTGTATGATCGTACTTTTCTTAAGATTTTATTATGAACAATTTCAAACATAGCAAAATTGAAATAATTTCACAGTGAACACCATACACTCTCCATTGAGAGTATACCATTAATATTTTACTGTGTTTGCTTGATCACATATCTGTCCATCCCCTTCTAACAATTAGTGTATCTTATTTTTTGATGCAGTTTAAAAGTCATTGCAGATATTGGTACACTTTGTCCTAAGTACTTCATATATACATATCATTAAATGGAGTCAATATTTTTTAGAGTTTTTTTTTATGTTAAATTTACATACAATGAAATGCAGATATTTTAAAAGTACATTTGCTGGGGGTTTAAAAATTTTTTTAGAGATAGCACATATATAAGCAATGGGGAGGTTATAGAGGGAGAGAGAGAATCTTAAGCAGGCTGCATGCCCAGCACAGAGCCTGACAAAGAGCTTGATCTCATGACCCTGAGATCATGACCTAAGCCAAAATCAGGAGTCGACAACCATCTGCTGAGTTTTAGCACATATAACCCTATGTAACCCAAACCCCTATCAATATACAGAAAACCCTCTCTTACCAAACAAAAAATTTCATGCCTCTTCCCAGTTTCTGCATCTAGCCTCCCAGAGGGGACTTTTTTTCTGAATTTTTCTATCTTAGATTAACTTTCTTTGTTCTAGAATTTCATTTAAACAGACTAACAGTTTGTATTCTTTTTTGTTTAGCTTGTCTAACTCAGCATAATGCATTTTTTAAGATTTTATTTATTTATTCATAAGAGACACCGAGAGATAGGCAGAGGAAGAAGTAGGCTCCCTGCAGGGGAGCCTGATGTGGGACTTGATCCCAGGACCCCAGGATCAAGACCTGAGCCAAAGGCAGACACTCAACCACTGAGGTACCCAAGCATCCCACATAATGCTTTTTGTGATTTATCTGCATTGTGATTATCAATAGTTTGTTTCATTAAAAGAAAAAATCTCTATTTAAAATTTTTGTTATTGATAAAGTCACTTCTACTTTTTTTGCTTAATGTTAGCTGGTATATCTTTCTCCATTCCCCCCTCTCTTTTAGTCTTTCGGTGTCTATATATTTAAAATAGGTTTCCGCCTATAAGAAGTATATTTTTGGGTGTGCTTTTTTAATCCACTCTTATCAACTTTAACTTGGTTATTGAGACCATTTATACTTAATGTGATTCTTAATATGGTTCCATCTAAAAATGCCATTTTGCTATTTGTTTTTTGTTTATCTTATCCATTCTTTGTTTCTTTTGCCCTTTTGTTTTTCTTTTTCATTTTTTAAGATTTCATTTATTTATTCATCAGAGACACAGAGAGAGGCAGAGACACAGGCAGAGAGAAAAGCAGGCTCCATGCTGGGAGCCCAATGTAGGACTTGATCCCGGGACTTTGGGATCACGCCCTGAGCCAAAGGCAAATGCTCAACAGCTGAGCCACCCAGGCGTCCCGTGTTTCTTTCTTTTGGATTGAGTATTTTTATGATTCCATTTTATCTCCATTATTGGCTTATTAACTGCAGTTTATTCTTTTATTTTAGTGTTTACTCTAGAGTTTGTAGCATACATCTTTAACTTATCACAGTTTATCTTCTAGCAATTGATTATATTTCACATATAGTTTAAGAGCCTTGAAACAGTATCGATTTATTTCCTCCCAGTCATTGTGCTGTTGTTTTTATTTGTTTTTAACTTATGCTATAAACCCCATAATACATTATGATCATTTATTCTTTAAGGAGTTTTAAATAATAATAGAAAAAGCTTCTGCATCTACCCATATAGTTATTGTTTCCAGTGGTCTTCATAATATTTGAATATTTGTGTAAATCAGATTTCCATGTGGTTATCATTTTTTTCTGCCTGAAGGACTTTCTTGAACATTTCTTATAATGTAGACCTGCTGGTGAGGACTCATTTCAGCTTTTGTACATCTATAAAAGTGTTTATTTTGCCTTCCTTTTGCAAAGATACTTTTTTTGGGTATGGAATTCTAACTTTGATATTTTTTTTCTTTTAGTACTTTAATGATACTGTACCAATGTCTTCTAGTTTCTTATTTATTGTGGTAAGAACCTTCTATCATTCTTATAGTTATTCATCTGTATGTAATATGTCTTATATCTTCTAGATTTTTTTTAAGATTTTATTTATTTATTCATGAAAGACAGAGAGAAAAAGAGAGAGAGGCAGAGACACAGGCAAAGGGAGAAGCAGGCTCCATGCCGGGAGCCTGATGCAGGACTCGATCCTGGGACTCCAGGATCATGCCCTGGGCCAAAGGCAGGCGCTAAACCGCTGAGCCACCCAGGTGTCCCATCTTCTAGATGTTTTTAAATCTTTCCCCTAAGACTTGGTTTTAGTAAATTTCATTATGATGTGCTTTGGTGTCATTTTCTTGTTTCTTTTGCTTGGGTTTTGTTCAGCTGCTTGCAATTGTGAGTAGCTTTCATTAAATTTGGATAATTTTTGACATTTTTTTCCAGCTTATTTTGTTTTTTTCTAGAAATTTAAATGGATCTTCTCAGTGTTTTCCTTTTCTGTAATTGTCATTACTTCTTTCTCTAGCTTATTGAACATACAGAATTCAATTATACTGACAAAGTCATCTGTCATTTTTAGGTTGGTATTACTCAATTGATTTTTTTCCTCTTTATTAAAGGTTGGATTCTTTTGCTTTTTTGCATGCTTGGTCAATTTTTTGTTTGGAAGCCAAACCATGAATTTTACCTAGATGAGTGATTGTATATTTTTGTATTCCTATAAATATCCTTGATTTTTGTTCCGAGACACAGTTCAGTTACTTGTAAATAACTTGACCCTTTTAGGTCTTGCTTTTAAGCTTTGCTAGGTGGAGCAATGTCTATGTCTAATCTCTCCTCTTTTACTAAGTCTAAAACCTCTCTGAGTAATCTGCCTAATGACTTGTGAATTATTATAAGACTTTTTTTTCTGGCTGGTGGGAAGAGGGACTATTTCTGACCTTTTTTAACTCCAAGTTTAACTCCTTTTGGGACATCTTTTCCCTAGATATAGTAATTTCCCATGTGTGTGCTGATCGGTATGCAGCTTAAGAATCCAAGAAGCTCTATGGTTCTTCCAAGTTCTCTTTGTGTAGCTTTCTACTCTTCAGTACTCTGTCCTGCCAATATTAGCCACTTTTGCCTTCTGGACTTCCGATCTATTACCTCAGCTCAAAGAGACCGTCAACTCTACCTGGTTTTCCCTCCCTACATCAAAGGGAACTAAGTTCATATCGTTTCATATGGACTTTAGTTTTTCCAGTTTTGTTAAAGAGACTTTCCATTCCCTACTATATTGTTTTGACGTCTGTGTTAAATACCACATGCCTCTAAGTTATAGGTCTGTTTCTGAGTTTTCTACTTTTTAACTATCCTTTTAAAAATTGATTCCCAGGGACCTGGGTGGCTTGATTGGTGAAGTGTCTGCCTTCAGCTTGGGTCATGATCCCAGGGTCCTAGGATTGAGTCCCAGATCGGGCTCCCTTCTCAGTGGGGAGTCTGCTTCTCCCTCTACTGCTCCCACTCCTGCTCCCCCTGCTTGTACTTTCTCTCTCTGTCAAATACAAGAAGTTAAAAAAATTGATTCCCTACTGGGAATTATTTTTGCTTTATAAAACTGAATTTCACCTGCTAATTTGCAGATTCTTACTCTCAAGGAACTAGTACATACAGATTTGTATCAACATTTTGTATTTGAATACCATTAAAATTTTATATGACTTTTATATGCTGTAATATGTGAGATTGCACCTTGTCTATGACTGCTATTGCTAGGTACTTAGATGCTTTGTGTATTATTACAGAAGGCTCTGAAGAATCAAATCTCAATAGATAATTTCCCATTTTTTGCTCTGCTAAATTTTATTTTAAAAGTTACTCCAGAATTATTGCCAAAAAGACAATGTCATTGCCTACTGAAGATATGTAAGCTAAATTCAGGGCACCTGGGTGGCTTAGTCAGTTAAGCATCTGCTTTCTGCTCAGGTTATGATCCTGGGGTCCTGGGATCAAGCCCCACATCAGACTCTGCTCAGTGAGGATCCTGCTTCTCCCTCTCACTCTCCCTCTGCCTCTGCCTCTGCCTCTGCCTCTACCCATATGCCTGCTTGTGGGCACGCACTCTCTCTCTCTCTGTCAATAAATATATAAATAAAATCTTTTTTAAAAAGATATGTAAGCTAAACTAAAATAAATTTTCTTAGAAATACTCTTATCTACGTTTAAACCATATGGACATTTAGGATTCGTTTTCTATTTTCTTTCATTAAATTTGTAGAAACAAAATATTAATTTCTATTTCTTCTCTTTTGTACACCCCAAATTATTGTTTAATAGTCTTAATTTTCAAAAATATTCTCAAATCAAAATTTTGAAGAAGCACAATTTATTTTTTCTATTTTTCTATTCCTTGAAACTAGAATTTAATTCATATTGTTTACTTTTTTTTTGAAGCCTAGTTAACATGTGATATTTTGTTACTTTCAGATGTACAACATAGTGATTCAACATTTATATAAATTACAAAGTAATCAAGATACATCTAGCTATCATCTATCACTGTACAAGGTTGATTTATGTAATTGACCATATTTTCTATGGTGTACATTGTATCCCCTTGTTCTATTTATTTTTTAACCAAAAGTTTGTACCTTTTAACCCCCATCCCTACTTCCTCTATCCTCCCTATGCCCTCCCCTCTGGTGACCACCCGATTATTCTCTGTATATATGTTTCTGTATTTAGTCATTTATTTAGTTTTTTGGATTCCACATATAAGTAAAACCATACATTATTTGTTTTTCTCTCTCTGACTTATTTCATTTAGCATACGGACCCTCAGTGTCCATCCATGTTGCAAATGGCAAAATTTCCTTTTTTTATGGCTACGTAATTTCCTTTGTGTGTATATATGTACACACACACACACATACACATACGTAATTGACCCTGAACAATACAGGGCTTAGGAATCCAAATCTGTGTGGTCAGAAATCTGCATATTACTTTTGACTCCCCAAACATTTAATTACTACTATTAGCCTACTATTGATTTGAAACCTTACTAATAGCATAAATGAGTTAACACATATTTTGTATTTATATGTATTATAATGTATTCTTAAAGTAAAATAAGCTAGAGAAAAGAAAATGTTACTAAGAAAATCATAAGAATAGAAAATATTCTTAAAGTGCTATATTGCATTTATTGAAGAAAGTCCACATACAAGTGGACCCAAGGCTGTTCAAACCTGTGTTGTTCAGGGAACAGTTATATACCACATCATCTTTCTGTATTCATCTATCGATGAACACTTAGATTGCCTCAATATATTGGCTATTGTAAATAATGCTGCAGTGAACATAAGGATGTGTATTACTGACTTTGGGCTTTGTTTGTTCTTTGTAGTTCCTTTATATGTAGAATTATGTATGGTTAGTTTGAGATTTTTCTTGTTTCTTGAGATGGGCCTGCATACCACTATAAACTTATCTCTCAGAATTGCTTTTGCTCCCATAGATTTTGGAACATTGTATTTTCATTTTCATTTGTCTCAAGGTATTTTTTGATTTCTTCATTGACTCATTGATTTGTTTAGACTTCACATATTTGTGTTTTACAGTTTTCTTCTGCTTAAAACAAAACAATTTTTCATTTTTAGTTTTATACTGTTGTGTTTGGAAAAGGTGCTTGGTATGATTTCAGTTTTCTTAATTGAGATTTTTTTTTGTGGCTTTCATATGCTCCATCCTGGAGAATGTGCATTTGAAAAGAATGTGGACTCTGCTGTTTTGGGGTAGAGTGTTTTGTATATATGTGTTAAATCCATCTGGTCTGATGTGTTATTTAGGACCAATGTTTTCTTATTGATTTTTCGATCTAGATGATCTATTCATTGATGAAAGTGGAATATTAAAGTCCCCTACTATTATTGTATTATCATCAGTCTCTCTCTTTATGTTTGTTAATACTTGCTTTATGGATTTAGGTGCCCCTATGTTGGATGCATTGATATTTCTATCCTCTTGTTTGATGTATGCAATCATTATGTAATGCCCTTCATAGTCACTTGTTACAGTCTTTCTTTTAAAATCTATTTTTTTCTGCGTTAAATATTGCTACTTCAGCTTTCTTTGTTTTTCATTTGCATGGAATACCTTTCTCCATCCCTTCAGTTCACTTGTCTGTATGTGTCATAGATCTGAAGTGAGTCTCTTGTAGGTAGTGTGTATATGGGCATTGATTTTTTTTTAATCCATTCAGCCACCCTTTGTCTTTTGTTTAAAGCATGTAGTTGATTTACATTAAAAATAGTTATTGATCGATATGTACTTATTGCCATTTACTTGATTGTTTTCTGTAATTGGCAGTTCTTCTGTGTTACTATTCTCTTCTCTTGCGCTCTTCCCTTGTGATTGGTGTTATATTTGTATTTGTTTCTGTTTATTTTTTCTGTACCTATCAATAGGTATTTGGTTTATATTACAATGAGATTCATATATAACATCCTGTATATCTAACAGTCTGTTTTAAGTTGAAGGTTCAAACACATTCTAAAAGCATTACTTTTACCTCCGCAGCATTTTGTTTTTGATGTCATGTTTTACATCTTATTATTTTGTGTAGCTCTTGATTAATGATTGTAGGTCTAGATGATTTTAATATTCTTGTCTTTTAAACTTCATATTAGATATGAGGGTGGTTGATCCATGACCTTTGTATTGTTTACCTTTACCAGTAAGATTTTTTCTTTAATTTTCTCATTTCTAGTTATAGTCTTTTCTTTTTGTTTAATGAAATTCTTTCAACATTTCATGGAAAACCAGTTTGGTATTGATGAACGCCTTCAGCTTTTCTTTGTCTGGGAAACTGATCTCCCTTCAGCTCTGAGTGATAACTTTGCCAGGTAGAGAGTATTCTTGTTTATAAGTCTTTTTCTTTCAGTACTTGGAGTATATCATGCCACTCCCTTCCGGCCTGTTAAGTTTCTGCTGAAAAAATAGTTGATAGTTTTATGGGGTTCCCTTGTAATTAACTAGTTGTTTTTCTCTTGCTGCTTTTAAGATTCTCTCGTTATCTTTAATTGCTGATACTTTAATTGTAATATGTTTTGGTGTGGGTCTTTTTGGGTTCATCTTATTTGGGACTCTGTGCTTACTAGAATTAGATGTATATTACCTTGGCCAGGTTAGGAAAATTTTCAGCCATTATTTCTTCATACAGATTTTTTGTCCCTTTCTCTCTTCTCCTTCTGGGACCCTATAATGCTAATGTTAATACCCTTGATGCTGTCCCAAAGGGCCTTTAAACTATTCTCACTTTTAAAAATTATTTTTTGGGGGACGCCTAGGTGGCTCAGTGGTTGAGCATCTGCTTTTGACTCAGGTCGTGATCCTGGGATCAAATTCCACAACAGGCTCCCTGTGGATGTCTGCCTATGTGTCTGCCTCTTTCTCTGTGTCTCTCATGAATAAACAAAATCTTTAAGAAATAATAAAATAAAAATAAAAATTCTTATTGCTGTTCTGATTGGGTAATTTCCTCTACCCTGCTTTCTGTATTTTTTTTAAGATTTTATTTATTTATTCATGAGAGGCAGAGGGAGAAGCAGGCTTCATGCAGGGAGTCTGATGTGGGACTCAGTCCTGGGACCATGGGACCACACCCTGAGCTGAAAGCAGATGCTCAACCACTAAGCCACCCAGGCATCACTGCTTTCCAGATTATTGATCCTTTCTTCTGCATCATCTGATCTGTTAATTCCCTCTAGTGTATCAGAAGGGGCCTTGTAGCACAAACCTCCATGGTCACCTGAGCCAGTTCCCCGTGAGTGTTTCTTATGTGAGCTACTTGCACCCTTCTGTTGTGGCTAGGTCAAGATTATTGCAGACCGACTGGTGTACACAGCTTTCTGTGAGGTCAGACTTTGACTACTGCATGCATACTAGTGAGTGGGGCTGGCCCTCTGTGTGGCTTTTTGTGAGGTCTGGTTGCAACTGTTGCAGGTGTTCTAATACAGGACTGCTCCCTCAAATTGAGTTCACTTAGGAGGGTCTCTTGGGGCCAACTGAGGGTACTCTCCACAAGTGGTAGAACAGGGAATTGCTTGGGAAGGGCTCCTTACCAGCCTAGGCTGCTTACAGAGTATGCTAGGGAAGGGACTCTGAGCTAGGGTAGACAGGTTGGGTGGGGCAAATCCACAAGGGAATGCCACACTAGAGCTAGTGGTGCTAGCACAATAGGTGGACAGTGTCAGAAAAGGCACCCACCAGGGGCACCTGGGTGGCTCAGTTGGTTGAGCTCTTGAGTTCAGCTCTGGTCATGATCTTGGGGTTGTAGAATCAAGTCCCACATCAGGCTCTGCCCTTCTCCTTGCTGCACTCTAAATAAAAGAGTGAATGAATGAAAATGGATAAATGAGTAAATTAAATATATATACCTAGCTTTTAAAAAAAAATAAAAAAGGAGGGAGGGTGGGCGTGCACCCAATAGTGCTGGGTCAGCTAGGTAGAAGGAGGATAAGAAAAATTGTACACACCACTTCCATCTCTGGAGAACTTTCCAACAGATCCCTGCCCTTCTGACACATACTAAAGTTAGTTAGTAGATTTCCTTCACTTGTAATCCAGGCAGTTTTCAAACTGCTAGGATGTGTTGGAACTTAGAGTCAATGATATTGTGCAAATGCTCTTTAAGAGTGGAATTGCAGTTTCCTACTAGGCTCTGGCTCTCCCAAACATAAGCAAGGCCCCTTGGTCATTGAAGCTATACGTTATGGATTCTTGTCTTTCTGGTGCAGGTCTCCTGGGCTGTGGAAACTCATAGGGTCCCAGACCCCTCAGTCCTCAAAGAGGGTCTCTACAGTTGTGATGTCACTCACTTGTGAGTCACCATGCCAGGAATGTGAGCCCTGACTAAATTGCATCTCCACCCCTCTACCCATCTCAATGTGGTTTTTTCTTTATATTTTTAGTTCTACCTGATCTTTTGCTAGTCTTCCATTTGTTCTCAGAGATAATTGTTCTACATATAGTTGTAGGTTTTGGTGTGTCCATAAGAAGACTTGGGTTCTTGATCTTCCTTTTTTTTTTTTTTTTTTTAAGATTTATTTACTTATTTATTCAGAGAGAGTGAGAGAGAGGCAGACACACAGGCAGAGAGAGAAGCAGGCTCCATGCAGGAAGCCTGACGTGGGACTCGATCCCGGGACTCCAGGATCACACCCCGGGCTTCAGGCAGCGCTAAACCACTGTGCCACCGGGGCTGCCCAGGTTCTTGATCTTCCTATTCTGCCATCTTGATCCTGCCCCCTATAATATTTTTTTAAGATTTTATTTATTTATTTTAGTGGGAGAGGGGCAGAGGGAGAAAGAGAGAAACCCAAGCAGACTTGGCACTAAGTGCAGAGCCAACATGGGGCCAAAATCCAGAGACAGACGTGTAACCAACTGAGCCACCCAGGTGCCCCTCCATAAGTATTCTGTTTTATTTTATTTATTCTTTTTAAAGACTGTATTTATTTATTCATGAGAGACACAGAGAAAAGAGGCAGAGACATAGGCAGAGGTAGAAGCAGGCTCCTTACAGGGAGCCTGATGTGGGATTCCATCCCAGGATCATGACCTGAGCCAAAGGCAGATGCTCAATCACTGAGCCACCCAGGTGTCCCCCTAAGTATTTTAAAAGGGATTTATAACTATATTTTTATTGCTAATATTACTAATGCCATTCATCATTCATTCTGTTCATCATTCTCTGAAAGTCTTTTATTTTTTAAAATAGTTTTTAAAAGATTTATTTATTTGAGAGAGAGAGTACGGAGAGGGGCAGAGAGAGAGAGAAGAGATTCCCCACTGAGTTTGGAGCCTGACACAGGCTCAATCTCTTGACTCTGAGATCATGACCTGAGCCAGAATCAAGAGTTGGACACTTGACTGACTCAGCCACCTTGAAAGTTTTTTAAAGCATCATCAGCATATAGGACCCTTCTTTCTTGTGATGTGTTCAATTGGATAGATCTTAAATCTGCTTTATAATACAGTAATAGTATTATGTTCTATCCATGAAATTTGTTTTTCGTGTCTTTTTCTTATAGAACATACAATGGGAGAGGTTATTAAATTAGATCCTGGTGGATCTCCAAGAAAAGTCTGGGGGAGAAGTCCTACAGATTCAGTTCTAAAGATACTTGGGGAAGCTGAACTGCAACTTCAGACAGAACTATTGGAAAACACAGCCATTAGAAGTGGTAAGCAGAAACAAGTTGTTTTTTTATACTAGAAGTAATGTTATTAAAAATCGAATTGTATTTTTCAAGATCTCTCTACTTTAAGTGAATCATTTATAATAGACTATCTTTTAATCATAATAATTTCCTAGTTGGATGGAGAATAGTTGTATTTTCTGAGGAGTTGTCTGAAAATTACGGTCTTGAATTTTGACTTGATATAATCTGGATGAGATCTTAAAAGAAAGGGAAAAGGAAATGTGTATAGGGTGAGCTAGAAAAGTAGAACAGTCAAAACATTTTACATGAAGAAAGATATGGGAGCAATGCATGTGGTTTCTGGAATTAGGTTGAATAAAGATATCTATAATAAGTATGACAGACATTATCCAAGGACTGGGGAGGATGAATTGTGAGGTCGGAAGAAAACATTTATTTTCCATGAGTATTTGTGGGGCTTAGTATTACAGCTATGCATATGAAGAATGTCCATGTTTAAAACAGGTGTTTTCATATTTTAAAGTTTATTCAAATCAGAGGTTGAATATGGTTTTTCTCTTCAGATTTTGTGTCTAGACATGAATATATGTCACTCCTGTGTTCTTTCTCTCAGTCTATCTTTTTTCCCCTCTCCCTCCTTAACTGTCTTTGTGAACTTTGTGCATACTATTATTTTTGCCTTTTTCATGCAGTATTATCACTTACTTGTTTTCACTTTTGTCTGTCCTTTGAAAGCAAGGATGATCTTTTTACTTTTTGTAGCTTTACTGCCTAACACATTAGAAAAGACAGACAGCTAATAAGTGCTCCATAAATAGTTGGTAAATTGAAGTTTAAAAAAAGTAAGACAAGTCATAAATTATTTCTCACTTCCAGTTCTCTGAAGATGGATTATTTGAATATGGAGAATACTGATATTGACTATAGAATTAGAGTGATGCTCACATTTGAAACTGACAGAAAATAACATAGGAAGTAAGGTTATTCATTCACAGTATATATAAAGAAATTAGCCAGATGATAATATGCCAGTGAGATGAACCTATACACATGTTATTAAAGTGTCGAAAGCAGCTTGCTATTTTTTTTTTACTAAGGGTTAATATACTAGCTGTTAATCATTCTAGGATTTTCTTTAATATTAGAGGAAAAAGCAATTTGAAGAGAGATATAATTGTTTGAAAAAAAAAGGAAGTACACAAAATGTGTGTATTTGTAATTAACTCATTCACACTCTTGTGTCTGGAAATTGTGCAGTTATATGCCAGACAAATATTCAAAAACAAAAATACTCGTAACTTATTAATTCTTATATCTTAGTCTGATCTGGTTATCAAAATGCATCAGGCTTTAGTCAGAAAAAAATGCCTCGGGGCTAAAACATTTTCAAAAATAATGGTTAAAAATTAAGAATATTTTCTAATCTAAAAGTCCTTTATGTGTTTATCCTCAATAGAACTATTACTTTATAAGCATCAGATTCTGATTCCTTTTATGTAAAATCATTATTGCTTAAATGTATGTAATTTGCTGTATAATAATACTTAGGCAATGTGAAAGCAAGTCGTTTTCTCCATATTCACATAATCCATCTTCAGAGAACTGGAACTGAGAAGCAATTTATAACACGCACATGAGAAAATGCTCTGCATCACTTGCCATCAGGGAAATACAAATCAAAACCACAATGAGATACCACCTCGCACCAGTGAGAATGGGGAAAATTTACAAGGCAGGAAACCACAAATGATGGAGAGGATGCGGAGAAAAGGGAACCCTCTTGCACTGTTGGTGGGAATGTGAACTGGTGCAGCCACTCTGGAAAACTGTGTGGAGGTTCCTCAAAGAGTTAAAAATAGACCTGCCCTACGACCCAGCAATCGCACTGCTGGGGATTTACCCCAAAGTTACAGATGCAATGAAACGCCGGGACACCTGCACCCGATGTTTCTAGCAGCAATGTCCACAATAGCCAAACTGTGGAAGGAGCCTCGGTGTCCATCGAAAGATGAATGGATAAAGAAGATGTGGTTTATGTATACAATGGAATATTACTCAGCCATTAGAAATGACAAATGCCCACCATTTGCTTCAACGTGGGTGGAACTGGAGGGTATTATGCTGAGTGAAATAAGTCAATCGGAGAAGGACAAACATTATATGGTCTCATTCATTTGGGGAATATAAATAATAGTGAAAGGGAATAGAAGGGAAGGGAGAAGAAATGTGTGGGAAATATCAGAAAGGGAGACAGAACATGGAAGACTCCTAACTCTGGGAAATGAACTAGGGGTGGTGGAAGGGGAGGAGGGCGGGGGGTGGGGGTGAATGGGTGACGGGCACTGGGGGGCACTTGACGGGATGAGCACTGGGTGTTATTCTGTATGTTGGCAAATTGAACACCAATAAAAAATAAATTTATTATTTAAAAACAATTTATGATTATTCTTAATTTTTTACTTTAATTGCTAAGTATGGAATACTAATTAGCTGTTCCTACTACTATGTATTAAGCAATAAAGCTACAAAAAGTGGAAAGATCATCCTTGCTCTCAGAGGACAAACATAAATGAAAACAGATAAATGATAATATTGCATGAAAAGGGCAAGAATAAAAATATGCACAAAGTTAAGAGGGAATGTAGAGATGTTTAAGTAACTTTATCTTGGATAGTTAACAAAGACTTCTCAGAGTTTGTCATCTGCCCTCTTTAATTTTTCCCTAACTACATTTACTTAGAATATGCACCATGCTGGGATTTTAACACAAAGAAGTCACAGTTTCTTACCATTAGGAAATTACATGTGGTAAGATCTGTGTTGGAAGTATTGTGTGTGAATGGTATAGAGCCACAGATTAGGAAGCTTTAATGTTGTCAATACTGTACAGTTTCACTAAGGTTGATAAGGCCCTTTGGGCCAGAGAAAGCCACAGAGAGAGCAAGTGATGTTGAGCGAGACCAAAAATTAAAAAAGAGCTCAGTGGATAAATAAGGGACAGAATGAAAAATAAGACAATACACAATTCCAGTATATGCAAAGACAAAAGGGTTTAATTAATATGTGTGTAGGAATAGCTTCATACTGTGGAAGAGAATGGGCTTTGGTTCAGTTCTGGTTTGATCCCAGATCCCCAGCAACCATGGGCAAGTTCCTCTTTAAAAAAAAAAAAAAAAAAAAAAAGATTTAATTTATTTATTTATGAGAGACTCAGAGAGAGAGAGAGGCGCGCAGAGACACAGGCAGATGGAGAAGCAGGCTCCATGCAGGGAGCCTGACATGGGACTCGATCCTGGGACTCCAGGATCACGCCCAGGGCCAAAGGCAGGCGCTAAACCACTGAGCCTCCCAGGGATCCCTTTCTCTGACTTTCACATTCAGTGTTCTCCATGTGTAGAATGGAAACACTTATTAAGGATTGTTTTGTGGATTTAATGAGGAACATAAAGGACCTGCACTGTTCTTTAGTCTTCCAATCTATATGTCACTTTCTCATCAATTTGATTGTCTTAAGTTCTTTTCGTTAATAGAAGGGCTCATGTGAACAATACAACCAAAGATTTTGCATGTTCATAGCAATTTGTCTTAAAACTTTCTTCTTCTTTTTAATGATTTATTTATTATTCAAGAGGGAGTACATGGTGGAGAGGGGCAGGGGGAGAGAGAGAGAATCTCAAGCAGCCTCCCCACTGAGCCTAGATACCACACACACACACACACACACACACACACACACACACACACCCCAACACACATACACAGGGCTTATTCTCACGACCCTGAGATCATGACCTGACCCAAAATCAAGAGTTGGACGCTTAACTAACTGAGCCACACAGGTACCCATTAAGACTTTATTCTTGAAGGTCAGTTTGGCTGACCTATAAATCTTTGGCTTGCATTTCCATTACTTGAATGTCTTACTATGTAAAACCCCATTATATTCTGGCATAAAGTATAGCTATCAGAAATCTGATGACAGTCTTACTTTCTTTTTCTTATAAATGATTTGGTCTTTTTGCTTGGATATTCAAAGGGTATCTTTCTTTTTCCTTAAAGGCTTTTTTTTTTTTTTTTAAGATTTTATTTATGTATTCATGAGAGACACAGAGAGAGTCAGAGAAATAGGCAGAGGGAGAAGCAGGCTCCCACTGAGCTACCCAGGTGTCCCTTCCTTAAAGTTTCTTAAAATATTTTTTTCTAGTAGGTGCCTGTGTTTTTTTTTTTCTTCTAATAGTTTTTTGTTTTAGAGTAATTTGGGGCTCATAGCAATATTGAACACAAAGTAGTTTCAGTATATCCCCCTCCTCCAACATATGCACAGCCTTCCCAGCCATCAATAATCCCCTTTCCAGAGAAGTGCATTTGTTAAATTGATGAACCAAAACTGACACATTATGATCATCCCAAATACATAGCATACATTGAAGTACACTCTTGATATTATACTTTTCATAGATTTTAACAAATGCCACCATTATGATATCATACAAAACAGTTTACTACCCTAAAAAAATTCCTGTGTTCAACCTATTTATTCCTCCCTCCTCTCAAACTCCTAGCAACCACTGATCTTTATATTCTCTCATTAGTTTTGCCTCTTCTAGAATGTCATGGTTGAAATCATACAATATGTAGACTCTTCAGACTGGTTTCTTTAGTCAGCAATATACATTTAAGTTTCCTCTATGTGTTTTCATCATATAATACCTCATTTCATTTTAGTGATGAATAATACACAGTAGGGGGATATACCACAGTTTGTTTATATGGGTTATTCAATAGGTTATTCACCTACTGAAAAACATCTTGATTGATTCCACGTTTTGGCAATTATGAATAAAGCTGCTGTAAGCATCTGTGTGTAGGCTTTTGTTTAGACATAATATTTCACTTCATTTGAGTAGATACCAAGTAACATGGATGCTGGATCATGTGGTAGTATGTTTAGTTTTTTTTTTTAAGATTTTATTTATTAATTCATGAGAGACACAGAGACAGAGAGGCAGAGACACAGACAGAGGGAGAAGCAGGCTCCATGCAGGGAGCCTGATGTGGGACTCGATCCCAGGTCTCCAGGATCACACCCTAGGCCGAAGGCAGGCACTAAACTGCTGAGCCACCTGGGCTACCCATATGTTTAGTTTATAATAAACTGCCAAGCTGTCTTCCAAAGAGGGCTATGCCATTTTGCATTCCCATCAGAAATGGATGAGAGTTTCCGTTGCTTCACATCCTCAGCAGCATTTGGTGTTGTCGGTGGTTTTATTTTAGCCATTGTATTAGTTGTGCATCGGTATCACATTGTTGTTTGAATTTGCAATTCCCCTTAAAAAAAATCTTTTTTTTTATTTGCAATTCCCAAATGGCATATGATGTGAAGCATCTTTTCATATGTCCATTTGCCATCTATATTTGTCTTTGATGAGGCATGTGTTCAGATCTTTAGTCCATTTTTAAAATTGAGTTTTTCAGGTTTTATAATTGTTGAATTTTAAGAGTTCTTTGTATATTTAAGAGTTCTTTGTATATAAAAACTATGCTTTAAGTCTTTATGTCTTTTGTAGCTATTTTCTTTCAGTCTGTGGTTTGTCTTTTCATTTTCCTGACAGTGTCTCATAGAGCAGAAGTTTTAAATTTTAGGGAAGTGTGGCTTATTCTTTCTTTGGATTGTGCCTTTGGTAGTGTATCTAAAAAGTCATTACCAAACTCAAGGTCATCTAGACTTTCTTTTGTGGTATAATTTTGCATTTTACATTTACGTTTACATTTACATTTGTGTTCGATTTGGAATTCATTTATGTGAATGGTGTAAGGTCTGTTTCTAGATACTTTTTTGGGGAAGGGGGCCTGGCGTGTTCAGTACCATTTATTGTAGAGATTGTCTTTTCTCCATTGAATTGCCTTTGCTTTTTTGTTAAAGATCATTTGACTATATTTATATTGGTCTATTTCTGAGCTATGTTCTGTTTAATTGATCTATTTGTTCTTTAACCATTACCATACTGTTTTGATTACTGTAGCTTTATACTAAGTCTTAGATTTGGGTAGTATCATTCCCTGAACTGTATTCTCCTTCAGTATTGTGTTGGCTTCTCTGGGTCTTTTGTCTCTCCACATAAACTTTTAGAATCAGTTTGTTGTTATCTGCAAAATACTTTTCTGGGATTTTGACTGGGATTGCATTGAATCCATAGATCAAATTGGAAAGGACTGAGATATCTTGACAATATTGATTCCTATCCATGAACATGAAATATCTCTCTACTTAATTTTTCTTTGATTTTTTTTTCATTGGAGTTTTATACTTTTTCTCATGGTGTGTCTTTTCAATATGTGGTTTCCAATGACTTGAAGTAGAGAAGGCTACATTTTTTTTAATATCATTTTGTGTGACAGCATGGATTGCGGTAAAGTCTTCTCCCCAGCCCCCAATTTTAGGAAAGTATTGTTGAATTACAGTTTTTCTGGCTTTCTGTTACTTAAGTCTATTTCAGGAACTTCTATTTGTATTTTTGATATTTTTCATCTTTCTTTAGTATCTGTCACTTTCTTTTAAATCCTTTTTTTCATTTTTAAATTAAAATTCTTTTCTTCTGTTTACCTTTTATAGATCTTAAGACATTGTGTCTTTTGTGTAGATGCTCTTGTGTTTATTCTAGAATATTTATAAGATTTTTTCTTTTCTAGTCTTTAACTCAACTGCATCATTTATGATTATTTTCTCATTGTAATTTATATTCTCTAATGTCCTCTACCATGTTCTTAATTTTACTAATAAATGTTTAAATAGTTTATAATTTTAGGTTTTTTTAGGTTTTAATTATCAATGGCAGTGATTCATAACTGAGGCTGATTCTGCTCACACAGGACAGTTGGTATTTTTGGGAAACATTTTTGGTTATCTACTGGGCACAGGATATTATAGGTATCTAGTAGGTAGAGGCCAAAGAAGCTAGTAAATCCTCCACCATGCATACTATAATAAGTGCTCTCCAAAACAAATACTTATCTGACCCAGTAGTGCCAAAGTTAGGAAACACCAGCCTTTGGGGACATTACTCTACTTCTTTACTCTGTTTTGTTCTTAAAACTCAGACAGAATTTAACAGTGACCCTCTGTTACTTATTTTTACATGAAATTAGTTTTCCTAAGATTTAAGGAGGGTAGAGCGTGTCAAAATAGCTTTTCTAAGGTTCATAGCTTAGAGCTTCCTTTTCTGTTATTTTCATGAAGTTTTTAAAAATTATAGCCTTGTAGTTTCTGAGCTCTTCTGTCTCTGCTTCTGTCCTATACTTTTCTCTTTCTTTTGTTTCTATTATCCCTGCACAGATCAATTTGGATCCTCCTACCAGCAATTTCTCCTGAGTGTGAGGCTTTGTTTTGAAAGGGAGCTTCAATTGGTTGGTTTTGAGAATTTTCAGGACCCAGACTTCCTCAACCCTTTCCTTCTCCATTGACTCCTTCAATTTACTTGCAAGTTAAATGTATAAAAACTATTCGCATTTCAGCTGCTTTTATTAAATTGACCCATCATGCTTGTTTATGAATATTCGCTGGCTATTTTGAGGATTCTTTTGATCTAGGGTCTATCAGGTACCCTTCTGTTTCCCTCTTTTGTACAGATGGTTTTACTACATGAGTTTTTGAAGGCTGTTAGGGCTTTGGTCCCTTTCACGTGTAATTGGGGGTTTGTGAGGATACCTCATCACCTAAATTTGGTTTATATGCTATTCATGGGTATAGAGTTCTGCTTTCCTGATGTTTTTCTGTTTTGTGCAAGGATTCAGAAAAAATCAAAAAAAAAAAAGAAGAAAATAGCATTCTTCCCAGAATTTCTCCATTTGTCTTTAAATATTTGATCCATGTATGTTGCTTTAAAACTTTTGCTCACATTTGACTCTTCTTTCCTTCTAAATATGTAACACCTACAAACCACTGCCAGAGAAAATAATTGATGAGAGATGCTCACTTATGATTTTTCCTTTTTTGTAAGGTGCTTGTGGTATTTGGGTATCAAGGTTTTGCTGACCTTATAAAACAATTTGGGGAATATTCCCTTTTTTCTAATATCTGGAAAACTTTGTAAAAAAGTTAGTATCAGTTTTTTCCTTAAGTATTTGGAAGAATTCAGCTATGAAGCTTTAGGGACCTGGAGTTATCTCTGTAAGAAGATTTCAATTATGGATTCCATTTATGTTGTAATATCTTTTGGATGTTTAGATTATTTGCAAATACTTTGCATTTAATTTGTTAATATTTTGGAGTCTTTCTAGTTGTCTTTTTGTTATTGCTTTCTAGTTTCATTTAATTGTGGTCACAGAACGTCATACCGTGTGTGATTTTCATCTTGAAAGTTTTGAGACTTGTTTTATTGCCCAACTTATGGTCTGTTTTATTCAATGTTTCATATGTACTTGAAAAGTTATTGGGTGTAGTTGTATGTATGTATGTATGTTCTTGTCAAATTGTTTAATCAATATATTATAGTTTTACTGATTGTTTTCCATCTGGTTGTTGTATTAGTTACTGAGAGAAGAGTGTTAAAATCTCCAAGTGTATATGTGTCATTTTCCCATTTAAGTCTGTAGAATTTTGCTACTTGAGTTAAGTTGTTTAGTGCATAACAATTTAAATGCATATTAAATGCAATTTAAATGCAATTTAGTGCATAACAATGTGGTTACGTTGACCTTTTTATACATCTCCCTATTGACCATTTTTATTATTATGACATAATAAATAATTTTATTTTTAGCAACATTACTTCTTTCAAAGTCTACTTTATCCCATGTTATATAACTACAGCAAGTTTTGGTTAATATTTGCTTGTTATATCCTTTATCTTCTTTTAATTTCTCTGACTCTTTATATATATTTAAATGTGACTCTTATCTCAAATCCAACCTGACCATCTTTGTCTTTTCATCTAAGTGTTTAATTTATTCATGCATAATGAATGATTTCATTATCATGAATGGTTTGCTCTTTCATCTGTGTACAGCGTTGCTATGTTTTTTTTTTATCTGTCCCATCTGTACTTTGTTTCTCTATTCTCGTATTTCATTTTTTTATTCCTCTCTTTGGACTAATCAAGTGTTTCATTTTGTTCTTCCATTTGGTTTTAATTAAACATTTTTTAATTAACTCTTTTGTTGTGATTCTAGAGATTACAAATTGTATCCTTAATTCTACCATAATGCTTATTTAGATCTACCTTAATTTAATATTTATAATGCTTCTCGAAGCATGTATGAGCCTTTTAACAATATTATGCTATATCTTTTAACCCTTTTGCTTATTGTCATTAAATACTTAACTATCATATATTTTATTTAATTCATAAGGTATTATTATGCTAAACAATCAATATTCACTTTACACTTATCCACATTTTACTCTTTATAATATTGTTTATTCCTTCCTGAGATTACCTACTTCCATTTGATATCTTTTTCCTTTAAATTGCCTTTAGTATTTCCTGTAGTGCAGATCTGCCCTGTATTAATTCTCTCAGCTTTTGTTTGTCTGAAAAAATCTTTATTTCACCTCTAGCTTTAAGGAATATTTTTAGTGTATACTAAACACTAAGTAGATAAAGTTTTTTAAAGGGGGGTGTTGTTTTTACTTTATTTCATTTTTTCTTTGTACTTAAAGGTGTCCTTACATTTTTCTCCTGACATCCATAATTATATGTCATTTATGTGTCTTAATTTTGTTACTTTGAAAGCAATATGTTTTTCTTCAAGCTTTTTTAATAGTATTTCTTTGATTTTCAACATTTTTACCATGATATTCATAGCTATAGTTTTCTTTGTCTTTAACCTGCTTTGGGTTTTTTTTTCAGCTTCTTACACCTAGAGGTTGATAATTGTTTTTTCAATTTGGGGAAGATTACATTCATTAGATCTTTCTATATTATTTCTGCCCAGTTATTTCTCTTTTTCTTTTTGGACTCTGGTTACACTTAGACCTTTTGAATTTGTCATTTTTGTTATGCTCTATTCTGTTTTATTCATATTTTCTTCAGTATGAATACAGGCATACCTCTGAGATATTGTGGGTTCAGTTCCAGACCAGTATAGTAAAGCAAATGACACAGTAAAGCAAGTCAAATGAATGTTTTGGTTTCCTGGTGCATATAGAAGTTATGTTTGCACTATACTATAGTCTGTTAAGTGTGTAATAGCATCTGTCTAAAAAAAAGCAATGTATATACCTAATTTAAAAATACTTTATTGCTAAAAAATACTAACCATCATCTGAGCTTTCATGAGTCATCATCACTGATCACAGTGCACCATAGCAAATATAATAATAATGAAAAAGTTTGAAATACTGCTATTACCAAATGCAACAGAGACACAAAGTGAGCAAATGCTATTGGAAAAGTGGCAACAGTAGATCTGCTTAATGCAGGGTTGCCGTCGACCTTCCATTTGTAAAACATGCAATTATTTGCAAAATGTAGTAAAACAAGGTATGCTGACATTTCTGATGATCTGTCATTTCACTCTGTCTTCTATAGTCTCTAACCTTCTGCTGTCTCTAAATGAATCCAGTGAGTTCATAATATCAGATACTGCCTTTTTCTTTTTTTTTAAGATTTTTCTTTTCAAATTATTTGATAGAGCACAAGCAGTTGGAGTAGCAGGCAGACAGAGGGAAAGAGAAGCAGACCCCGTGGAGCAGGGAGCCTAGTACGGGGCTTGATCCCAGAACCCGGAGATTATGACCTGAGCTGAAGGCAGACACTTAACCACCCAGTGCCTTGATAACACATTTTTTCAGTGCTAGAATGTCCATTTAATATTATTTTATAGATTTCATTTCTCTCTTGAAAATGCCCATAGGTTTATCCCTTTGGCCCATCTCTTTTTTTTTCTTGAATATATTGCAAAGTTATTTTAAAAGTTATTTTAAACTTGATAAATTTAATATCTGAGTTATCTATATATGTTTCTTTTATTCTTCTGTTTCTGTTCTCTCTATTTTTCTTGGTTTTCAGTCATTTTTTTGTTTTTTTATAAAATATGCTTTATGACAGAAGTTAATAAATTTCTATAAATTGTGAGATTATAGCTATTCTAGGCTTGATGAGCCCATATGAACCATATTCTTCTTTTAAAATTTTTCTGCAGGGGTGCCTGGGTAGCTCAGTCAGTTAAGTGTCTGACTCCTGGTTTCAGCTCTGGTCATGATTTTGTGGCTGTGGGATCAAGCCCTGCTTTGCATTCCATACTCAGTGTGGAGTCTGCTTTAGCTTCTCATTCCCTCCGCCTCTGCTCCTTCCCCTGCTCACTCATGCACACGTGTGCTCGCTCTCTCTAAAATCAATGAATAAAATCTTTAAAAAATGTTTTTTCTATAGCACTTTAAAAATGTTAAATCCATTTTTAGCTTGTAGGCTGTGCAAAACCAGGATATAGGTTATAATTTTTGTACTTGTATTTAACAGTATTTGATTGGATGCCAGACATTGTGGTTGAAAACTTAATAGCCTCTGGATAATGTTACCTTTCTTCAAAGATTAGATTTTCTTCTTAAAAATAAATAATGCCAGCAGATTACCTTGACACTGTTGAGGTATATATTAGATTTTTGTAAATGGTCTGTTTGATTGTTGTGGTATTTTTTAACTTATTTCAACAGGTAATCCTTATTTCTACACCTTGATCTTTCTGAGATCTCAACTGAAAGTTATGATGTTTACCAAATTTCCTTTACATCTGTGGGGCTTGATCTCTAATCTGTCTCACAGATACCACCCAACTACTCAAATCTTTCCTCAGCATTGTTCTCCTAGCTGCTATTACCCGCTGATTTTTCTTGGAGTGTTGCTGTATGCATGCATAGTTTGGGAGTTAGCCAAAAATAGAGGGGATTTTTTAATTGTTGTTTTATCTTTGTTAGAGGACTTTTGCATGGATTTAAAAGTTGCTTATTGGTGGCTCATTTCCATGATTTTGTCATTCAAGTCTGAGTCACTTTAGTAGCCTCTGACTTCTGAGCCTGGTAAAACTGTTACTTTCTGCTTGTAGCCTGTGCTGATATTTAGAAAATGCCTTCAGCGAAAAGCTGGGATGAAGTTGAGTTCATCTCACTTATTTACCTTCTCTCAGTTGTGGTCCATTAGTCTTTGCCTGCATCAGTTAACATACCAATGATTTTCATATAGGTTTTTTTGTTGTACTTTTTGTCCATAATTTCTACTTATTTTTAGTGGGAGATTAATCCAGTATGAGTTACATTATCATGGCCAGGAACAAAAGTTGCTCTGTTACATTTTCTTTAACTGTTTTTTTTTTTCTTGACTATAATATTATATTTTCACTATTGTGTATTGTCAAAATACTAAAAACCATACTTTAGGAAATTGAAATTACCCATAACACTACTACCCAGAAGTTATGTTTTAATTAATAACATAAATTTGTTTTTTAATTTTAAATTTTAGTTATTGTAAAAGTTATCTGTGTACATAATTTAAAAGGCCAAGTAGCTCAGAAGTTTTTTTGTTTTTGTTTCTACCAAAAAAAGCAGTCCCTAGAACTTACTCCTTGTCTTATATTCTGCTTCCCAGTCACTCACTTTCAGCTCTTTTAACTCTTTTTTTTTATTTCTCCACATAATTATAAGCAGATACTTTTACTATTACTTCTTGATTTATTAAGCCCCCCCTCCCCCCCAGTTTTAGGCAATTACATTGGACTTCTTATTTTGGAAGATAAGGATTTAGCTGTCTCTCACCCATTTTTTCCCTCTTGATCTCAACATATGCATCTACACATACCATTCTTACACCCTCGAAATATGGTTAGAATTTTGGTTAAGTCAACATACAGTATTGATATTGTTATTACCATGAATGTTCTTATCAAAGTTCAGATATGTGGTACCATGACTACTTTTTTTTGCACAGTGTTTCATTATCCCTTTAGTGAACAATTATTTTTTGCTTTGTTTTTCACATACTTATTTCTAGTTTGTTGCCATACTTTCCCCTAGATATGTTTAGTTCTTCTCAGGGCATCCAAATACATTAGGTATTATATTGGTATAGTCTTGGAAGCATTTCTTTGGAATCCCTCTGACCTCCAAATCAGACAAGTTTTTCCTTTGGACTGCTATAAAGAAGTCATCCTGGCCTTTCCCTTAACTTGTCCGTTGTTAGATTTCTTACTGCTTTGTTTTTCTTGATATAATCCCACATTTTGTGTGTGTGCGTGGTGTACATGTTTAAGAGAAAGAGATAGAAACCATATGTGGTGAAAATTGCTACTATTCTGCAGTATCTAATTTTCTTCCTCCTTTTTAGTAGTAGACTCTTCCCATGCCCACCATGGGTTTGGGTGGACACATGACTGTTTATGCAGAAACTACATTTCCCATCTTCCTTTTGCAGTTGGATGTAGCCATGTGAACTGAAGAGGTTGTATTCAAAAGTAAATATTCAGATAGCTTTTACTTTTTTTCCAGCTAAATTGAAGTATGATTGACAAATAAAAATTTATATATATTTAAGGTATACAACATGGTGGTTTTATGTAAGTATACCTTGTGTGATGATTACCACAATCAAGCCAGTTAACCTATCCCATCAGCTCAGTTAACATTGTGTGTTTGTGTGTATGTGTGGTGAGAACACTTAAGATACGCTCTTTTAGCAAATTTATACAAACCATACATTATTAAGTGTAGTTAACCATGCTGTAGATCTGAGAACTTACTTGTGTTATAACTGAAGGTTTGGTTATGCTCTTTACCAGTATCTTATTTCTCCTACACCCAGCCCCTGGCAGCCACCATTCTACTCTGTTTCTGTGAGTTCAACTTTTTTAGATTCCACATAAACATGATACATACAATGTTTGTCTTTTTGTGTCTGGCTTATTTTACTTAGCCAGGGGATAATGTCCTCCAGGTTCATCCACACCATCGCAAATGGTAGGATTTCCATATATCTTAAGGCTGGATAGTATTCCAGTGTATGTGCCACATTGTCTTTACTTATTCATATACTGACAGGTTGTTTTCATGTCTTGGCTACTATGAATAATGCTGTAGTGAACATGAGAGTGCAGGTATCTCTTTAAGATACTAATTTCGTTTCCTTTGGATATAAACCCAGAAGAAGAGTTGCTTCTATGGTAGTTCTATTTTTAATTTTTTGAGGAACCTCTATACTGTTTTCCATAATGGCAGGACCAATTTCCAGTTCCACTTAACGATATACAAGGGTTCCTTTTTTCCACATGTTTTTATCAGAATTTGTTATCTCTTAACTTTTTTATAACACTTGTATTAACAGGAGTAAATTATATCTTGTGGTTTTGATTTGCATTTCACTGATGATTAGTGATATTGAGCACCTTTTCAAATACCTGTTGACCATTTGTATGTCTTATTTTGAGAAATGTCTTTTCAGTCTCTTTGTTCATTTTTTTAAATATTTTTTTTAATTTTATTTATTTTTTCATGATAGTCACACAGAGAGAGAGAGAGAGGCAGAGACATAGGCAGAGGGAGAAGCAGGCTCCATATAGGGAGCCTGATGTGGGATTTGATCCCGGGTCTCCAGGATCGCGCCCTGGGCCAAAGGCAGGCGCTAAACCGCTGCGCCACCCAGGGATCCCTCTTTGTCCATTTTTAATTGGTATCCTTAATTGTAGAAAATTAGTTTCCCTTTTTTGCTATCAAGTTTTAGGAGTAGAAAGTTCTTTATATATTTTGAATACTAGCCCCTTACCAGGTATATGGTTTGCAAATGTTTTCTCTCATTACATAAATTGCCTTTTCATGTTGCTGATTGTTTCCTTTGCTGTAGAAACAATTTGGTTTGATATAGTTCCACATTTTTAGTTTTGATTTTTGTTTCTTGTGCTTTTGGTGTCTTATTCAAAAATTCCTTGCCATGGTGTATATGCTCTTTTTAGAGGTGCACATTCAAATGTCTTGCCCATTCTTTCATTGTTACTGTTTTCCTTTAGTTTCTAGAAGTTCTTTGTATATTCTAGCTGCAAGCTCTTTGTTAATTCTGTGTGTTGTAAATTTATCTTGTCTTTTAGTGGCTTGTCCTTTCACTGAATGGTGCATGCACACACACATACACGTGTTTTTTTGAAGAACAGAAGTTGTTAGTTTTATTGTAGTCCAATTTACTTAGTCCTTTTCTTTTCTTTTTTTTTAAATTTTTTATTTATTTATGATAGTCACACAGAGAGAGAGAGAGGCAGAGACACAGGCAGAGGGAGAAGCAGGCTCCATGCACCGGGAGCCCGATGTGGGATTCGATCCCGGGTCTCCAGGATCGCGCCCTGGGCCAAAGGCAGGCGCTAAACCGCTGCACCACCCAGGGATCCCAGTCCTTTTCTTTATAGTTTAAAATATAATTTGTCTGATCTGAAGATTACTATTCCAGCTTTCTTTTTTTTTCTTTTGAGGTCCATAGGCATGATAAGTGGTTCTCTACCCCCTCATTTTCATTCTGGAGGGTGTTTTGGGGTCTAAAACCGAGTCTCTTGTAGACACCATATGGATGGATCTTGCTTTTTTTTTTTTTTTTTAATCTGATACTGTGTCTTTTGATTGGGACATTTAGACCATTTACATTCAGAGGAAGTATTGAAAGAATATAATGTCTTTATATTACCTGTACAGTCACCATTTCTGTATATTGTCTTTGTTACTTTTGGGGTGTCTCTTCACTTAAAGGATCTCATTTAGTATTTCTTGCATGGCTAGTTTAATGATCTCAAATTCTTTTCATTTGTTTGTCCTAGAAGCTTTTTATCTCTCCTTCTACTTTGAATGACAGCCTTAATGGATGAAGTATTCTTGGCTGTATATTTTTATCATTTAGCACCCTATGTATATCATGCTAGCCCCTTCTGGCCTTTCAGGTCTCTTTGGATAGGTCTGATGCCAATCTAAGGTTTCTACTCTTGTGGGTTACAGACCTCTTGTCCCCAGATGCTTTTAGGATTTTTTCTCTTTGTCTCTGAGATTTGCAGATTTCACTGTTATATGTTAAGATGTTGACCTATTTTTATTGATTATTGAGGGGGGTTCTCTGTGCCTCCTGGACTTAAATGCCTGTTTCCTTCCCTAGATTAGGTAAATTGTATACTATAATTTGCTCCAATATACCTCTGCTCCTCTCTCTTTTTCCTCTTTTTCTGGGCTCCAAATTTTTCTAACATTGCTTCACTTTATGGTATCACTTATCTCTGTAATTCTCCCCTTATGATCCAGTAGTTGTTTAACTGTTTTTCTCAGCTTCTTTATTCTCCATCATTTTGTTTTCTCTATCACTAATTCTCTCTTCACGTCATTTATCCTAGCATTTTGAGCCTCCATTTTTTACTGCCTTTCATTAACAGCCTTTTTTATTTCAATCTGATTAGATTTTAGTTCTTTTATTTCTCCAAAAAGGAATTCTCCAGTGTCTTCTGTGCTTTTTTCAAGCCCAGCTAATATCTTTATAATCATTATTCTGAACTCTAGTTCCAATATTGTATAGCCATAATGATTAGGTCCCTCGCAGTCAGTATTGCCTCTCGTTCTCTTTTTTGAGGTGAGTTTTTTCCATCTTGTCATTTTGTGCAAAGAAGAATAGATGAATGAGGGAACAAAATACTAAAATGGCAACAACTCCAGAGAAATATACACCAAACAGGGTGGGGGCTGGGGGTGACTGGGTGGCGGGCACTGGGGGGGGTGGGGCACTCGATGGGATGAGCACTGGGTGTTATTCTGAATGTTGGCAAATTGAACACCAATAAAAAATAAATTTATTATTAAAAAATAAAAATAAAAATAATAAAAATAAATTAAAATAAAAAGATACAAAGAAATATACACCAAACAAATCAGAGTTTCAAAAACAGAAAAAAAAAAAGAGAGAGAGAGAGAATACAATCAGGTGAATAAAACACAGCAGTACACTGGATCCTGTGTATTTTGGTCTGTTTGTTAAAATTCTGAAACTGCATCCCAAAACTGTAAAGAAAGAAAAACATATATATGTACAAAAATGAAATTAAATACATTGAAAAGATAGACTGTATCTGTAAAAATGAAAATTAGAAAAGACTTGGGACACCTGGGTATCTCAGTGGTTGGGCATCTGCCTTTGGCTCTGGGTACAATCCTGTGGTCCCAGGATTGAGTTCTTCATCGGGCTTCCTGCATGGAGCCTGCTTCTCCCTCTGCCTCTGTATCTGCCTCTCTCTCTCTGTGTCTGTCATGAATAACTAAAATCCTTAAAAAAATTTTTTTAAATACTTTTTTTAAAAAGATTTTATTCATTTATTCATGAGAGAGACAGAGAGAGGCAGAGGCAGAGGCAGAGGCAGAGGGAGAAGTAGGCTCCATTCAGGGAGTCTGATGTGAGACTCCATCCCAGGTCTCCAGGATCAAGCCCTGGGCTGAAGGTGGCACTAACCCTCTGAGCCACCTGGGCTGCCCTATAAAAGACTTTACAAAAAAGTTGATAAAATAAGAAATTGGTTGAAAGGGAAAAAAATTAAAATTGAAAAACTAAGGAATCATGAGAAAACTATGAATTCTGTATATTATTTTCCCCTACCACTAGAGTTTTGCAGTCTGTGTGATTGATAAACTTGGTCGTAGCTGGATATTCTTGCTGATCTTCTGGGGGAGGAGCCTGATGCACTGATTCTCAGGTGTTTTTGCCCCGGGTGAAATTGTACTGCCCTTGCCAGGGAGCCAGGCTAAGTAATCCACTCTGGATTACTCTATGTGATTTTTGTTCCTGAAGGCTTTCCAGGCCTCTTAAAACAGTGAGAATGAAAATGATGGCCTCCCAATCTCCAGCCCTAGGGCCAAAAGCTGCCCCACCCAACTACTCAGTGCGCCCTCAGAAAAACACTCACTCCTGTCTCCCTGGTTCCAATCTGCTCACCTAGCCTGTGACTGAGCATTTCTGTCTCAGGCACACAACCCTGCTTTGAGTCTCCAAACCTTGCAGACTCCTGCAGCACACAGCCACTCTGCTTCTCCCAGGGGAGGGAGGAGGCTCTTGCTGTACTTCTGCAGCTTGCTGGGCTCCTACTTGGAGAGAGGTGACCCAGTGGTGCCAGTTTGTGGTTTATGGCAACCCCCATCTGAAAACTCACTCCTAGACTTGCTGATTGCAGCCAATTTCCCTCTCTGATGCCTGAGAACTCTGCCATGTTCAGGCACCCCTTTTCTTTCTGTGACCCTGGGGGTCCTGAGACCACAGTGTCCCTTCTAGGAGTCTGCCCATCCTCTCCACCTGAGCAAGCACCTTTCAGGCAGGGACATCCCTTATAGGAACAGTCTACAAGTTCTGATTTTCTGCTCTGCTGCTATATCCCTTTTCCGTAGCCTACTGACCGAGGCTCCTTTCCCCTATGGTTTATCTTCCGATACATCCCCTCAGATTCACTTCTCCATACCTCCTACCTTGCAGTAAGTGGTCACTTCTATTTGTTGAGTTGCAGTAATTCTCTTGTTGGGTCTCTGGTTGAGTTCACAGGTGTTCATAATGATTTATAACTAGCTGAATTCCGGGGACCAGACAAAACTTGGATCATCTTGGAAAACTGGTAAACTGATTCTTACACAATGTGTGTATTTTTGGCTTTATTTGATGACATTTTTCCTATTTCCCTTTCAGCTGTTATTTCTAGTTAAAATAAGCTATTCTTTATTTCTGTGTATCTGTGTAAAATTTTATATGCAGACACCTCACCAAAGTATTTTTTTTTTAATGTATTAAGTTTCTTCTGGGACGCCTGGATGGCTCAGTGGTTGAGCATCTGCCTTTGGCTCAGGTTGTGATCCTGGGGTCCTAGGATCAAGTCCTGCATTGGACTCACTGCATGGAGCCTACTTCTCCCTCTGCCTGTTCTCTGCCCCTCTCTCTCTCTTTCTCTCTCTCTCTCTGTTTCTCATGAATAAATAAATAAAATCTTTAAAAAGTTTCTTCCCTTGAGATCTTAGATCTTCCAAATGTGCAGGTTATATCATCAGAGGTAAGAACTGGTGTTTTTTGTCCAATATTATTCTGATTTTTTTCTTTTTCTTCTTACTGCATTCATTAGACAATTTAAAGCAATCCTTAATATGGTATTAAGTGCCATCCTTGTTCCTGATTTTTAATAGACATGATTTTAGAGCATAATGGTAGGCTGAATGAGCAAAAACACAGATGTGACCTCTGCCATAATTTGTTGATGAGGGTTGGTGTAGGGAAGATATGCAACACATGAGCAACACTGTAGTTTTGTTTTTGATTTGACTAAGAAGAGGTAATATAGCTAAAAAATACCTGTACATAACTTGCTTCACTAAGGAAGTTAACTGAACTAGATGCAGTTCCTGAATGTTATGATAGGACTGCAAGCAATACAAAGCACTCACTTTAGCTTTAGTAATAACAGTTGGAAATTGAGACCAATAAGCAACCTGTTTTTCCCCAACCATTTCAGCCATGTGTGTGCAGACATAATACACAGAAAATTGGATTCATAAGCAGAAATAAGAAATTTCTTCATGTGGGTAGATAAGTTAAAAATGTATGTGAGAAAGTGACTTTTAATGATGGACTTTAGATGGATTTTAATGAGGATGATGGTAGAGAGAAAACATGATAGGATCAGGGCATTATAGGTAATGGTTGGGTAACATTTTTTAAAGTTAGGATAGTAGAGGGAGATAAGTAGAAAATAAGATGTTAGACATTAAAAGGTAGAATATTGAACATTGAAAATGTTGAGGATGGGGTGCCTAGGTAGCTCAGTCAGGTAAACATCTGTCTTCTGCTCAGGTCATGATCCAAGAATCCTGGGATTGAGCCCCATGTGGGGCTCCCTGCTCTGTGAGGAGCCTGCTTCTCCCTCCCTTCATCCCTTCCCTCTGCCCCTCCCCCTGCTCATGCTTTCTCTCAAATAAATAAACAAAATCTTAAAAAAAAAATAAAATTTTAAGGAGCTGTGGTTAATGACAAGCTCTCTAAGATATGATCAGTGGAGTAATGAGGTAGGGTGAAGATAAAAATCATTGGAGAGGAAATGAGAAGCCCAGAGATTTGGAAGGATTATTAATGGAGATCTGGTGATTAAATTAGTTAAGATAGAATTAATGTTGGGGAGATATTCTGACTATGAGTTAGAAAGTAACATATTTAGGGAATGAATAATCTGGATATTTTACAGATAACTGCAATAAGTTATTCTGAGGTAAATGCATTCTCTCCTGGCATCAGTTAGAAGTATGGGAAATTTAGGGGTGCCTGGGTGGCTCAGGTAGTTGAGTGTCCAGCTCTTGATTCCAGCTCAGGTCATGATCTCAGGGCTGTGGGATCAGGCTCCTCACTCGTTGGGGAGTCTGCTTGAAATTCTCTTCCTCCCTCTCCCTCTGCCCCTCCCCTGACTCTACAATAAATACATAAATCTTTTTTTAAATAAAGTATGAAGGGATGCCTTGGTGGCTCAGCAGTTGAGCGTCTCCTGCAGCTCAGGGTGTGATCCCTGGGTTCAGGGATCGAGACCCACATCAGGCTCCCTGAGGAGCCTGCTTCTCCTTCTACATGTCTCTGACTCTCTCTGTGTGTCTCTCATGAATAAATAATAAAATCTTAACCAAAAAAGTATGGGGGTTTCTGAGCAATTAGAAGTTAATGAGCAATTATGAGAAATGAATAAAAATAATTAATGACTTAAAATATAACATTGTGACACATAAGTGTTAGTTTTAACAAAAGGGAAAAGAAAGTAAACCGTATGCTAATCATCCTAAAAATCATTATGTATGATTAAACTGAAATTTAGGTATCATATACCTTAATCATTAATCAATTTTTAATACATAACAGAACTTATTCAGTAATTACCTGTTGTAAAAATGCAATTTTTGAATTTTGCTATAAATGCTGTTACAGGTAAAATTGAAGTTATTTTGAGAATGTAGCATGATCTTTCCCTTTTTTGTTATTTCAGAGATTTCTCCTGAAAAGGAGAAGTATAAATCTTTAATTACTGGAGAAGAAAAAGTAAAATATATCTCACCTGAAATGAATTCATCAGCTGCTGTTGATTCTTCTGTTGAAACGAACAGTCCAGAGTTTAGAGAGGCATCTCCACAGATATCATTGAAACCAGAAGGAAATGTGGATGGTATTTTAATAGCTCAAAATGAGCTCTATTTAATTTGATAATACTTTAATCTATTTAATTTGATAATACTTTAATTTCTTCTGTATAAACAGGCCTTTATAAACAGTATACCAAAATATGTGTATATGTTTGTGTAATTCATCTCAAATTAGGTTCATTGTTTTTCTCTGTTCAATAACTGGTCTGGATTTTTTTAATGCCCCATAATAAATCGCCCTAAAACTTAGTGTTAAAACGACACTATTTTTATTCTATCTCATGATTCTATGTGTCAGGAATTAAGTCAAGGCTTGACTAATGTATTTTTATAATACATGTCCTTTTGTCTCTGGAATCACTTGGTGGTATTCAGCTGGAAGCCTGGTCTGATGGATTCAAGATGGCTTCACTGGTGTCTTTGCAGATAGGCTGTGTTCAGCTGGGCCCCTCTTCCTCTTCATAAGTCTCCACACCTTTCCATACACTCTTTCTAGCAAGGTAGTTTGATGTCTTATATGGTGGCCCAGGGCTCACAGATCCTAGGCAAAAGCTACTTACACTTTTAAAAGCTAGTCTCAACTGATATTGTATCACTTCTGCCATACTTCATTGGTCAAAGCAGTTACAGGTTCAAAGGAGATAAAACAGAGCCTACTTCTCCCAAGTTAAGAGTGTTAAAGAATTTGCAGCCGTTGGTAATCTGCCATGGTTTGGCATTGACCAAAAATTATTTACATTTTTCTCCCACATGTAAATGCGCTCACCCCGTCTTAAAACCTCATTTTGTTTTAGAGAGTGCCTCACATGGGCAAGGGTCAGGGCAGAGGAAGAGGGAAAGAGAATCCTAAGCAGGCTCCACACTCAGCATAGAGCCAGACCTAGGGATTGATCTTGCAACCTTGAGACCATGATCTGAGTCAAAGTAAAGAATCCGATGCTTAACTGACTGAGCCACCCAGGCACCCCAAAGTCTCATCTTATTTAATAAGGGCTGAGAGCCTAAAGCTGTTATCCAAGTCAGGCCTCTGTAGAGATGAATTTTCTTGGGTACAGTTCTTTGAGTACCATTACTCTCAATCTCAAGACCTGTAAATGAAAAAGATAAGTTACTTGCCTTCTATATATCTAACAAACAACAGTGAAAGAGAAATGAAGACTCCTTTTCAAAGACAAGGAAAATGGGGGATACATATGATCATAGGTCCATAGAAATTCTGAAAACCAGCCAGGCATAGCAATGTCAGCTTGCTTCCTTTGCACCAAAAGTTGGCACCCTCAGGGGCTTCTCTAAACTGTATCTTTCTTTCCTTTTCAATCCAAGCTGGTGGTGTTTCTGCAAGTTTCTTAGTTGTGTTTTTGTATGAATGTTATTAACATTCACTACATTTAACCATTCTCCTTCCTTCTCCTTTGGTCCATCTCTTCCTTCAGTTGCCAGTCCTCTTGAGATTCTTAGAAATCCTTTTAGACAAGAGGAGAATCTGGGAAACAAAGAGAGTCTGGGAGGCTCGTGTTTAAATCTTTCTGTGCCATAACAGAAAGTCTTATGTCCATACACTTGACTTCATTTTTGACCAGTAAAGCCTGCCCTAAGGCCATGTTTTCCCTTAAGTTCTTGTTGCCTGGAAGGAATTAACTTGGACTTTCTCTTATAAATTGTCCTCATAAAGTAAACAGTTCTTTCTTCAACTAATCTCTCTCTTCTTGAACTTTTTCAGAGGCTTCTTTAGAAGTTAGCTGGAACTTTTAACATTCTGCTTAGATAGCACCGTAGCTAGATCATTGACTCTCTTAGGTATGTTTTCTGTCATTCTTGTTATTCCAGGCACTGTATTTTCTGCCACTACATAAACAAGAATCTCCTTTTCTCTAGCCTCCAGAAACTTTTTTTCACTGACCAGTCTCTCATCAACAGTCTCCTTGAAGCACTTGTAACTTCTGCCTGCTGCCAAGTCCCAAAACCAGTACACATGTTTTAAACTTTGGTTATGTTAGCACCCTATTTTCAGATGTTCAGATAGGAAATTCTGTTTAAGCTTTCTGTTGCTTCAAAACAAATATTCCCAAAATCGAGTGACTTAAAATAACTTATTTTATGTCACGTTTTAGTGGGTTAGGAATTAGGAAAGTCTCTTCCATGTGTCATCAGTACCACTCTGCTATTCACCTGTCAGCTGGGTTATGCTGGAAGGGGTGAGATGATGTCATTCCCATGCAGGAGTTTCAGCAGGGCCTGTTGAGCTGGTTCCCTTTCCTTGTTTTAGTCTTAGGAACTTGGTATGTGATCTTTCCAGAATAAACTTTCAAAGTGGCTTAGGCTTCCAGAGTCCAGTGTAGAAGCTGCCAATTTTCATGAGGATGAGGGCTGGACTTGGCATAAGTATTGTGCTCAGTTAATTAGGACAATCACAATGCCAGCCCGAATTCAGGGGAAGGGAGAAGTGGAGGCCACCTCTAGATGAGAGGAATGTCAGAGACCTCGCTATATGTATGACCATCTTTAAGTCACCATCGTAACTTAGTCTTATATATTAGAATTATAGTTATTAGGTACCTTATGCCTTAAAAAAAAAAAAAAAAAAAGAACTCTGGGACACCTGGGAGGCTCAGCAGTTGAGCATCTGCCTTTGGCTCAGGGTGTGATCCGAGGATTGAGTCCCACATCAGTCTTCCTACATGGAGCCTGCTTCTTGCTCTGCCTCTGTCTCTGCCTCTCTCTCTCTCTCTCCCTGTGTATCAAGAATAAATAAATAAAATCTTAAAAAAAAAAAAAAAAAGAACTCTGTTAGGCATGTAGTAGAGGCTATACAGCCTAGTACAAGTCAGCAAACATTTCTTACAAAGAGCCAGACAATGGATATTTTAGACTTTGAGGGTAATTTACTCACAAATCTAGTTTGTAAAATAAGTCATATTGGTATAGCTTAAGGTGCTAATGAACAGTTACTAAAAAATAACTAAAAGTTTTTTTTCCCCAAATGCTTACATCATAAGTAAACAAAAAAAAAATCATTTGAATAAAGGATAAAAACTTTAAGGACTGGTAAATATCAACTATCTATCTAAATAGGACGGGCTAATTGGAAACTTTAAGAACAGAGAATGAAAGATATGGATACCAAAAAAAAAAAAAAAAAGTGGTGATGGTGGCTTAAACAAGAGCATTAAGGGTCGCCTGGGTGATGCAATTGGTTAAGCAACTGACTCAGGTCATAATCTGGCAAACTTTTTTTTTTTTTTTTTAATCTGGCAAATTTGAGATCAAGTCCCTGCTCAGTGGGGAGTCTTAAGACCCCCCACTCCATACTTAAAGGCACTCTCTCCCTCAAATAAATAAAAAAATAAAGAGCTCTCCAATCTAAATTGGAGAGAAAAAAGAGAAGTCAGCATATGAAAACAAACTCTTCTCGTTAGTATTTTTCAGAAAATATCAACCAGAATGTTAACAAGATTAAAGATCTACAGATAAAATATTTAATTTTTTGTTATAATGTTAGCGTAAAACTAGGTAATGATAATTTATAGAACATTTATTCAAATATCTATACGTGGATTTTGCTTTGAGACATGTTTATTGTTTTTGCTTTTCAGAAGCTGATGACTTAGAAACAGAAGTTCTGCAAGAGCCAGGTGGAGCAAACAAAGATGGTAGCTTGCCATGCACGATAATTGATGTGTGGATTAGTGAGACAAAAGAAACAAAGGAAACTGAGTATGTTACTTTGTTTTTCTTAAATTTCAAAACCTGGATCCCTTTTTGTAATACTTTTTAAAAAAATACTTTAATAACCTAATACTGCATTATAACAACTTATAAAACAATTTAATTTTTGGAGAGATATAACTTTCATGTGGTTCAGAAATCAAGTATATAAAGATATAGAGTAGAAAGTCTCTTTCCCAATTCTGTCCCCATCCAGCAGATTCCCATTGTCTCCCTCTTCCAGATATTTTTAATTTATACAAAGCAACAATGTATAGTCTCCCTCCCTTTTAAATAAAGTTATTAATATAACATATACAGTATTTTTACCTTTTTTATTTTTAGTCAGTAACCTAGGAATTTTTTCATATTAATCCATAGAGAACTTCATCTTTTTTTCTTATTTTATGGCTACTTAGTATTCCAATTTTAGTACATGTGCTGCCTAAGCGAGCACTAAGCTACTTAGTATTCCATTGTATGGATAATACAAGTCAGTAAGTCTCTTACAGTAACTTATATTGTACATTAATCAATATTTCAAATGAAGTGGCAATTATTAATCTTTTGTATAAGGTCATTTTGCATGTGTATATGTATATCTGTAGGATAGATACATTGAAGTACAATTCCTGGGTGAATTGCATTTATAATTCAGTTATTTTTCTTCCCAGGGTTTATATTAATTTACATTCTCAGGAAGAATATAGGAAACTTCCCATCTCCCCAGCCTTGCCAAACTTATTATCATACTAAAGTTTTTTTTTATTTTTGCCAATCTCATAGGTTAAAAAATAGTATCTTGGTTTGAATTCTTAAATTATCCATTTCGTTATTGGTAAAGTGAGCATATCTTTAAAATGTTTGTTTCATTGTATTTCCTTTTCGGTGAGTTCTCAGTATATATCTTTGACTCATTTTAAAAAGTTTAGTTGTTGGCCTTTATAAATTAGTAACAACTTTTTAAATATTAGAGATATTTGCTATGGTTATTATGTGGGTTGCAAGGCCATTTACTTTTTGCCATGCAGAAGTTTTTGGTTTTTTTTTTTTTTTTAATTGTCATGTTTACCTGGATTTTAATCATCATTCAGAGATACTTTGTTCTTTCCAAGATTCTCAAAGAATTTTTCAATCTTTATTCTAGTACTTTCAACATGGGCACTTTTTACATTTAAAACTTTGATCTATTTGGAATTTATCCTGGGGTATAGATTTTGTTTTTCTTCAGATGACTACCCAGTTGTCCAGTTGCATTTATTAAAAGGTTTATCTTTCCTGCACGGATTAAAAATGCCACTTTTAATATGTACTAAATTTTCTTTATTTCATTGTTCTTTTTTAGTTATCTTGGCTATTCTTGCTTGTGTAATATTTCCTTTGAATTTAGAATTTACTAAATTTTGCCTACCTTCCCCCCAGGAAAAATATCAATTGGCATTTTTTGGGGGTGGTAAATTCATAAATTAACATACAGAAAATAAATATGTTGTGTTTTTTCTATCCAAGAGGAATATGATGGGCCTTTCATTCGAATAAGTTTTGAGTATTTTTATAGTTTCCGTCATTGAGGTTTTACACTTTTATTGGTAAGCTTATTCCTAGATATAGTTTGGTGGTTTGGTATTTGGTCCCTGCTCTTCTGTGAGATCCTGTAACTGGTAGGTTGTATATATGAAAGCTGTAGATTTCTTTATATTGAATTTGTAACCCACTATCTTATGGCTATATGCTATTGTTCATGATAAATTTTCAGTTGAATCTTTTGCTTTTTTCAGATAAACAGTCATACCTTATGAAAACAGTGATGATTTTATGTCTTTCCAGTTTTTTTAACAGTTTTTTGTCTATAATTGCCTTGGTTAGTATCTTCTATATAATGTCAAATATTGGAAATAGGGTGTATCTTTGTATTGTTCTTGACTTTAGTGAAAATGATTGTTGTTAACCCTCATTAGGCATGACTATCTGTACTTTTTAACCGAGATAGGTATTAATATTTTACCAATTTTTTAAAAAGTCAGGAATGAATTTTGTCAAATGACTTTCAGCCTCTATGGAACTGTTGTTCATATGAATGTTTTCCTTTATTTACCTGGTACAGTTAACCTTTGAACAACACAGTTTTGAGCTACATGGGTCTTCTTATACATGGATTTTTTTTTTTTTAATGACTATATTGGAAACATTTTTTGGAGATTATGGCAACCGAACAAACTTGCAAGTAAACTGTGTAGCTTGGAATACTGAAAAAACAAATTTAGGTATTTTAAGAATATAGCATATAATACATATAATATGCAAATTATGTGTATATCAGCTGTTACCAGTAAAGCTCTAGTCAACAGTAATCTGTTATTCGTTAAGTTTTGGGGTAGTCAAAATTTACAGGCACATTTTTGACTGCATGGGGGACTCAGCCAGCACCCTATCCCCCCACATTGTTCAAGGGTCAACTGTATAATTAATTATATTAATAGATTACCTAATATAAACCATCCTGCATACCTTAAGTAAACTCTTCTTGGTCATGACGTATTATTTTAAGGTACTTATGTATTTTAGGATTTTTGTATTAATACTTGCAAGAGTCATCTGCACTTCCTTGGTGAGAGATTAGGAATTAGATGTGTTGATACATTGTCAGCACACATAGGAATTGGGAGACCAATTTGGAGATCTATTTGCCAACTTTGTTAGATTAAAATGTGCAAATCCTATAATAATGCATCTTTTATATTTTGGTATGTACTCGAAGAATACTCACACATGGGCACAAAGAGAATGCATATGCAAGAATGTTTATTGTAGGAGCATCATAAAAAATAATTTGAAAGAGTAAATCAGGACATTATTAGAACATTATTAAAAATGAAGTTTCTGTATACTACATTGTGGATAGTATATAGTACTTTAAAGAATAAAAGGTAGGGGATTCCTGGGTGGCTCAGTGGTTTAGTGCCTGCCTTCAGCCCAGGACATGATCCTGGGGTCCCGGGATTGAGTCCCACTTCAGGCTCCTTGCCTGGACCCTGCTTCTCCCTCCTCCTGTGTCTCTGCCCCTCTCTCTCTCTCTTCCTCTCTCTCTCTCTCTCTCTCTCTCTCTCTCAGTCTCTCTCTCTGTGTTTCTCATGAATAAATAAAATCTTTGTAAAAACAGAATGAAAGGTAGTTTCATGTATTAATATGGAAATATAACCTAAATATCAAATGATAAATAAAATGATATTGAATAAAAAAGCATTTCCAATATTAAAATAACACTATTTATTTTTATGTAAAATTCAAGGAGAAATATGGTAAGATGTACACCAAACTGTTAACAATTGATGGGCATTCAGCAGATGATGATGGGTCATTTCTAGGATGGCTTATACCTTATAGCTGTTGTAAATAGTGCTTCTGTGAATTATTGTGTACCAACTTTTGTTTGCACACCATATTCATTTGAGTGTATAACTAGGAGTAGAATTGCTGCAGCATATAGTAATTCTATGTTTAACTTTCTGAGGAACCAAAAAATGTTACATTACGTTTTGTTTTATTCTTTTATTTTTTTTACTTTATTTTTTTATTTAAATGCAAATAATTAACCTGTAATGTATTATTGATTTCAAAGGTAGAGGTCAGTGATTCATCAGTCTTATATAACACCCAGTACTCATTACATCGTGAGCCCTTCTTAAAGTCAATCACCCAGTTACCCCCTACCCCCCACCTCACTCCCCTCCAGCAACCTTCAGTTTGTTTGCTATGATTAAGAGTCTCTTATGATTTGTCTTCCTTTCTGATTTCATCTTGTTTTATTTTTTCCTCTCTTCTCTTATGATCCTCTGTTGTGTTTCTTAAATTCCACATGAGAGAGATCATATAATTTTTCTTTCTCTGATTTACTAATTTCACTTAGCGTAATATCCTCTAGTTCTTTCCATGTCATTACAAATGGCAAGTTTTCATTTTTTGAATAGCTGAGTAATATTCCATTATACACACACACACACACACACACACATACACACCACATCTTCTTTATCCATTCATCCATTGGTGCAGGTGCTCCTTTTGATCACTACATTTGTATCGTTGGGGTAAATAACCCAGTAGTGCAATTGCTGCGTCGTAGGGTAGCTCTACTTTCAACTCTTTGAGGAACCTTTATACTCTTAGAGTGGCTGTTCTAGCTTGCATTCCCAACAACAGTGTAGGGGAGGGCTACCCTTTGTCTGCATTCTCACCAGTGCTTGTTGCTTGTGTTGTGAATTTTAGCCATCCTGATTGGTGTGAAGACATTATTTATCTCATTGTGGTCTTTATTTGTGTTTCCCTGATGCCCAGCGATGTTGACCATTTTTTCATGTGTCTGTTGGCCATTTGTATGTGTTCTTTGGAGAAATGTCTGTTCATGTCTTCTGCCCATTTCTTGACTGGATTCTTTGTTGTTTGAGTGTTAAGTTTGATTAAGTTCTTTATAGACCTTATACTAGCCCTTTAGCAATATGTCATCTGCAAATATCTTCTGCCATTCTGTAGGTTGTCTTTTGGTTTTGTTGACTGTTTCCTTTGCTGTGCAACAGCTTTTTATCCTGATGAAATCCTAATAGTTCATTTTTGCCTTTTTCTTCCCTCTAGAGATGCATCTAGTAAGAATTTGATGTAGCTGAGGTCAAAAAGGTTTCTGCCTGTGTTCTTCTCTAGATTTTGATGGATTCTTGTCTCACATTTAGGTCTTTCATCCATTTTGTCTATTTTTGTGTATGCTGTAAGAGAATGGTCCAGTTTCATTTTTCTGTATGTTGCTGTACAATTTTCCCAACACCATTTATTAAAGAGACTGTCCTTTTTCCGTTGGATATTCTCTCCTGCTTTGTCGAAGGTTAGTTGACCATAGAGTTGAGGCTCCATTCCTGGATTCTCTATTCTGTTCCCTTGATCTTTGTGTCTCTTTTTGTGCCAGTACCATACTGTCTTAATGATCACAGCTTTGTAAAGTAGCTTGAAGTCTGGAATTATGATGTACCAGCTTTGCTTTTCTTTTTCAACATTCTTTTGGCAATTTGAGGTCTTTTCTGGTTCCAGATGAATTTTAGAATTGTTGGTTCCAGCTCTGTGAAAAATGTTGGTATTTTGATAGGGTTCACATTGAATGTATAGATTGCTCTAGGTACCATAAACATGTTAACAATTTTTGTTCTTCCAATCTGTGAGCATGGAATGTTTTTCCATTTCTTTTATGTCTTTCTCAGTTTCTTTCGTGAGTGTTCTATACTTTTCATAGTACAGCTCCTTTACCTCTTTGGCTATGTCTATTTCTAGGAATCATGGTTCGAGGTGTAATTGTAAATGGGATTGACTCATTAATTTCTCTTTCTTCTGTCTCATTGTTAGAGTGTAGAAATGCAACTGATTTCTATGCATTGATTTTATATCCTGCCACTTTGCTTAATTCCTGCATGGGGTCTAGCAATTTTGGGGTCAGGTCTTTTCAGTTTCCCAATTGAGCATCATGTCACCTGCAAAGAGTAAGAGTTTGACTTCTTCTTTACCAATTTGGATGCCTTTTATTTCTTTTTTTCATTGTCTGATTGATGAAGCTAGGACTTCTAGTACTGTGTTGAACAACAGTGGTGAGAGTGGACATCCCTGCCATGTGTCTGACCTTTGGAGAAGAGCTCTCCATTTTCCCCATTGAGAATGGTATTCGCTATGGGATTTTTGTATATGGCTTTTCTGATATGGAGGTATGTTCTCTCTATCCCTATGCTATGAAGAATTTTAATCAAGAAAGATGGTGTAGTTTGTCAAATGCTTTTTCTGCATCTTTTGAGAGGATCATATGGCTCTTGTCCTTTCTTTGACTAATGTGTAGTGTATCACATAGGTTGATTTGCAGATGTTGAACAACCCTTGCAGCCCAGTAATAAATCCTACATGGTCGTGGTAAATAATCCTCTTAATGTACTGTTGGATCCTATTGCCTAGTATCTTGATGAGAATTTTGGCATCCATGTTCATCAGGGATATTGGACTTTAATTTTTTTTTGGTGGGGTCTTTGGTTTTGGGATCAAGGTAATACTGGTTTCATACAAAGAGTTTGGAAGTTTTCCTTCCATTTCTATTTTTTGAAACAACTTCGGAAGAATAGGTATTAATTCCTCTTAAAATGTTTGGTAGAATTCCCCTGGGAAGCTATCCAGCCCTGGACTCTTGTTTATTGGGAGATTTTTGATTACCACTTCAATTTCCTTGCTGCTTATGGGTGTGTTCAGGTTTTCTATTTCTTCCTATTTCAGTTTTGGTAGTTCATACATTTCTAGGAATGCATCCATTTCTTCCAGCTTACATAAGTTGTTGGCATATACTTGATCATAATATGTTCTTATAATTGTTTCTATTTCTTTGGTGTTGGTTTGATCTCTCCTCTTTTATTCATGGTTTTATTTACTTGAGTCCTTTCTCTTTTCTTTTTGATAAGTCTGGCCAGGGGTTTATTGATGTTTTTAATTCTTTCAAAGAACCAACTCCTAGTTTCGTTGGTCTGTTCTACTGATCTTTTGGTTTCTACCTCATTGATTTCTTCTCTAATCTTTATTAATTCCCTTCTGCTGTGTTTAGGCTTTATTTGCTGTTTTTTCTCCAGCTCCTTTAGGTATAAGTTTAGGTTGTGTATTTGAGACCTTTCTTGTTTCTTGAGAAAAGCTAATATTGCTATATATTTCCCTCTTTGGACTGCCTTTGCTGCATCCCAAAGGTTTTGAACAGTTGTTCATTTTCATTCATTTCCATGAATTTTAAAAATTATTCTTTAATTTCCTGGTTGACCCCTTCATTCTTTGATAAGATGCTCTTTAACCTCCATGTATTTGAGTTCTTTCCAAATTTCCTCCTGCAATTGAGTGCAAGTTTCAAAGCATTGTGGTCTGAAAATATGCAGAATAATCCTCTTCTTTTGGTATGGATTGAGATGTGATCTGTTCTGGTTTATGTCCATGTGCACTGGAGAAGAATGTGTATTCTGTTGCTTTAGGATGAAATGTTTTGAAGATATCTGTGAAGTCCACCTGGTTCAGTGTATCGCTGTAAACCCTTTTTCCTTGTTGATCTCCTGCTTAGATATCTGTCCATTGCTGTGAGTGGGGTGTTGAAGTCCCCTACTATTATTGTATTATTGCTCTATTTCTCTAATTTTGTTGTTAACTGCCTTATATAATTGGCTGCTCCCAAATTAAGAGCATAACTTTTTATAATTATTAGATCTTCTTGTTGGGTACATCCTTTAAGTATGATATAGTGTCCCTCTTCATCCCTTACTGCAGTCTTTAGTTTAAAATATAATTTGTTTAATCTGAGGACTGCTATTCCAGCCTTCTTTGAGGTCTACAGGCATGATAAATGGTTTTCTGCCCCCTCATTTTCAGTCTGGAGGGTGTCTTTGGGTCTAAAACCGAGTCTCTTGTAGACACCATATGGATGGGTCTTCCTTTATTATCCAATCTGATCCTGTGTCTTTTGATCGGGGCATATAGCCTATTTATATTCAGTGTAACAACTGAAAGGTATGAATTTATTGTCACTTTATTAACAGTAAAGTCCCTGCCTCTATACAATGTCTCCTTTTTCTGGTTTATGTTACTCTTGGGCTCTCTGTTTGCTTACAGGATCCCCCTTAATAGTTCTTGCAGGGTTGGTTTGGTGGTCATATATTCTTTAAGTTTCTGTCTGTCCTGGAACCTCTTTATCTCTCCTTCTATTCTGAATGACAGCCTTGCTGTAAAGTATTCCTGGCTGCATGTTTTTCTCATTTAGTACCCTGAACATTCATGCTAGTCGTTTCTGGTTGCCAGGTCTCTGTGGATAGGCCTGCTGTCAGTTTTATGTTCCTACCTCTCTAGGTAAGGAACCTCTTGTCTCAAGCTGCTTTCAGGATTTTCTGTCTCTGAAATTTGCAAGCTTCACTATAATTTGTTGGGATGTTGATCTATTTTTCCTGATTTTGGTAGGGGTCCTCTCTACCTCTTCAACATGTGAATGCTGTTCCCCAGACTAGGGAAGTTCTCAGCATGACTTGCTCCAATATACCATCTGGCCCTCTTTCTCTTTCTTTGCCTTCAGGCACCCCAATAATTCAGATAATTGCTTCATTTAATGCATCGCTGATTTCTTGAAGCCTCCCCTCATAGTCCATTAGTTGTTTTTCTCTCATTTCCTCAGTTTCCAGTCTTTCCAAAAACTTGTTTTTTATGTCACTTACTCTCTCTTCTGCCTCATTTACCCTAGCTGTTAGAGCATCCGATTTAGACTGCTTCTCAGAGCATTTTTTGTTTCGTCCTGATTAGATCTCATTTTTGCACTAAGAGATTCTCTAGTGTCATTTATGCTTTTTTCAAGCCCAGCTAGTAACTTTATAATTCTTACTCTGAATTCCATCTCAGACATTTTACTTGTATCCATACTGTTTAGATCTATAGCAGAGAGTATTACTTCTAGTTCTTTCTTTTGTTGTGAATTCCTCCTTCTCATCATTTTGCCCAGAGAAGAATGGATGAACAAGTGTGCATTATCACAAATATCAACAATGACTTAAGCAAAATACACACCAGACAAATCTGAAGAGCTCAGAAACCAAAAAAGAAAAAGAAAAAGTCAAAGACAAAGAAAAATAGAAAAAACAGGGATGGAGAGAATATAATTTCACAGAGTGGATAAAACAGGTGATCCACTTAGTCCTTAGTGTATTTTAATCTGTGTGTTAGAAAACACTAAACTCCAAAATTATAATGAAAGCCAAATTTATATGTATACAAAAATAAAATTGGATTTAGTGAATGGAAGCCAAAAATGAAGAATAAATCTATAAAATGTAAATGTAAAAAAATGAAAGTTAAAAAAAGACTTAAAAGCAAAGTTGATAAAGTAAGAAACTAGTTGAAATGGGGGAAAATTGGAAAATTTTATACTGAAAAATAAATCATAAGAAAAAATCATTCAGTTCTATATACTGTTTTCCCCTAGCACTGGAGATTTGCAGTCTTGTTTAGTCCCCTGTTCTTCCAGCTGGTCTTCCCACTGGGGGCGAAGGGGACCTGCTGCACTGATTCTCAGTTGTCTGTGCCTGAGTGAAGTTGCACCACCTTTTGCCAGGGGGCTGAGGTCAGTGTAGGCTGTTTGCTCTGTGTGGTTTTTGTTCCCTGAAGGCTTTCTGCGCCTCTGTAGAGGGGGAAAATAGATCATAGTGTGTGCCAAATTTTGCAGACTCCTGTGGTGCATGCTGCTTCAATCCTCCAAGGGGAAGGTGGTACAACATTGATTTGTGCACTTTGTAGGGCCCTGGCAGGGAGAGTGTTCACCCAATTTTGCACACACCCACTCCACCTCTCCTGGGGGAAGGCAGAGTATTGCTGCATTTCAGTCCTTTGCAGGGACCCTACACAGAGATCAGTTACCCAGTTGGGCAGGAGTTCACAGTTCATGGCCAACTGAGCTGAGAACCCCTTCCCAGGTTCTCTGACTGAAACCAGTTTCCTACTCCAGTGCTTGGGAGCTCTGCTGGCTCAGGCACCTGTGTTCTTTCTGTGACTCTGGGAATCTTGAGACCCCACTACCCCACCTGCGATTCTGTCCCACTTCACCACTAAGAGAAATTTTTCACTGGAGCAGATTTCTAAAGGCTCCCATTTTGTGCTCCACGGCTATATCACTTTCTGGTAGCTGGCTTATACAGGCTCCCTCCCTCCGCCGTTTATCTTCTGTTATATCCCCTCTGTTTTTCTTCTATGCACTCCTACCTTGCAAAAAGTGGTCACTTTTCTTTTTGTAGGATTCCAGCCATTCTTTTCTTCGATCTCAGGTTGAATTTATAGGTGTTCAGGATGATTTGATAGTTACCTAACTAAACTTAGGGACCAGATGAAACAAGGACCCCTACTCTTCCACCATTTTACCTCTTCCAATTTTGTTCCTTTATTTCTTTAGAAAAGGATTCTCTAGTGTCTTCTATGCTTTTTTTCAAGCCCAGCTAGTGTCCTTATAATCGTTATTCTGAACTCTAGTTCTAATATCTTACTTACGTCTATACTGATTAGTCCCTGGCATTCAGTATTTCATCTTGTTCTCTTTTTTAAGGTGAATTTTCCAGTCTTGTCACTGTCCAGAGAAGAATAGATGAATGAGAGAACAAAATACTAAAACGCAACAACGACCCCATAGAAATTATACCAAACAAATCAGAAGAGACCTGAAACCAAAAAAGAAAATTAAAAGAAAAAAGAATATAATCAGACAGTTGAACAGAGCAATACACTGGATCCTGTGTGTATTTTGATCTGTTTGTTAGAAAGGTAGATCCCAAATTGTAATGAAAGAAAAACTTAGATATGTACCAAAAAAATTAAATATAAAGAATATAATGAACGGATAATAAAGTAACTGCTAAAATGGAAATTAAAAGGCAAAAAAAGGGATATAAACAGGTGAACAAAACAATACACTAGATTCTTTGGGTGTATTTGGTTATTTATTTATGTATTTAAATATTTTATTTATTCATGAGAGACAGAGAGAGAGAGAGAGAGAGAGAGAGGCAGGGACACAGGCAGAGAGAGAAGCAGGCTCCATGCAGGGAGCCTGATGCAGGATTTGATCCCGGGAGACCAGGATCACACCCTAGTCTGAAGGCAGGTGGTGCTAGACTGCTGAGCCATCCAGGGATTCCCTGGTCAGTTTTTTAGAAGAAATTGCATCCCAAAAATGTAAAGAAAGAAAAAAAAATATATATATATATCAATCATATATATATATGAGATTCATATATATATGAAAACAAAATTAAATACAATGAAAGGATAGAATGTAACTGTAAAAATGAAATTTTAAAAAGATTTTTTAAAAAGTTGATAAAATAAGAAATTAGTTGAAAAAGGAAAGAGAACAACATTAACATTGAAAGACTAAAGAATCATGGGGGGAGAAAACCCTGGATTATTATATATGCTATATGACATATCGTCAGAGTTCCACAGTTGTCCGTGATGGGTAAAGTTGGTCTTGGCTGGGTGTTCTCGCTGATCTTCTGGGGGAGGGGCCTGTTGTGCTGATCCTCTGGTGTCTTTGCCCCAGGGCAGAATTGCACTGCCCTTGCCAGGGGGCCAGGTTTAGTAATCTGCCCTGGATTGCTCCATGTGGCTTTTGTTCCTAAAGTCTTTCTGCACTGGTTTAGAGGATAGGAATGAAAGTAGCGGCACCCCAATCTTCAGCACCAAAAATTTGCAGCCCCACTCCTCAGTGCACCCTCAGGGAAAAGCAATCAGTCCCTCTGTCTCCTTGCTCTCCGTCTACACTCTGTGCTCACCCCCGCCTGTGACTCAGGGTTTCTGTCTCAGGTGCACAACCGTGTTTTGAGTCTCCAAACACTGCAGACTCCTGCAGCATGTTCCTGTGCTGCTCCTTCCAGATTCTGCCATTTGCTGTGCCCATGCTTGTAGAGCAAGAGATCAGTAGTCCCATCATGGTGCAGTTTGTGGTTTATGGCAACCCCAAGCAGAGAGCTCACTACTGGCCTTGCTGATTGCAGCTGGTTTCCCTCTCTGATGCCTGGGAACTCTGCACACTCAGGCACCCCCTCTTCCTTTGCCCCCGAGGATCATGAGACCACACTGTCCCACCTAGGATCCCACCTCCACTTTGCCACTTGAGCACCTTTCTGGCAGGGACATCCCTCAACAGAGCAGTCCACTAAAAGTTCTGCTTTTGCACCCTGCTGCTATATCACTTTCTGGTAGCCAGCTGACACTTTCCCACCTTCCTGCGAGTTATCTTCCCACATATGGCCTGGGATTCACTTCTCTGCACCTCTTACCTTGCAGAAAGTGGTCATTTTTATTTGCAGAGTTGCAACAATTCTTTTCTTAGACCTTGGGTTGAGTTCATAGGTGTTATAATTGATGAATTCCTGGGACCAGATGAAACTAAGGTCTCCTACTTCTCCACTAACTTTGACTCTCCTTTCTTTTAGAACATTACATTTTGAATGAAGAAAAATGTTATTTGTATGATTGGAAATAAATAAAAACTCAGAAAACCAAACATAGAAAAATTTTCAAAATTTAAAACTGAAAAAGTAAATAAAAGATTATTTTAATTTGAGATCAATTAAAAAAAATTAAGAAAAAAAAACTGCCTGTAAGCCAAACTTCTAGAAATAAGCTGCTGGTGCCTTTGTTTTTTGTTGTTTTTATTGAAGTATAGTTGACACAATGTTACATAAGTTTCTGACAACTCTGTATTTTAAATTATGTTATCACAAGTGTAGCTACCATCTGTCACCATACAACACTGTTATAATACCATTGACTGTGTTTCCTGTGTGTTCCCTTTAGCCCCATGACTTACTCATTCTATAACTGGAACCCTGGACCTCTCACTACTCCACCCCCCTATTGCCCATCATCTCACTCCCATTCCCTCTGGTAACTGCCAGTTCTCTGTTACTTATGGGTCTGTTTCTGCTGTTTGTTTGTTCATTTGTTGCTTAAATTCCACATATAAGTCAAATCATACTTACTTGTTTTTCTCTGTTTTATTTCACTGAACATAATCCCCCTGTCTCCATCTGTGTTGTTGCAGATGGTCCCATCTCATTCCTTGTTATGGCTGAGTAATATTCCAGTGTGTGTGTCTGTATTCATCTGTCACTGAACACTTGGGTTGCTTCCAAATCTTGGATATTGTTAATAATATTGTAATAAACATAGCAGTCCAAAAATCTTTTCAAATTGGTGTTTTTGTTTTCTTTGGATAAATACCCAGTGGTAGAATTACTGAATTGTATGCTATTTCTATTTTTAATTTCTTGAGGAAACTCTGTACTGTTTTTCATAGTGTCTGCACCTTTTACATCCTCACTAGAAGTGCACAAGGATTCCTTTTTTCTGCATTCTCACCAACACTTACCTCTTGTCTTTTTGATAATAGGCTTTCTATCAGATATGAGATGATGTCTTACTTAGTTTTGGTTTGCATTTCCCTGATGATTAGTGATGTAAAGCATCTTTTTCTGTGTTTATTTGAGACCTTTGACTTGTATTCTTCCAGTCTTCAATTTTTCTTAAAAAACATATGGTAACATGAATTTAATTCTCAGTTGTATTGAAATAAAAACTGTCAGTTCTTTACCTTTGTTCAATTAATTCACTCCCTTTGCGGATTAAGACTATTTTGTGCATATCATTCTATTTTTTTTTTTGTACTGTGCTATATGCCATTTTTTGAAACCTAACAGCATTTAATACAAATTATAGATTACTTTGCTTACTTAACAAAATATGTTATTTATTTTATATTATAGTCTATATAGACTGTTATTCCACAGGATTTCACATAGATATCTGTTTGATCTTTTTTAATACCTGCATGGTAGTTTATAGTATTAGTATATTATGGTTGTTTTATATTCTGTGCTTTTAAGGGGCATTTTGATTGCTTAAAGTAATATTTCCCAGATATTAGCAAGTATTAGGATTAATTTGGTATTTATTAAAATAAATTGCTGGGGGGCATCTGGCTCAGTGTTTGAGCATCTGCTTTTGGCTCCGGGTGTGATCCTGGGGTTCTGGGTTCAAGTCCTATATCAGGCTCCCCACAGGGAGTCTGTTTCTCCCTCTGCCTGTGTCTCTGCCCCTCTCTCTCTCTGTATCTCTCATGAATAAATAAATAAAATCTTTAAAAAATAAATAAAGTGAAACAAATTGGACATCCCAGGTGGTTCAGCAGTTTAGCACTGCCTTCAGCCCAGGGTGTGATCCTGGAGACCCGGGATCGAGTCCCATGTCAGGCTCCCTGCATGAAGCCTGCCTCTCCCTCTGCCTATGTCTCTGCCTCTCTCTCTCTGTATCTCTCATGAATAAATAAATAAAATCTTTTTTAAAAAATGAAATAAATTGCTGGGCCTTGGGTATGCCCTGATCATTTGAATTCTGAACAAGTTCTGAACAAGTTTCTATGTGTTCCTAATGTCTAAGGGCCATATTTTGGGAACCATAGTTACAGGAAGTGGTGAGGCAGGTTTTTGTGACTGATTATGATTGGTGAAGGTTTAAAAGGGTAAAAAATACAATGTCCTTATGAGAGAAAAAAAAAATATATATATATCCACATCCATAACTAAGGAAAATATTTGAAAGAGGGATCACAGGATGCTAGTGAACTTGTGTTCTTTTTTTTTTTTTTAATTGAAGAGTGCTTCTATTTCTAGTAAATTGTATTTTTACTGATTTATCCATCTGGACAGGTTTGAAGATAGGATCACTGTTCAGCAAAGTGAAGTTTCTGAAGATGGAATCCCAATGAATGTGGACCACCTTAGTGAAGTCGATAAAAGTAAGCCTCGTTGCATTAGACTTGTTACTTTCTGGAAGGTTATTAACATGAATCTGTTTTATTTGGACAACATATTAATAGCATTTCTTATCAGTCACCTCAATTGTTTAAAGAATAAATAAGCATAGAGCACTAGATTCTCATTAATAAGCCTAGATTGTTTGGCAATATGGGCAATAAAACTTTTTAGTCAGTTGTTTTATCGAACATTCAAAACAGAATTGCTTACCAAAACTAAGCCAGTATACTAAGGACATTAAGTTGTCTTCTTGTTTTTAATAATATTAATTAAAATATGAGAACTCTAATTTTTCCTATCTAACCTTTAGGAACAAAGATAAACTGGAGCTAAATATGAGTGTCTAAAAAATATATTTTCACAGTTCTTTACATTTGCGCCTATATTTTAGAACTTGCATTTAATGGAGGTATATAGCAAATTAATCTGCTTTCTGAAAATAAAACCTTATATCCTATCAAAAATTATATGCTAATATAATCATATATATATTTTTTTATTTTGTTATTCTGATAGAGTTTTTGGCTAGAATTCATGCTAAATAGTGTGCTTTTTCAATATCACATTGAGCTTAAGTACTGTATAGACATTACAAAATCTTTCCTTTATACCACAGGACCTGAAATAGATGATTCTCAGCATTCTAAATGTGGTATAGATAAATCTGTGCAACCAGAGCCATTTTTCCATAGAGTGGTTCTTTCAAAACACTTGAATGCAGTCTCTCAAATTCAGTCAATTCTGTGTTCACCAGAAGAATCCTTTCCACTTCGATCTCGCTCTGATTCACCACCGAAAAATAAAAACAAGAATTCCTTGCTGATTGGACTTTCAACTGGTCTATTTGATGCAAACAACCCAAAGGCAAGTATGCACCTCAAATAGAAAATATCTATTTTAATAACATTTCTTATTTATTGTTTTTCTTTGATAAATCATAATATTGAATTTTAATCTCTTAAACACACGTACACACACACACACCTCCAAATAAACAAAAACAAAAAAACCTTCATCATCTTTTCTGGGATTCTGAAAAGAAATTGCCATTGAGAGTACCTTTTTATAGGATCTCTTTTATTTAAGGAATCAGTCCCTCTATACCATCTCCCTTTCTCACAACTCAATGCAACTTCCATTTTTCATGAGACTAAACTTAATATGTTTTAAGTGGACAGAAGTGCTATTTGCCTAATTTGTATATAGAAAGACTAGAAGATATTCATATGCCACTTCCTGGCAAAAGATTTTCAAACTTCTTTTCTCACTTGCTATTTTTTAAAATACGTAACCAATTTTTTCTCTTTAGAAAATTACAATATTGTCACTATAGAAAATTTAAAGATACAAAGAAATCACATGTTGTTATGTTACTTTTATGTATGTAACTTTTACATATATAATACTTTTTGCCAAAATAGAATATTATGCATATTTTTTGTAATCTACTTTTCTGATATGTATTATAAAATTATTACAAATGTTACTGTTACAAATTATATTATTATAAAAATAGCATTTTGTCATGTTGTCATTCTCTCATATCATCTGTAATGACCACAAATCCCATTGTGCTATGCTATATATCATTTGTTTAATCTATTTTTATTATTGGGCCATTAGGTTTCAATTTTAATTATAGTAACCACCTACACCTATATCTTTGACAATAGCCACAATTATTTCATAAAATAAATTTCTGTAAGTGGAGTTCCAAAGTTATATTGTAAATCGCCTGATTTCCCTTTAAGAAATAGCTAATAATACCTCAATAGTATGTGAGAGTCTGTACTCTAAAGCACCAACCAGGGATGCCTAGGTGGATCAGCGGTTAGGCATCTGCCTTCGGCTTAGGGCATGATCCTGGAGTCCCGGGATCGAGTCCCACATCAGGCTCCCTGCATGGAGCCTGCTTCTCCTCCCTCTCCCTGTGTCTCTTGTGAATAAATAAAAGCTTTTAAAAAAAATAAAATTAAATTAAAAAGCACCAACTGTTATCATTCACCTAAAAATTGTGTACTTAGGGAGTAATGATATTTTTAAATATTTGTGTTTTCTGTGTTTACCAGTGGGGTTGGACATTTTTCATATATTTAAGTCTACATGGAAATGAATTACCTGAATTCTTTTATCCCTGGCTGTTTTTTAAATATATCATTTTGGTTTTCAATTTAATTTTCAAATTGGGTGTTTTTATTTTATTTTATTTTTTTGGGGGGGGTATGTTTTTATTTTAGAGTGTTTTCTTAAGTTTATTTTAAAGGTAGATATTGCTAAATTCTCTCACTTGTTTAATAGCAGTCAAACTTTAAAAAGATAATAAACTGAAAACAAATTTATGATCTTCAGAGTTAGACAATAAGTTCTGTATATGGGACAAACAAGGCTTATCATATAACTCATGTATCTTCTTTTATGGTAAAGGTGTAAAGCTAGCTGTCTTTAGCCCAAAGCTTTTTTTTTTTTTTTTCTTAATTTTATGTATTTATTCATGAGAGACACAGAGAGAGAGAGAGGCAGATACAAAGGCAGAGAAAGAAGCAGGCAGGCTTCATGCAGGGAGCCCGATGTAGGACTGGATCCTGGGACTCCAGGATCACACCCTGGGCCGAAGGTAGGCACCCAACCTCTGAGCCACCCAGACACCCCATAGCCCAGAGCTTTTTAATAACGTTTCTATGTATAAAGTTAACATTCCTTGCATAATATATTTTATTATTTGATTTTCTTTCATGACTTTACTTCAAACTTAGTAGTTCTATACAAGTATGTACTTGGGAAGTAAGCACAGCAAAGCAGATTTCACGTAGGTGACTGTGAAGGGAGGGGCAAGGAAAAAAACCTAGAAAATCAAAGCAGTTTGTAGCCATTCAAGGCAAGGGTAGAAGGCCATATGTGCCTATTCCTTAAATCTTTGAGGTCATGAGAGTTCATCACCAGGCCAAAATGGTGACCTTGAAATATGAAAAAAACCTAAACATTATGTATAAGCATTTATATAATCTGTTAACTAAATGGAATAATTTGAAGTCTTACAAAGATTTTTGTTAAGTTTAAAATTCTTCTTAAAAATGTTGTTATGCTAGTCTTTTTTTATTTAAAAAAATCCTCCTTTTAAAAAAAAAAGATTTTATTTATTCATGAGAGACACAGAGAGAGAGAGAGAGAGGCAGAGACACAGGCAGAGGGAGAAGCAGGCTCCATGAACGGAGCCTGATGTGGGACTCGATCCCAGGTCCCCAGGATCATGCCCCGGGCCAAAGGCGACACTAAACTGCTAAGCCACCAGTGCTACCCAGAAATCCTTCTTATACTTTGAGTCCTAACCTCTCTCACCTTCTCAAGGATTTATTCCATTACTTTGGGGTCACACTAGCTTATATCATCAACTTTTTCTTCTTAATGGATCATTTCCTCAACATACGTATTCTAATGAGTCCAATCATAATTAGCAAACTTCTCTTAAGAACATGTCCTTCTCTAGCTACCACCCCTTTCTCTGCTCCTTTTTACAACCAAACATCTTGAGTATGTTGTATCTTTACAGTCTCCACTTCCGTTCACTTTTAAATATATTCCAATATGACTTTTAGCCTACTCCTCCATTAAAACTGCTCTTGCCAAATTCTCTGTGCCTTTTCTCTCTCTCACCTTTCTTGATTTTCTTCTTCCAAAAGAGTCATATACACTTTATTTTTAAAATCATTTTATCTCTTGGCTTCTTTTATATCATATTTTCCTCTGCACTCATGAGTCACCCTTTAGTGTCTGTTACTGGTGGCTACTACTCTTAATAGATCACCATAAAAGAATGTGTTTTTTTCTATCATCATGTAAAATATTCTGCAAATGTCAAGAATATGTCAAATTGGTTAATCGTGTTGTTCAAGCCTTCTTTATCTTTACCAATTTTTTTGTCTTGTGTCAGTTACATATCATTTGTTGAGAAAAAAAATGCAAAAACTGTCTTTTTTCATTTGTGTCAATTTTTGTTCCATGTATTTTGAAACTTTGTTATTGAGTGAATAAAAATTTAGTATTGCTATACCTTCTGGATGAATTGATAGGTTTATTATTTTAAAGCATCCCTTTTTGCTTGAGAGTGTTGTTCATCGTGTGTCCTTACTGATTTTCTTTCTACTTGTTTATCAGTTACTGAGAAAGAAAAAAGTTCCAGTCAGTTGAATGCAAATTAATAATCTTTATATCTTCTTGATAAATTACACTCTTTATCATTATGAAATGACTGTATTCTTGGTCATATCACCTTGTTCTGAAGTCTGTTATGTCTGGTTCTTTTTTTTTTTTTAAGTTTTTTTTTATTTATTCATGAGAGACACAGAGAGGGAGAGAAAGACAGAGACATAAGGCAGAGGGAGAAGCAGGCTCTGTGCAGGGAGCCCTCCAGGATCACGCCCTAAGCCGAAGACAGATGCTTCACTGCTGAGCCACCCAGGTGTCCCTGTCTGGTTCTAATATAGCCATTCCAGCTTTCTGATGATTAGTGTTTATACATTAAATATATATATATTTCTTACATCTTTAACTTGTAATCACATTGATTTTATATTAGATTTTTTGTAGCTATCACTTTGTCAAGTCTTGCTTTTTAACCAATGTGGCAATCTCTTTTATTTAAAATGGACCATTTACTTTTCATGTAATTTTTTTATATATTATTGATATGATTGAGTTTAAACCTACCATTTTGCTATCTGTTTTCTATTTGTCTCATCACTTTTTCTGTTTTACTTTTATTCTTCCTTCTTTGGATTGAATATTTTTAGCATTTGATATTATCTGTACTATTTGCTAATATAGACTTTTTCCTAAGCTTTAGTTGTAATTTTCAGCTTTCAAGATACAGTTTTAGTTTTTACAGTCTTCCTTCAAATAATATTATAGCACTTTATATATGACATAAGAACCTTTTCATTGGAAAAAAAAAAAAAAGAACCTTTTCGGTGTATTTCCATTTCTACCTTCGTATCTGTTCTTTTGGCATTGTTATCGTACACCTGACATCTACATGATACAAACACCACAACAAATTTTTATTGTTTTTGCTTAAAACATTCAGTTATCTTTTACACAAAGTAAAAACAGAGTCTATGTATATTCTTTGGACATTCTGCATTACTTTGTGTAGAATTTAAGTTTCTATCTGGTATCATTTCTTCCACTTCTACCATCCAAGTACTAACCAGGCCCGACCCTGCTTAGCTTCCGAGATCAGACGAGATCGGGCGCGTTCAGGGTGGTATGGCCGTAGACTCATTTCTTCCACTTCTAAAAACTTTCTTGACATTCTTGTGCAGCTGTGTTGGTGATGAATTTCTTTTTCAGCTTTTGTTTATTTAAAAACATTTTTATTTCACTTTCATTTTGAAAGGGTATTTCTTCTAGGTCCAGAATTATAACGTCTTTTGGGTTGTATTGTTTCTGACAGCAAACACTATAAATACAGTAGCAGCTTTCATAACAGTGTTGTAACAGAGTGACTTAATAACATTGAGAGTATAACACTTAAACGAAGATCACAGAAGGTAAATTTGTAATAGGTCAAAATGAAATAGTTTCAAGATGTGATCTTCTCATGATCTGACTTATGTGAGAATAGAATCTAGATTACCAAATGAAATAGCTATTTCTCCTTCCCTTTAGACCTCCCTCACATCACAAGATAGTGAATAAAGAGTGGAGAAAGACCAGATGTGTTCTACTGATAGTTTCCTCATCTGGCTAGTGGAGGGGAAAACTGATCTCTATGGAAACTTGAGAATTTATTTTCTTGTTATAGCAAATGTAGAGTGTGTGTGTGTGGGGGGAAATATGAACATACAATTCATCAGTAGCATATGTGTTTTAAATGTCTTCTTTTAATACAAATTCTTATTTAATATCTATAATTTTTGCCTTTTAAATATTCATAATTCAATTAATATTTTAGATATACTTCTCACCGGTGTTGAAGTACAGGTGTATTTGTAGAAGCTATTTTGAGAAAGCATTGTTACAGTTTAATTGCACTAAGCAGAAGCTAAATAAAAATGTTCATTGTAGCCCATTTTGTAGTATAACCAGAATATTGCTAATTCATTATTTTATTTGAAAAGTACTACAGATGGATGAAACAGTGAGTTGACAGAATTCTTTTCAGTAGAATTTTGTGTGGCGTTCTATTAGTACAATTAGAACTTAATTTTTCACTATCTGTGTTTCTCTTCATTTTTGAGAAAAATAATTTAACCAACAACAAAAACATCTAAAAAAAAATCTGTCAGGGAAGACTGTGAACATAAAGCATTTTTAATATAGGACAGATAGCTGTTGGATTGATGGGTGCATAGGCTCATTCCAAGAGGAAAATTGCCAAATACTTCTTGAGGTTTCTTTCTACTGTATTATTTTGTTAGGTTAGGAAAGTTTTTTATTTTATTTTATTTTATTTATTTTATTTTATTTTATTTTATTTTATTTTATTAAGATTTTATTTAAGATTTTATTTATTTATTCATGAGAGACCTGGAGAGAGAGGCAGAGACACAGGCAGAGGGAGAAGCAGACTCCATGCAGGGAGCCTGACGTGGGACTCGATCCTGGGTCTCTAGGATCAGGCCCTGGGCTGAAGGCACCATTAAACCGCTGAGCCACCCGGACTGTCCCAGGAAAGCTTTTTTTTTTTTTTTTTTTAAGGTTTTTTATTTATTTATTCATGACAGACACAGAGAGAGGCAGAGACACAGGCAGAGGGAGAAGCAGGCTCCATGCAGGGAGCCCGACGGAACTCGATCCCGGGTCTCCAGGATCACACCCCAGGGCTGAAGGCTGTGCTAAACTGCTGGGCACTGGGGCTGCCCCAGGAAAGCTATTTTTAATAGTGAAAGGAATAAAGTAAAATTGAGATTTTTTTACTAGGGTTAAAATTTATCTTGGCCTAAAAAGTATTGCATCTTTATGTAGAGTCCTCTTGAATTTAAGTATATAATGCATATATGTTGTATATTTTTATTGATTAGTATCTACCTGGAGAAACTGTACCATATGCATATTTTGCATACTGCTGGTTTATAATATATTGGTTCACCATTAAAATAATAAGCAAATCAAGCATAAATTCTGCTGACAGTGGGAGATTCAGCAAAAGAAATACTTTCAGTACCATCATTAACTGTTTTAACAAGCAATGTGTCTTCACCATCTTGTAGTTCATAAGCACTTTTTCTTGTGCTGTAATATGTAAATTATGTTCAAATAGTGGAAAATCTATCCTCTTTTGTTCTCAAAAACAGATCGTACTGATAAAATTGGCAAAGTATATAAAGTTTCATTAATATGCTAAACATTGTGTTTTCTTCAGTCTCCTCTCCTATCTGGTGTAGGATTCTTACCAAGGCCTTAGGAATTAGTTTTCAAATCTCACAGATTCCTTTAGGATTATTGACCCAATTCTGAGACTTATGTATACAGACATTTGTTTCATTGTCCTGTGTATCGATCACATTCTAATTGCTGATAGGTTGGTGGACAGCGGCTATTTCTGTTATTCCTGGTCTTATCCAAACAAATTAAGATTTTAAACGCCTCAACCATACATTGTTTTTTTCCTCAGTCAGTTCCTTCTCACCTGTTGTTATAAATGATTTTCAGTATAAACATCAAAGTACCTGTCTTTCCAGCCTTCCCTTCTTGTGAGAAAGGCTCCACTTACAGTCCATTGTTCACTGAAGTAATGTTAGGCTTTTTTTTTTTTTTTTTTGCACTAGTATGAAGTTCCTTATTTAATCAATATTGGCTACCCAGCAGCTCCTAGGATAAATGATACAAAGAACCACCAATTATGTGTGATAGTTCTTTGCCAACCTTCAGACTAACTCAGTCCAGACTTTGGGAAACATATAGGAAGATTGGCCATAGTAAAGTGTAAGAGGAGATAAAATAAGGGAGAGACAGTATGGGCCCTGACTGAGAGGGAGCAAATTAGCAGTTTCTGGCACTGCCTAATTTCTGACAGAAATTCCCTAGGTGCATACCCCAATTAAACATTTCTCCCTGCCTTTTAATGGTGACTTAAGTGAATCCCTGTATTTTGAAACCCACACATAACTCACAAGTTTAGTTTCCTCCCCGAAAAAATACAGAACTGAAATTCAAGAAAATTTGGTTCTAATTTTAGACAAGTCATCTCTGGAGCTACTAGCTCTTAAAAATTAGTATTAGCTCTAACTTTCTAATTTTTTATCTCATTTTTATTTTCTAGTGATCTTACTCCTACTAAAAAAATCTTACTTTTTTAGATGCTAAGGACATGTTCACTTCCAGATCTCTCAAAATTGTTCAGAACACTGATGGATGTTCCTACTGTAGGAGATGTATGTCAAGACAATCTTGAAATAGATGATATTGAAGATGAGCATATTAAAGAAGGACCTTCTGATTCTGAAGACATGTGAGCATGATGTCATTAATAAATATAAGCACTAACAGAATTTGAGTTTATATGAACTCTAGAGCTGTAACTCACCTAAACAGTTTTAAAAAATTATCTGTAACTGATTTTCACCCCTCCTTTACCTTTTTACAACATATTTAAAATATAGTCATGCAAGTTTTGATAGGTATATTTGCTTCTAAGTAACCTAATGACTTACTCTCACTTGAGAAATGTAAGAAAATGGTTTCTCTGTGTGCTGTCATACTCACCACTGAGCACATTGACTTGTCCATGGTATATGCTTAATAAATTGTGCTTAAATGAAGGAATATTAGCAGGATAATGACTAACACCACATGATACAGGGATTGCAGTGGAAAATTATGAAATATAAACTATTCCACGTTCCTCAGGGAAAAGAGCAGAAAGCCTCTATATCTCCTGCCATGTAGGATTTCAAAACCATGGCAGTAAAAAAATAAAATAAAATAAAAAATAAAAAACAAAAACAACAAAAACAAAACCATGGCAGTGAGAAGTTAGGTAGACTAGTTGTCTTGTTTGCATATGTATGAGTACGTGTGTGTTCTGGGTGTAAATTAATTGCTTTCACAAAATTCCTTTCTTTGTGATTCATGGGGAATCTAGAATCCAAGAGGCAAATTTAACCAACATTTCTGGGAACTGTAGGAAGTGATATAGCCCCTTAGCTAGGAACCTTTCTTTACCTTCTTTGATACAAGTAAGCCCTCTCACCTCCTCAGACAAATGTTACCAATATGTGAGGGGAGGATAAAGTGTTTGAAAAGGTAGAGTGTATTCAAATCACCAGGAAAAAATGGTACAAAATACTGGGATTTTTATTATTTATTTTCTGATATTTTTAAACTTAAAGTTTCTACATTTTACCTCTTCTAATAGAAAGAACTGTGTTTGGATATGATTGATATCCAATTAAAATAATAATCTATCTGGTAGTTTTTTTCCCCTATAATATTTGAGCCAGAGCCTCTATATCTGGCACATTTTGTTTTTTTATTTCTTTCTTTTTCTTAAGCCTTGCCTCTTGTTTCTTAAAATTTTAACCAAACTATCTTTTTTTTTTAAAGACTTTATTTATTTATTTATGACAGACACAGAGAGAGAGAGACAGAGACACAGGCAGAAGGAGAAGCAGGCTCCACACAGGGAGCCCGACGGCTGAAGGCGGTGCTAAACCACTGGGCCACCAGGGCTGCCCACCAAACTATCTTTTAAAGATTGCCACCACTACCACCACCCTTTTTTTTTTTTTATCTTTCATAGAGTTCTGTATATTTTTGCTAGTGTTCTCAGATTTTACAGGAAGTTACCCTTTTATCCTTGTTTTCTTCTGTTTGGCTGTAGTCATAAGTGCTTTAACTTTGTGTTTTTATTGAGTCTCCTGGAGAACATGACAACATAAGAGTACCTTTATGGTTGAAAGTGCTAGGTAACAGTTTTTCCTCAAAGTTTTTATAAAGTCATCAGTTTTATCTGACTGCACAGTAGCTTGTTTGTGGCTTGTGTTCTTTTAGTTACTAGTAGATGAGAGAATTTTAAAATTTAAGTTAGAAGCTTTTAATATTAATTTAAAATTTTGAAAACTTTTTTTTGTTGTTGTTTGTTTGTTTGTTTAAGTGATAGTCCATACCAGGAAATTTCACTTGATGTTTTCCCTGGGATTTTTTTTTTTTTTTTTTTGCGGGGGAGGGGGGCTAGGGGGTTCCAAACTTCACTCAAGGTCATATAATAAGAAAATCTACTACAAAGTGAATGCAGGGCCAGACTGTTCTTTGAGTACTTCTTTATCTTTCAAAAAAGATGTTAATCTTTTACTTTTCTTATAATGTAGGCTCAGCAGCCCATTTACTTTAATATCAACAATGGTGGTCACTAATTCCTCAGGGTTGGCCATAAGAAGATTTTGTCAATAGGCCAATGTTTTATCATTGCTGTAATGGTACATAGCAGATGTGCATGTTATGTTAGTCTTGTAATTAAATATAAAGCTAAATGTTACTAATAGGATGGTCCAAAAGATTAAACATACTCTTTCTCATTCTAATTAGATGCTTTGCTTATCTATACCTGCTACAAAGTCAAAGTGTAGAGATTTGTACACCTAAATGCAAAATAAAGATATTTCTACTTTAAAAGTTTATTTTTTCATTAATGGAAATTTGAGTTAAGATCTTTCAGATATCCAAATTGAACACCAATAAAAAATAAATTTATAAAAAAAAGATCTTTCAGATATATTTTTATCCTCTATTAGTACTTTTAAGCATAAAGGAGTGCATGTATATTAAATTAAAGTAAAATTTCAAAATGAGACGACACTTTGGTAATGTTTTTTTTTTAAATTTCAGTGTTTTTGAAGAAACTGACACAGATTTACAAGAGCTTCAGGCCTCTATGGAACAGTTACTTAGGGAACAACCTGGAGAAGAATACAGTGAGGAGGAAGAATCAGTCTTAAAGAACAGTGACATAGAGCAGACTGCAAATGGGACAGATCTGGCAGATGAGGATGACAATCCCAGCAGTGAAAGTGCCCTAAATGAAGAATGGCACTCAGGTACATGGTCATGATCATGGGACTTCTTTTTTTCAGTTTATACAAATATTTCAAGTAGAGTATATTTTCTGATACCTGATATGAACTATTTCCAAATTTAAATAAAACTGAAGTATGCTTCTGTATCTCTGACTTCTATTCATTCTTTTTTCTTTTTCCACTGATACCCACATACATTTGTTCCATTTCTTTCCCATTAAATTTTGGAAATGCTTTTGAAGCACTTTTATAGTTTTACTAAGGATAATAGCCTAGTTTTCTTAGCACTTTATATTTTACAGAGAGCTTCCAAATACAGTGGTTAAACAGTAGGATTAAACCTTGACTTTTTTTTTTTTTTGAGAACTGTTCCTTGTTCATAGCATTACCCCTAAGATGCATATAAAATTTGTGTATTTTGAAAACTATATATAAAAAAAAAAAAAAAAAAAAAAAAAAAAAAAGAAAACTATATTATGTTTATTTTGGAAGAAGAGCTAATGTGAAAAGGAACGATTCTTCAGTAACTTCATCTTTTACTAGAATGTTCCCAAGTGTCTTGGACATGTACATGACATGAAACATATATAGCATTTATAATACTTTCTAAATGCTTTACTAAAGATTTATAATATGTAGTATAAGTCATATGTCTCCTGCATGCTTTTTTCATATTTTACTCAATTCGAATTTTTTATTCTAATCTGGTTTAATGTTTATGTCTATAAAAGAAAAGACTCCCAAAGTAACATTCTTGTTAAGACATTTATATATACATTCATTTCCTACATAAATGGCAATAATTATAATGACAGAACTTTACATTAGAAGTATAAGTGCTCTGTTTCAGTGATATCACTCATCAAAATGAATATTAGTCCATTAAAGTAAGAATTATTTTATTCATTCTTTTTAGTCATAAAGTATCTTCTTGTTTCTGTTTCTTAGATAACAGTGATGGTGATATTACTAGTGAATGTGAATACGATAGTGTCTTTAACCATTTAGAGGAACTGAGACTTCACCTGGAACAGGAAATAGGCTTTGAAAAATTCTTTGAGGTTTACGAGAAAATAAAAGTAAGTAAAGTGTCAATGAAAACATTTAACTCAGGGGCATCTGCCTGGCCAAGTAGGTAGAGCCTCCGATTCTTAATACCAGGGTCATGAGTTCAAGCCCCACCTTGGATGTGGAGCTTACTTTTAAAAACAAAATTAACTTTGAAATATGCTCTTTTTGAATTACTAGTAAAATATCAGTGACTTTTAGAGGTCAGTAGATTTATTATGAAAAATAAAGTCTCTAGATAAAGCTAATATTCAAATTAATTTATATTTGGAAATTTGATACAGGCTATTCATGAAGATGAAGATGAAAATATTGAAATTTGTTCAACAATAGTTCAGGATATTTTAGGAAATGAACATGAACATCTTTATGCCAAGATTCTTCATTTAGTCATGGCAGATGGAGCCTATCAAGAAGGTAAGATTTCCTCAGTCTTTATATTTAAAGTAAATGTGCAAAAAACAGAATGACAAATGTAAATTGCTGAGCTTTTGGTCACATGGTGAAATCTATATTGAAATCATCCCAGTACTTATGAGCAATTATAAAATTAACCATGTCGTCCATGTCTCTACTTAATTCATAAGTAACATTTGAATGAGATTTTTTAAAAAGACTTCTTATCAGACAGCCCTAGAAATTAGAATACTTCCATATCAAGGATGTAGAAGTAAACTTTTAGACGTACATGCTCTAGCAATATGTACAGTTCCTCCTAAGTAATATCAAATGTAATCTCTTTAATTCATAGTAAATGGAGTTCATTTATCGTGATCTGAATGTAAACCATTTTTATATTTGGAAAATATTTATCTACAGAATCACTCAAAATATATTAGAACTTCACTGAAAATTATTAAAGCTAAAAATGGCATTTTCCTTTAAAATAGTCAAGAGCACTAAACATGGAACCAGACCAGTGGTATAGTCCTTTAACTCTGACAAGCTAGTGCTTTGACATTAACTGATTTAAGTTTCAGTTTCCACTGCTATCAAAGGATGATCTCCCTTTTAATGTACCATGAATTGTTTTCAAAGTACTTATCAGGTGCTTCTTATAGCCTCATACTTTATTACCATGGACATTAAAAGACATCTTTGCTTACATGTTACATTTTTCTTTATAGTAGCTTAGCTTATAGTATGTAGCTTATAGCTTGCATCTTTGTTTATAGTTTCTTTGGAAAGTGAGACATAAGTATATGAAAGTGTAAAACTATAATATAGAAATGCATATCCTAAAATACTTTTTAATGCAGTAGGAATTAAAGAAGGGAAGCCTGGACTATGATAAGTGGAAAGAAATGTAGAGCCATAACTTCTCAGAAAACAATGAAAAATAATTAATGTGTATTAGATTTGATATTAGAAGCTTCTTTTTTTTTTAAGATTTTATTTATTCATGAGGACACAGAGACAGAGAGAGAGAGAGAGAGAGAGAGAGAAGCAGAGACATAGGCAGAGGAGAAGCAAGATCCATGCAGGAAGCCCCAATGTGGGACTCAATCCCAGGACTCCAGGATCACGCCCTGAGCCAAAGGCAGATGCTCAACCACTGAGCCATCCAGGCATCCTAATATTAGAAGCTTCTTATTGAAAATAGTCTTTATTGTATAGAAGTGTTGAATTACTCTACTGTGTACCTGAAACTAACATTACACTGTGTTAACTAACTGGAATTTAAATTAAAAAAATAAAATTAGTACTTGTGATTAGATACTGTGAAGTGTTTAAAATACATAGAGGAAATCATTGAAGGTTTGCAAACTGTGAAAGAACTGACAGATTGAAGATTTTTTATAAAGTTCAGTCTGGTTATAGTATTCTGGGTAACTTAGAGAGTACTAAGATTGCAAATAAGATCTGTTTTGAAACTGTAGGTGCATTTGGGCACAAGATGGTGTATACCTGAATTTAGTGTTCATAGGAATGTAGTGTTAATATTCAGTTCAAAAAATATATTCCGGGATGCCTGGGTTGCTCAGTGGTTGGGCGCCTGCCTTTGGCTCAGGTCATGATCCCCGGATCCAGGATCGAGTCCCGCGTCAGGCTCCCTGCGAGGAGCCTGCTTCTCCCTCTGCCTACGTCTCTGCCTCTCTCAATCTGTGTCTCTCATAAATAAATAAATAAATCTTTAAAAAAAATATTCAGTTCAGATAATTCAGAGCCAGGCTTTTAATAAATATTTGATATTTTGACTCATGGAAAATCAAATTTCCTAAACTCAAATTCAAGAATGTCTTTTATTTTGGGAGCAACTTATTATTTAAGTTGCAGACTCATTTATGTTGATCATAAAGCTCAGCCAAAAAAAAAAAAATAGTGTTTTTGAATTGGTTAAATGTAAGTAAAAATCTTCTAACAACTCTAGTAGTTATCATTAAATCAAAACTAGAAAATCTTCATGTACAGTGAGTGCTCTTACCTTATAGATTCAAAAACTACTCTATCTTCATTAGTATTCTTAACAATATAACTGTCAAAATATTAGGGTCATTAGCAACAAATAATGGATTTAATATAAGCTAGTAATTATATTAATATGTTCTTAATTATGGTTTTCTTTGGTTCACCTAATAATTAAGATTATCACAAATAGGCAAAAACAGAATAATGTTTCATATTTATGGTGGTGCTGTGAAACCTATTAAAAAAAACTTAAAGGAGCTCCTTTCTAATTTTTTGTTTAACCATAGTTGACACACAATGTTACATTAGTTTCAGTTGTACAACATAGGGACTTGACAAATTTATACTTTATGCTATGCTCACCACAAATATAGCTACTGTTACCATACAATGCTATTACAATATTGTTAATTATATTCCTTATGCTATGCCTTTTCTTTCCATGATTTGTTCATTGAACTAGAGCCTGTATCCCCCACTTCTATTCACCCATTTTGCCTGTCCTCTCAACTCCTTCTTCTCTGACAACCATCAGTTTGTTCTCTGTATTTATAAGTCTGATTCTGCTTTTTATTTCTACATATGAGTGAAATTGTTTTTCTCAGTCTGACTTATTTTACCTAGCAAAATATCTCTACATCCATCTATGCTGTCACAAAGGACACGCTCTCATCCTTTTTTATGGCTGTGTGATATTCCAGCGTGTGTGTGTGTGCGTGCACGCACACACGTGCACGCACACGCACACATACCAACCACATCATATCCATTCATATATGGATGAACACTTAGGTTGCTTCTTGGCTATTGTTAATAATGCTGCAATAAACATAGAGGGGCATATATCTTTTAGAATTAGTGCTTTCATTTTCTTTGGGTAAACACCCGATAGTGGAATTGTTAGATCATTATGGTATTTCTATTTGTAAGTTTTTGAGGAGCTTCCATTACTGTTTTCCACAGTTTATTTTCTAAGAAGAGTGTATGAGGTCCTTTTACTCCACATCCTCACCAACACTTGTTAATTCTTATCTTTTTGATACTAACCATTCTGACTTATGTAAGGTTATATCCCATTATGGTTTTTATTTGCATTTCTCTGAGGATTAGTGACATTGAGCATCTTTTCATATGCCTGTCAGCCATCTATATGTCTTTGTATAAAAAGGTCTATTTGGGTTCTCTGCCCATTTTTTTAAATTAGATTGTATGGGTTTTTTTGCTGTGGGATTGTGTAAATTGTTTATATATTTTGGGTATTAACCCTTTACCAGGTACATAACTTGAAAATATCTTCTCCCATTCAGTAGGTTGCCTTTTTATTTTGCTGATGGTGCCCTTTATTGTGCAAAAGCTTTTTATTTTAATGGAGTCCCAACGGTTCATTTTTGCTTTTGTTTCCCTTGTCTGAAGAGACAATTCTGGAAAGCTGGTACTATGGCTGATACCAGAGAAATTAGTAGGTTTTCTTTTTCTTTTTTTTTAAGATTTTATTTATTTATAGAGACAGAGAGGCAGAGACACAGGCAGAGGGAGAAGCAGGCCCCATGCAGAGAGCCCTATACGGGACTCGATCCAGGGTCTCCAGGATCACGCCCTGGGCTGCAGGCGGCACTAAACCGCTGTGCCACCGGGGCTGCCCAGTAGGTTTTCTTCTAGATTTTTATGGTTTCCAGTCTCACATTAGGGTCTTTAATTTTTGCTGTTAGGTGTTAGGACATGGTCCAGTTTCATTCTTTTATAAAGTGTAGCTGGCCAATTTTCCCACCAGCATTTATTGAAGAGACTTTTTCCGCATTGTATATTCTTGCCTCCATTTTCTTAGATTAATTTACCATATAATTAAAAGTTTATTTCTGGGCTCTCTGTTTTCTTCCATTGATTTATATGTCTATTTTTGTGCCAGTATCCTATGGTTTTGATTACTACAATTTTGTAGTATATCTTGAAATCTGGGATTTTGATACCCTCAGCTTTTTCTTAAGATTCCTTTGGTTATTTGGGTTCTTTTGTGGTTGCATACAAATTTGAGTATTCTAGTTTTATGAAAAATGCTCTTGGTATTTTGATAGGGATTGCATTGAATTTGTAGATTGCTTTGAGTAATACAGACATTTTGACAATATTAATTCTTCTAATCCATGAGCATGGAGTAGCTTTCCATTTGTTTGTGTCAGCTTCATTTCTTTCATCGGTGTTTTATAGTTTTCAGAATACAAGTCTGACACCTCTTTGGTTTATTCCTATGTATTTTATTCTTTTTGGTACAATTGTAAATGGAGTTGTTTTCTTAAATTCTCTTTCTGCTACAGCATTATTCATGTATACAAATGCTACTGATTTCAGGGTATTAATTTTGTATCAAGACTTTATTGAATTATTTATTTTGTATAGTAGGTTTTTGGTGGAGCCTTCAGGGTTTTCTTTGTATACTCTCATGTCATTTGCAAATAGTGACAGTTTAACTTCTTTACCAATTTGAATGCCTGTTATACCTATTATTTATTTTTCTTATCTGATTATTGTGGCTAGAACTTTGAGTATTATGTTGAATAATAATGGCAAGAGTGAACATAACTTTTCTGATTTTGGAAGAAAAGCTCCCAGTTTTTCACAATTGAATATGATGTTAGCTATGGTTTTTTCATATATGGTCTGTATTATGTTGAGGTATGTTCCCTCTAAACCTATTTTGTTGAGAATTTTTTTATCATGAATGAATGTTGAATTTTATAAAATAGTTTTTCTGCATCTATTGATGATCATATGATTTTTATCCTTTGTTTTGGTAATGTAGCGTATCACATTGATTTGTGAATATTGAACTATCCTTGCATCTCTGGAATAAATCCCACTTGATCATGGTAAATGATCCTTTTAATGTACTGTTGAATGCAGTTAGCTAATATTTTGTTGAGAATTTTTACATCTGTGTTCATCAGGGATATTGGCCTGTGGTTTTTTTTTCTTTTTGTGATATCTTTGTCTAGTTTTGGTGTAAGGGTAATGCTAGCCTGGTAGAATGTATTTGGAAGCTTTCCTTTTTCTTCTATTTTTGGAATAGTTTGAAGAGAATAGGTATTCTTTAAATGTTTAGTAGAATTCACCAGAACCTCTGGTTCTGGACTTTTATTTTTTTTATTATCAATTCAATTTATTTGCTAGTAATCTGTTCAGATTTTCTATTTATTCCTTATTCAGTTTCAGAAAATTATATGTTTCTAGGGATTATCCATTTCATCTAGTTGTCTAATTTGTTGGCATATAATTTTTCAAACCATTCTCCTATAATCCTTTGTATTTCTGTGTTGTCAGTTGTTGTTTCTCATTCTTTTCTGGTTTTATTAATTTGGGTCCTTTCTCATTTTTCTTAGGGAGTCTCACTAAGAGTTTATCAATTTTGTTTATCTTTACAAAGAACCAGCTCTTGGTTTCATGGATTTTTTTTTTCCTGTTGTATATTAAGTCTCTTAAAAAAGAATTTATTATCTTCCTTCTACTCACCTTGGGCTTTGTTCTTTTTCTGGTACTTTTAGGTGTAAGGTTAAATTGTTTAACCTAAGCTTTTTCTTGTTTCTTGACATAGGCTTCTGTCGCTTTATTTTCCTCTTTAGAACTGCTTTTGCTGTGTCCCAGAGATTTTGGACCATTGTGTTTTCATTTTCATTTGTCTCTTTGTATTTTTTGGTTTCTTCTTTGTTTCATTAACCCATTGTTTGTTTAGTATCATGGTGTTTAGTCTCCATGTGTTTGTTTTTTTCTCCAGTTTTTATCTTGTGATTTATTTCTAGTTTCATACTCTTTGGGTCAGAAAAAATGCTTGCTATGATTTCAGTTTTTATAAATTTACTAAGGGTTGTTTTGTGGTCAGATATAATCTATTCTGGGGAATGTTCCTTGTGCACTTGAAAAGAATGTGTATTCTGTTGTTTTGAGATGGAATGTTCTGTATATCTGTTATGGCCACCTGATTTAATGTGTCATTCAAAGATACTCTTTCCTTTGGATTTCCTGCCTGGATGATCTAGCCATTGATGTAAGTGGAGAGTTAACGTCCCCTACTATTATATTACCAACAGCTTCTCTGTGTTTACTGATATTTGCATTATGTATTTAAGGTGCTCTAGTATTGGGTACCTAGATGTTTACTATTGTTATATCCTCTTGTTGGATTGATCCCTTATGTAATTGATCCCCATTATGTAAATGCCCTTTTTGTCTCTTGTTGCAGTCTTTATTTTTTTTTTTTTGCAGTCTTTGTTTTGAAGTCCATTTTGTCTATTATGAAGTATTGCTACCAAAGCCTTTTTCCCCGCTGCTTCCATTTACTTGATAAATGTTTTTCCATCCTTTTACTTTCAGTCTATATGTGTCTAGATCTGAGGTAAATCTCATGTAGGCAGCATATAGATGAGTTGTGGGGTTTTTGGGTTCATTCCATCACCCTGTGTCTTTTGATTAGACCATTTAAGTTACTTGCATTTAAAGTAATTAATTGATATTGATGTACTTATTGCCATTCTGTTGCTTTCTGATTATTTTTGTAGTTCTCTGTTCCCTTCTCTTGCTCTCTTTTTTTGTAATTGATGAATTTCTATGTTTCGCCTTTTTTTCTCTTTATTTTTTGTGTATCCATTACAGGTTTTGGGTTTGTGGTTACCATGAGGATCATATATAACATCCTAAGTATATAGTAGTCTATATTAATTTGATGGTAATTTAATTTCAAACATATTCTTAAAAAACTTTTTCCCCACTTCTCCACATTTTATGTATATGCTGTCATATCGTATGTCTTTTTCATTATTTTCTTATGTCTAATTATAGCTATTTCTTTTCAACTTGAAGAATTGCCTTTAACATTTCTTATAAAGCTGGTTTAGTAGTAATAAATTCCTTTATCTTTTTTTTTTTTTTTTTTTGTCTAGGAAATTCTCTCTTTCCCTCAAATATGAAGCATAATCTTGCCAGGTAGAGTATTCTCTATTGTAGGTTTTTTCCTTTCAGCACTTTGAATATATTATGCTACATTCTCTGGCTTGTAAAATTTCTGCTGATAAATCAGCTGGGAACCTTACTGGTCTTCCCTTGTAGGTAACTTTTTTGTTTCTCTCTTGCTGCCATTAAAATTCTTTTTTTCATCCTTAACCTTTGACAGTTCAAGTATTATGTGTTCTGGTGTGGACCTCCTTGAACTCCCTGTGCTTCTTGGACCTGAATGTCTATTTCCTTTCCCAGGTTAGGGAAGTTTTTAGCTATTATTTCTTCACATAAGTTTTCTACCTCTCTCTCTTTTTCTTTTTCTTCTTCTCCTTCTCCTTCTCCTCTTCTTTCTTTTTTCTTCTTTCTTTTTTCTTCTGGGACCCCTATCAAATGACTGTTTGCTTGATGTTATCTAAGAGATGCCTAAATCTGTCCTCATTTAAAAAAAATTTTTTTTTCTCTTTGCTGTTCAGCTTGGGTGCTTGCCATTACCCTGTCTTACTGATTACTGATATGTTCTTCTGCATCAACTAATCTGTTGATTCTTAAGCGATCTGTTTTCCCTTAAAGAAGTATTAAAGGACTATAACATCACTTTGAGGGGAAAATGTCAGAACTTATATATCAACATAAATAATAGTTTCTTCAAAGTAAGGTTATGAATTTATTCTAATGAAGATGCTCCATTACACAAAATATCTTGGAACTTTTGGAATTTCTCTCACAGCTATATACAGGTTCTTTTGATGGTCTGTCTTTGTATGAGTCTTTATTCTGGGTACATTTTGTTTTTTTGGACAAGTTTAAAGTTTCTTGAAGTCAAGTTTAGTGAATGAAATGGGAATCAAGATAATTTGTGGTCTTTTAGTTTTAAGGTATCTTACCATGAATTAATGAGCCTAATTTTTAAAGTGAATTTGTAAACTGAATCAAGAATTCTGTTCTAGAATATCTGCCAAAATTAATCTGATTACTTTAAAGGTATGATTTGTATGCTAAAGTGATTTGAGGATTTGAAATGTTTAAAATGTTGCTTAATTTTAGCAATATAAATTTCTGTAAGTTTTATTTATATTCTATCTTGTCAAAAGTTTAGCATTTCACTTAAAAATATATACAGTACAAGGTAAAATTAAGTTTAAAAAAATGCTTGGGAAAGTCAGCATATCAGGCAAATGAGCATAAGTAATTATTATAAGCCAAGAATGAGGTGAGAATACAAAGTTAATATTCAAAAGGTCTCTACATTTTGTGAGAATAGGTCATAAATTTGGTGCTTATCTTTCTAGCAAAACAGGAAACCTAATTAATTACATGAGTCACTGCTCTTGAGACAAAACATGTCACTCAGAAGACAGCTATTTTTGGTATTAAAACAGAGGAACAATTTTCCCATGATTCTTAAAAGGAGGACACAATCATATAGTGTCCCTCAAATTTTAATAACATATGGATCCCTTTAAAGGGGAAAATTGTTTTTAGACTTGAAGAATCTAAGTCCATAGGCTTCAGTAAAAAATCAAGCCTTAGTCTTTCAAAATATGTCAGTTGTAAATTACTACTATAAAACAGATGTTTTTCCTCTAAATTTTGAAATACTATATTTGTTTTCAAAATTAATATATAAAATATAAACATTGGTACTTGAGTATTTTTTATTTTATTGAGATCTTAGACTGTTTTATAAAACAGTGCTATTATGGACTAAAAATTATCGTCAGTAAATTTTACAATATTTGGATTTCACAGGCGTCTTTCTTATAATATGACGTGTAATTTAATGGCATGAAGCCAGAGAATGACTCCACTTAAGTAAACCTATGAAGAATACCAAACTAGTTATATTCATATTCAGACTGTTTATCCTTTGGGCAGTTCTCCATAAGTATTATTTCAATACTGCTTTTTGTAAGTAATTAACAATGTGCTTGGAATTAACAATATTTGCTTGACAAATATTTGGAAAACCTTTAGTTGGTATTGCTCTTTAAGTAGGGAACTGTAAGAGTTAACTGAGCCACGAGGAAAAAGCCACATGTTTTTGGATAACTGAGTGGCTTCAAAAGAATACATGCCTACAAGAAGGCTACCTCTCCTACAAAAATCAGGCTAGGCTTATATAGTCCTCAAGAAGTGATAATGAGGAGAGGCTTTAACATTGCAGCATAGGAAGATCCTAAGCTTACCTCCTCCTGCAGTCACAACAAATGCACAACTGCATATAGAATAATTCCTTCTGAAGGGTACCTAGAAAGTGGATGAATGAAGCTGCCATAACAAAGGACAGCACTGAGATAGATAGAAGAGGAAGAAATATGATCTCACTACAGAAAAAAACCCACACCCCAGGCACAGCACTTCATGGTCAGGAGGGATCTCAAAGGTACAGAACTTTTCCCCAAGTAATGATTGATTCAAGCTCCACATCAGGCACCCCAGCCCTTAGATCCTGCATAGGAGATACAAGTTCCCCAAACACCTGCCTTTGGAAGTCAGCATAGAGCTATAGAAAAGGAAAACCTATGCTTGAAAGACCTTGAATGCAGACTGATTCAACCCAGAAATTAGCACAAAACATGAGATAAAAAGCACATAAACCATAAATGAAGAACGCTTACTGATCTTGGAGCAACTGCTGGATCTTCCCAGGGATAGAGACACTGATAGCATCCATTTTTACTACCTTGTTCTGCCATGCTGATCCTAGGACTGGCAGGAGCCATTATGGAACCCTTCCTATAGACAGCTAACGCCAGGGTTTCATGAACCATTCAGAGCTCTGTGCAGCCCTGCATCTCAGCTGGGCCTCACTGCTATGTGGGCCAGAGACAAACCACTCCCACCAGTGTATCCACAGCAGTAAGGTCTCACCACAACAGGAGGATACATGCAGCCCACACAGGGCCTCCTTGGAAGCAGGGGTGGGTGGAGGCTTGGGTGGGGGATTGTGCTTCTGGGCTGCACAGAATATCTCCTACATAAAGTTTTCCTTCAGACTAAGAAGTACACCTAAACACCTAATACATAGAATCAGATAGGCAAAATGAGGAGTTGGGGGACTATGTCCTAACAAAAGAATAAGACAAAAACCTCAGAAAAAGAACTGAAAAAAATGAACATAAATAATCTATCTGATAAAGAGTACAGCATAATAGTCATAAAAATGCTGACTGAACTTGAGGGAAGAATGGATGAACACAATGAGAATTTCAAGAAAGAGACAGAAACTAAAAGTACCCATCAGAGAGAAAGAACACATTAACAGAAATGAAAAACATGCTAGAGAGAATAAATAGCAGACTAGATGATACTCAGAACAGATCAGTGAACTATAAGACAGGGTATTAGAAATCACCCAAACTGAACAGCAAGAAGAAAAGGAAAATAGTTTAAGGAACCTCTACAACAACATCAAGCACTGTAATATTGCATTATAGGGGACTCAGAAGGAGAGAGAGAGAGGGTCAGAAAATTTATTGGAAGGAATAATAGCCAAAAACATCCCTAGCCTGGGGAAACACATCTAGATCCAGGAAACACAGTCCCAAACAAGATCACAAAGAGATCCACACCAAGATACATAATAATTAAAATGTCAAAAATGAAAAATAAGGAGAAAATCTTTAAAGAAGCAAGAGAAAAAAAGTTACATTTAGGGGAACCCTCATAGACTATCAGGTGATTTTTCAGCAGAAACTCTATAGGCCAGAAGAGAGTTGCAGGACATATTCAAAGTGCTAAAAGGAAAAAAATTAACAACCAGAAATACTGTAACAGAGAAATTAGTATTCAGAATTGAAGGGGAGATATGAAGTTTCCCAGACAAACTAAATCAGACACTACTAAATCAGCTTTACAGAGAAATATATTTTTTAAAGATTTTATTTATTCATGAGAGACATAGGCAGAGGGAGAAACAGGCTCCCTATAGAAGCCTGATGCGGGACTCCATCCCAGGACCCTGGGATCACAACCTGAGCCAAATGGAGATGCTTAACCATGAGCCACCCAGGTGCTCCCCAAAGAAATATTAAAGGGTCTTTTTTAAGCAGAAAAGAAAAGGTAGGCCATAACTAGGAATAAGAAATTATATAAAAGAAAAATATCACATGGATAGAGGCAAACATATAGAAAAGGTAGCTAATCAGTGACTTAGCTAGTTTGAGAATTAAGACAAAATTAATAAAATAAGCTAAATTTATAATTACTTATGGGATACACTAAAGAAAAAGGTGTAAAATAAAATATGACATAAAAAGCTTAAACATGATGTAGGGGGAGTAAAAATGTAGTGCTTTTATAATACATTCAAAATTAAATACCCACCAATTTAAAATAGACTGACATATACATAAGTTATTATATATGAACCTCACAGTAACCACAAACCAAAAACCTATAATACATACACAAAAAAATAGAGAGGGCACCAAACTTAACTCTAAGGAAAACTATCAAATCAAAAAGAAGAGAGCAAGAGAAGAAAGGAACAAAGAAGAACTACAGAAACAAGAAAAAAACAAAATGATAATAAACATATACCTATGTATAATTGCTTTAAATGTAAGTAGACTAAATTCTCCACTCAAAAGACATAGGGTGGCTAAATGTATATTAAAAAAAAAAAAATCCCATCGGTATGCTGTCTACCAGAGACTCACTTCAGATCTTAAGATACACACAGACTGAAGGTGAAGGGATAGAAAAAGATACTACAAATAGAAATGAAAAGAAAGTTGAGGTAGTAGTACTTTTCAAATTAAATAGACTTTAAATAGACTTATAGACTCTTCTATAAGAAGAGACAAAGAAGGACCCTACATAATGATAAAGGGATCTATCAAACAAGAAGATAACAGCACTTGTAAATATGTATGCACCTAGCATAAGAGCACTGAAATACATAAAGCAAATATTAGCATGCAAAAGGAAAAATTGGCACTAGTACAATAATAGTAGGCACTTTTAAGATCCCACTTATGTCAATGGTTAGATCATCCAGACAGAAAATTAATAAGGAAATACTGACTCTTGAACAACATACTAGACCAGATGGACTTCATAGATACGTACAGAACATTCTATCCAAAAACAGAACATTTTTCTCAAGTCCACATGAACATTCTCCAGAATAGATCATATGTTAGAACACAGAAAGTCTCAGTAAATTTAAGAAGATTGAAATCATGTCAAACAACTTTTTCTAATCACAGTGGTATGAAACTGGAAACCAATTACAAGAAGGAAACTGGAAAAAAAACACATACTTGTGGAGACGCCAACATGTTACTAAACCAATGGATCAATGAAGAAGTGATAGAGGAAATCAGAAAATACCTTGAGACAAATGGAAAAAAAAAAAACCATAATGCTCTAAAATCTATAGGAGGTAGCAAAAGCAATTAAAAAAGGAGGGTTATAGCAATACATGCCCATTTCAAGAAACAAGAAAAAGCTTAAACAATCTAACCTTATACCTAAAGGAACTAGAAAAAGAGGAACAAATAAAGCCCAGTGTTAGTAGAGGAAAGAAATAATAAACATCACACGGAGGAAATATAATAGAGACTAAACAATAGAAAAGATGAATGAAACTAAGAGTTGGTTATTTGAAGAGATAAAGTTGATAAGTCTTTTAGCAAGATTCATCAAGAAAAAGAGAGGACTCAAAATCAGAAATGAAAGAGAAGTTACAATCAATACCACAGAAATACAAAGGATCATAAAAGACTATTACAAACAGCTAAGCAGATTCACAGGTAAACCAGGCTAATTCACAGGTAATTCTACCAAACATATTTTTTTAGAAGATTATTGAAGAGGAAAGAATGAGTCCAAGCTCTTTCTATGAGGCCAGCATTACCCTGAGACCTAAATCAGAGAAAGACACTACAAAAAAATGAAAGAAAATTATAGGCCAGTATCCCTGGTGAACATAGATGCAAATCCTTAACAGAATATTAGGAAACTAATTCAACATTACATTAAAAGGATCATAGACCATGATCAAGTGGGCTTTTTTTCTGATGCAAGAATGGTATAGTATTCACAAATCAGTCAACATTATATACCACATTAACAAAACAGAGTATAAAGTATAAAAATCATGCTTATCTCAGATGCATTGAAAGCACTTAATAAAATTCAATATCCATTTATAATATAAACTCAACAAAATGGGCATAGAGGGTAGATACTCCAATATAATAAAGGCCATGTATAATAAACCCACAGTAAACATCATATTTAGTGGTGAAAAGTCGAAAGTTTTTTCCTGTAAGATTAGGAACAAAACAAGGATGGCCACTCTCACCATTTTTATTCAATATAGTATTGGAAGTCCTAACCACAGCAGTTGGACAAGGAAAGAAAATAAAAGGCATACAAACTGGAAAGAAAGAAGTAAAACTAATTTTTCCCAGACGAAAGGATCCTATATAGGGAGAACTTTCAAGCCTCCACCCAAAAACTATTAGAACTAATAAAAGAATTCAGGAAAGTTGCACAATACAAAAATCAATATACAGAAATCTAATGTGTTTCTCTCTCTCCCCCCCCCTTAGTTTCAAGTTTTTATTTAAATTCTAGTTAGTTAACATATAGTATAATATTTCAAGAGTAGAATTTAGTGATTGAACACTTACTTATAACACCCATTGCTCATCACAAGTTCTCTCCTTAATATCATCACCCATTTAACCCATCCCCCCCACATCCCCTCCAGCAACCATCAGTTCTCTATAGTTAAGAGTTTTATGGTTTGCCTCTCTTTTCCCCCTTTGTTCATCTGTATCATTTCTTAAATTCCACATATGAGTAAAATCATATGGAATTTGTATTTTGGTGACTCATTTCATTTAGCATAATACACCTACATCATTGCAAATGGCAAGATTTCATCTTTTTTTTTTTTAAGATTTTATTTATTCACAAGAGACATTGGGGGGGCGGGGAGCGGGCAGAGACATAGGCAGAGGGAGGAGAAGCAGGCTCCATGCAGGGAGCGGTGATAGAGGACTTGATCCTGGGACTCCAGGATCACTACCCTAACTAAAGGCAGACACTCAACCACTGAGCCATCCAGGCATCCCTATCATTTTTTTTTTTTTTTTTATGGCTGAGTAATATTACTGGAAGTCCTAGCTTCAGCAGTCAGACAGCAAAAAGGAATAAAAGGCATCCAAGCTGGGAATGAGGTCAGACTTTCACTATTTGCAGATGACATGATACTCTATATAGAAAATCTGAAAGATTCCACCAAAAAATTGCTAGAACTGATACATGAATTCGGTAAAATCATGGAATACAAAGTCAACATACAGAAATCTGTTGCATTTCTCTACACCAATCATGAAGCAGCAGAAAGAGAAATCAAGGAATCAATCCCATTTACAATTGCACCAAAAAACATGAGATACCTAAAAATAAAGCATATCAAAGTGGTAAAAGATCTGTACACTGAAAACTATAAAACACTTATGAAAGAAATTGAAGATGTTGTGTTTCTATGCACTAATACCCAAACTAGCAGAAAGAGAAATTAAGAAAACAATCCCATTTATAATTGCATCGAAAAAGAGTAAAATACCTAGGAATAAATTTAACCAATGAGGTGAAAGATCATACTTTGGGGAAAAAAATAAGACATTTATGAAAAAAATTGATGGAAAAAAAATTGACACAAATAAATGAAAAGATACACTGTTCAAAATCAGTTGGAAGAATTAGTATGTTAAGAAAAAATCTGTATTATCCAAAGCAATCTACAGATTCAGTGCAATCCCTATCAAAATAATCCTAAAATTTATATGGAATCACAAAAGACCTTGAATATCCAAAGAAGTCTAAAGAATGAAGAACAAAGAGGTATCACACTCCTTGATGTTAAACTATCCTACAGAGCTATAGTAATCAAAACTAGCATAAAAACAGGCACATATTACCAATGGAACAGAACAGAGAGTCCAGAAATAAACCCATGCTTATATGTTCAATTAATCTACAACAAAGGAGGCAAGAAATTACAAGGAAAAAACAGTCTCTTCTCTAAATAATGTTGGGAAAACTGGACAGTTACATGTAAAAGAATGAGACTGGACCACTTTCTTACACCATATATAAAAATATACTTAAGACGGATTAAAGACTTAAATAAGACCTGAAGCCATAAAACTCTGAGAATAAAACATAGACAATAAGCTCTTTGATATTGGTCTTAGCAATACTTTTTTGGATCTGTCTCCTTTGGCAAGGACAACAAAAGCAAAAAATATACAAAGGGTACCACATCAAACTAAAAAGCTTTTGCACAGCAAAGGAAATCATCAACCAAATAAAAAGGCAACTACTGAATGAGAGAAGATATTTAAAAAAGACATATTCATTAAGGGATTAACATTTGAAATACATAAAGAACTCATAAAACTCAATAAAAAAATCGATTTTAAAAAGTCTGAGGACCTGAATAGCCACTTTTCCAAAGAAGACATAAAGATAGCCAAAGGAATATGTAAAGATGCTCCACATCACTAATCATCAGGAAAATACAAGTCAAAACCACGATGAGATATCCTATACTTGTCAGAAAGGCTGTTCTCAAAAACACCAGGAAATAGCAATTGTTGGCAAGGAGGTAGAGAAAAGGGAACTCTTGTGCACTGTTGGTGGGAATGTAAGTTGTTGCATCCATAATGGAAACAGTATGGAGGTTCCTCAAAATATTAAAAATTGAACTGCCATATAATCCAGCAATTCCATCTCTAGGTATTTATCCAAAGAAAATGAAAATACTAATTTTCAGTAAGACATATGACTGGCTCAGTCAGTAAAGTATGCTACTCTTGATCTCAGGGTTATAGATTCAAGCCCCATTATGGGTGTAGAGATTACTTAAAAATAAAAAATAAAATACTAATTCAAAAAGACATCTGCACTCATATGTTCATTGCAGTAATATATGTAGTAACCAAAATATGGAAGCAACCTAAATGTCCATAAATAGATAAATTGGATAAAGATGATGTGGCAAGTATACACAGTGGAATACTACTCAGCCATCAGAAAGAGTGAATTCTTGCTATTTGCAACAACATGCATGGGCCTAGAGGGTATTATGAAATAAATCAGAGAAAGATGAATGCTATATGTCTTTACTTATATGTGGAACCTGAAGAAATAAAAGAAAAATAAAAGAAACAGAACATTAACAAAAAAAGACACACAGATACAGAGAACAAACTGGTGGGTTGCCAGAGGGCAGGGAAGGTGGGGGGATGGATGGAATAAGGGAAGGGATTAAGAGGTACAATCTTCCAGTTACAAAGGAGACAAGGGATATAATGTACAGCATAGGGAATATTGTGTATTGTAACAGCTTTATACAGTGACAGAAGGTAACTAGACATGGTGGTGACCATTTTGTAGTGTGTATAAATATAAAATCAGTATGTTGTACACTTGATACTAATACAGGATTATGTATCTGTTAGTATTCAATCTAAAAAAAAAAGAAGCAGTATCAGAATTTCATACAAATTTTGTATCACACAAATAAAAAAGAGAATGAGGACCCTAATGTTATGTATCATAAAGCCTATCAGTAATTCCTTTAGCCTAGAAAGAGTGTAAAGCAGTTAAAATCAAATGCTTACCCTGGAAACTTTTTAAAAAATATCTTACTGAAACCCCTAAAACATTACTCTTATTAATATGTAAATATTACATATATTAATATATAAACTCACTAAACTGGTTGTAAAATGTATATGGAACTATATGAATAAATATGTTTTGTATTGTTAATCCTAAAACAGTTAAATATTAGACAGTGATTGGATTTAGAATAACTGTTCTAAAATCATTCTTGTTGGAAATACTTAGACTTTAGATCTAGTTGTCTTATAGATTGTTCTCTTAGGCCACATTAGGAGATAATAATTAAACCATGTCATCTGCATATGTTACTTACACACTTTTATTTTCTGTTTTAGGGGAGGGGGAGATTAATGAAGGGAGAGGGCAGATAAATTATATCTAGTTCACCCAAAAGTGATATCGGTTCATTAAGAAATCAGTTAAATCAGTTAAAAAGAAGATTGTCCTAAATACATTTCTGTTTTATTTTATGGAAAATGATCTGAGTCCTCAAAAGATGGCTTCCTTTCTTCAGCTGCCCGATACTGTTAGAGTATAGGTTTGGTAAGCATCTACAATGGCAGCTATTGGTAAAATTAATGCCATTTAGTCCATAGCTAAGTACTATCCAGAGTCAGAAGTCAAATAGAACTAATAAAATCTGTAAATTAGTTTATATTATTCCTAAAAAAAATTCCTCCACAAGAAAAGGATTGTAACTGTGGTCAATAGTAGAATGGCAAAGGCCACCAAGTCCTCATATAGAAGAATATTGATCTTGGCAGTCCACACTTGCAGACCTTCCTTCCACATTTATTTTAGATAGAATGTTGTGCTCTGCTTATGTAATGAAGTTCCCTATAGCAGTTAAGTGAACTAAATTTTCATCTATCAATATGGATAAGCCCCACAAATGTGATGACTGGAATAAGTAGAACAGATTACCATTAATATAATGTTTAAAAGCAATTTTATTTAGGTGTGCATATATGCAATAAAAGTTAAAAACCATGAGAGGAAAAGATACACATCAGTTTAGGATACTGATAATGTCCTTGGGCAAAAAGAAAGGACAATATAATTGGGAAAGTGTACTTTCTCTCTGTAATGTGTTTTTCTTAATAAATAACCCAAATCAGTATAGCCAAGAATTAACTTTTATTAATTCTAGGTATTGGTACATGTGTCTTCATTAATTTTCTCTCTGTACTTTTCTATTTGCAACATTTTGAAATTGTTAAAAATAATTATAGTACAGAGTGATAAGTATAACATTGGAAGCAATAAAATAAGTGTTGCATGGGGATCCCTGGGTGGCTCGGCGGTTTGGCGCCTGCCTTTGGCCCAGGGCGCAATCCTGGAGTCCCGGGATCGAGTCCCGCATCAAGCTCCCTGCATGGAGCCTGCCTCTCCCTCTGCCTGTGTCTCTGCCTCTCTCTCCCCCTATGTCTATCATGAATAAATAAATAAAATATTTAAAAAAAATAAGGGTTGCATAATGTACTGATCCCCAATATTGGAAGAAATAAAAGGTGACAGGGTAATTCTTCTTAGAGGAGAGGACATCAGGGTTAGATTTTGAAAGATCAATGGGAATTTATCACAAAATCAGTATGTATACTTAAACATAGAAGCATGCAAAATGTATTAGGGGACCTATAACCAAGTCAGTGTTACTAAAGCATATATCCTAGGGACAGTTGGAAAAGATAGGTAATGAAAGTAGCTAAGACTAGAAATATTTTAAAGGTAAGATCATGAAAGGATTTGCAATCCACATAAGGAACATAGATTCTATTCTCAGGTAGTGGGGATGTGTAGTGGAGAGTTGTAAGCAGTGCAGGGACATGACTTGACATTTGGATGGTTAATTTATTTATACCTTATCCATAAACTAAAACTCTATGCAGCCACTGAAACTGACATGGAGTATATCCATGATTTCTTCTTTTTCAACATATTGTGAAATTTTCATCATAAAAGTTGAAAGAACTTTACAATTATCACCCACATACCCAGCAGCTAGATTCTGCCATTAACATTTTATAATCTTGCTTTATCACTTGTTTGTTCTTCCATCCATTATGTGCTTGAATGAGGAAATACGCAATTTAAGAAGATTTGCATAGAATTTTTAACATTGGTCATCTTTGGCTTATAGGTGATTTTTGTTTTGCACTTTATTCTTCATTGTACTGTTTAAATATTTTATACTGAGTGTGTGATATTAAAATTAAATAACTATACTTAAAACTATATTAAAGCTGTTTTCCTATAGTGTGTAAAAGAATGAATTTTTTACTAAGTAGATACATACAGTTTGATTTGCAGTGAAGTGAACTAATTTCCTTTTCTTTTCCACAGATAATGATGAATAATCTTCAGAATATTCTTTAATTCTCAACTATATGAAAGCATTTATGTTTGGCTCATCAGAAAAACAAGCTGCAGTGGGAAATGTAGCAATTTTCTACAAATTATCAGATTTAAGATGGGCATGCTGATTGCATGAAAAAGATGGAGAAACATGCCATTTTTCAATTAAGATTCTAGTATTTTATCTATTTTATTTTGTTCATTGAGTTCTATAGTAAACTCCCACAGAATATATACTTTATTAAATTATCCAACCAAAGCATAAGAGACATTGATCCAGAACTGGACTTAATGGTTCTAAAAAAGATTTACCAATGCAAGAAGGTAACTTTTACTTTGAGCAAATGTCTTTAGGTTAAGAAAATTACTTAAGTTACGAAAGACTTGCCTATTTTCAACTAAGTATTAAATTTTTCATTTAAGTATTTAAGCATGACCTTTTCTTCCTGTGTACATGTTTTCGTAGCCAGCAATTTGGTATTAAATAATCTTGTCAAGGGCTCTATTTAAATCCTAACATTTTGAAGATGGAATTTTTAGCTTAAGGTTTATATTCTCTGTCCTTTCTTAACGAGTGTGTCTCCTGAACTAGCTCAGTGGAACAGGCTGTAGAAATCAGTCTTAGAAATCATTGAAAAATGTGATTATAGAAAAATAGCAAAATTATATTTCCTGGTATTTAAAAAGTTCATTAATTACTTGTTTCTTTTTAAGGACCAGAATCAGGAATATTATATGGAAAAATCAGTCTATAAATTATAACATTGACATAGCATATATCACAGAGTTGCCCCTTTTTGTTTTTAACTGCCTCTCATGTATATTCTTCCAGGGCAATATGGAAAAAGGAATTTTTTTTTAATTTTGACATTGTGGCAGTTTGGATAACTAGTATTCCAAGGGGGAAAATGTTTGCCTCTTTTATTTCCATTATGATCAGTAAAATGATGGTCAAACAGCTTCAATTGGAATAGGCTAGGTATTACCTGGTTTCATTGCAGATATCTAAAGTCCAGGTGCTTTTAGTAATAACAGCATAATTTTTGAAGCCCAGAGGTACATAGCAGGCTGATTGACATAATCTATAATTTGAACAGTAAAATCTTATCTTGCAGCACTATCAGTACTATGCTGAATTTATTATGTATATTACTTCTAACATCCAAAAGTAAATACTTGATTTTTATATGTTTATTTTATGATATTACTATTAAATTTTTATTCTCTACCTGAAGTACACTATTAGTTGTCTTTTATTTATTTGCACTTTTCTTAATAGAATGCTTTTACAATGAGCTGAGAATACTTTGTTTGATCTGATGATTTCCGTTACTTTTTTTTCCAAGGAAGAATTTGAATTCCATACTTAAATCCTCTGCAATCCTGAAAAATAGGAATGATTTTTTTAGGGAATTATTATTTTAGCCTATTACAACTATTAGAAAAGCAACAAAGGATATATATAATACAGTAGAAAAATTGTTTAACCATATTTCAAAAGATGTCATTTATATATACAAGAATATATACAAGAATAGGGATGACAAATAGGATTTGTGCCATCTCCAGTCAATTGGTAGTGACTCTGGATTGTTATTATGGAAAGATTGTGCCAGTGGAAAGAGGACTATTATTCTTTAATAAGGTTTGTTATAGGTGTTGGAGGTGAAATGGGGAAGCACCTATAGATTGATGAAAATGTTAGAGCTAGTAAGGGCTATGAGAATAATTCAGTATTACTTCCATTTAATAGACAAAGACATTTGAATTGTAACATGAATGGAGTCACTTATAAAAGATCAGAGTCAGACTAGTTCCGGGTCTAACACTGTGCTTTTAGCAGCACATTGGTTTTTTTTAATTTATTTCCTCTGGAGAGTGAAAAATAATAGATTGAATAGGAAAAAGTATAATTAACATTAATGTATTAAGAATTCAGCAAAGATTTTCTGTTCCTAGGAATAACACACTATTGTAATTAAACTCCTTGTTGAAATTTTTTAAATGCTAAATAAAGGGCTTTTCCCTCATAAATTAAAAAGTACCCTACCTCTTATCACTTCTTAATAATGCACTTGAAAGATTATGTGTATGTGTGTGCCTTTAATATACATCCAAAAATACAAAAAGTGTCAGAAGATGAATTGCAAGGCCCAAGGCTCAACCCAGGGATTACCGAGTTAGAAAAGGAGAGTTTTGACCGGAAAGTATCCAACACCTTACACTTTGATATAGTGGCTCATGGAGCAAAGGAGGTAAAAGATGAGGCCAACTGCCCATCTAAGGGAGAATCCTGTAGGAAACCCTACATTAAGGTGGGGCTCTAGAAGTTTACATCTTCACAATATGGGAGAACTAGCACTAAACCCAACCCCAAATTCAGGGACTGTAGGAAAATAAAAGGACAAAAAAAATGTCTAAGAAGTCATGGCACAAGCCAGTCTTTAAGTGGTTTTGTATTTTGAGCACCAAATTCTGAGTGGGCCACTTAACTTTATACTCAAACATAATTTAAAATTGTTCCCAACTGGTAGTGCCCCGCCCCTGAACCAGACAGAAGCCATTCCAATACCTTCTGAGGAAGACATTTATTTTAATCTTGAAAAGCACCAAAAGTAAATTTTGAAGACAACAATGGGCATGGAGTCAGAGAAAAAGTAAACAAAAAATCAAAGCAATGACTCGAAGATTGGGATAGGATCTTCTCAGACTTTAGATGTGAAGTTATCAGAGATGTGTTTTAAAATAACTATACTGGGATCCCTGGGTGGCGCGGCGGTTTGGCGCCTGCCTTTGGCCGAGGGCGCGATCCTGGAGACCCGGGATCGAATCCCACATCGGGCTCCCCGTGCATGGAGCCTGCTTCTCCCTCTGCCTGTGTCTCTGCCTCTCTCTCTCTCTCTCTCTCTCTATCATAAATAAAAATTTAAAAAATAAAAAATAAAAAAATAAAATAATATAACTATACTTACTGGGTTTAAAAAATGATCAACAAACTTGAAAATAATTACAGGGAAAGAAACTAAAGAGTTTTTTTATACATATTTGAAGAGCCAAATAGAATTCATTTACGTGGAAAATAGCAATAGCCAAAGTTCTAATACTCAGTGGACATGCTTGGCAGTAAACTATGCATGGCAGAAAAGAGAAAGAAATGAAAGAAATTATCCATGTATAGCACAGAGAGAAAAATATGGAAAATACAGAAGTAAGAGATAGATTCAGTAAGAATGTCTAATATATGTTTGATTGGCGTTCTAGAGAAAAAGGAAGAAAGAGGTAAAGTTAACTGAAGGGATAAAGGCTAAGAATTTTTCTTATCCATAGATTGAAGAACCCCAGTGAATTTCAAATAGGAAAAAGTAAAAGAAATTCTTTTAGTGTCTTCAGAATCAAAGTGGAAATCAAAGAGAAAAGTCTTAAAAGAAGTTGAAGTTAAAAAGCATACTACTTTCAAAGGAATGTTAAAAGGTAACGGTGGCTTTTCAGCAGTAGTAATGGAACAGTGGGATGTCATCTTCAGTGGGCCAAAGAAAACAATCATCATTTAGAATTATATTTGTAGCAAAAAATATGTTTCATGGATAAATAAAAATGAATTCTGACTCCCACAACTGGCCATGATGAAGTAAAGGGAGATTTGCTTTCCAACCATTAACAACTCAAACACTGGACAACATACATGAACCAGTGTTTTTTGGAGCGTGAGCAACAGACAACAAAGGTCAGTGTTCCATGAAAGAAGGGAAATGAATGAGATAAGCCATGTGATTGCCCAAATCTATTCCATAGAAATAACATGGGATCCAGGGAACCCATACAAAAGCCAGGATTCTCTCTAAGTTGAGGAAATAAATTTAGAGAGGTGAAAGCAAAGGTAAACATCCAAATAGCCTATATCTAATGATGAAATCTAATTTTAGTTTGAAATTTTCCCACAAAGAAAGCTTTGGGCGTAGGTGGCTTCACTGATGATTCTAACATTTCTGAAAGAAATCGTACTAGTTCTACACAAGCTGTTCCAAATTATAGGAATGGTGGGAACAACTTCCTACTTTTTCTAAAAGCACAGAATTACCTTGTTCTCAAAACAAAACAAGAAAGGAATTATAAGAAAACTATATGCTCATAAACCTTGTGAATGCTGATGAAAAAATTACAAAAATTTTCTCAAGTCAAACCAAACAATGTCCAAAAAGGACAATGCATCATAACCAAGTGGAGTGCCAGAAATGCAAAACTGCTTTAACATTTAAAATTCATCTTCTTTTCAGACTGAACAAGAAAAATCATACAATCATTTCAATAGATCCAGAAAAAATATTTTAGAAAATCCAACATCCATTTCTCATAAAAGTTTTCAGCAAACTAGAAATAAAATGGAAATGCCTTAATCTGATAAAGGTCATCTTAAACAAAAACAACTAACATACTTGTGAAAACAGTTTTTTTCCTAAATGGAAAAAGAGCAAGTATTTCTGCTCACATCACTTATCTTCTATTTTATTCTGGAGGTTCTAGGCATTGCAGTAATGCAGTAAAAACAAATGTCTACAGATTGAAAAGAAAGAAGGAAAAATTGCCTTTATTCACAAATTATAGGGATCCCTGGGTGGCGCAGCGGTTTGGCGCCTGCGTTTGGCCCAGGGCGCGATCCTGGAGACCCAGGATCGAATCCCACATCGGGCTCCTGGTGCATGGAGCCTGCTTCTCCCTCTGCCTGTGTCTCTGCCTCTCTCTCTCTCTCTGTGACTATCATAAATAAAAATAAAAAAAAAAAATTATATGATTATCTCAAATCCTAAGAAAGCTACACAAATGCTATACGAATTAAAATTCAAGCAAGATTGCAAGATACAAAGGTCAACATTAAAAATCAATTCTATATACTAACAAGGAACAATGAGAAACAAAATTTTAAGATACCATTTATAATATTAAAAATTATGAAATCCAGATAAATTTGACTAAAAAGATGTGGAAGATCTGTGCCCTGAAACTATAAAACATTGCTGAGAAAAACCCTAAATAGGCAAATATACATGTTCATGGATCAAAAGATGCAACATTGTTAAGTAGAAGAAAACATAGGACAAATCTTAGTTACCTTGGGTTTGGCAAAATTAAAGTATTAACTATAAAATAAAAAGTAAATTTGAAGCACAGGAGCTCAGCAGTTTAGCACTGCCTTCAGCCCCAGGACATGATCCTGGAGACCCGCATGGAGCCAGCTTCTCCCTCTGCCTGTGTCTCTGCCTCTCTCTCTCTGTGTCTCTCATGAATAAAGTCTTTAAAAAAATATATTTCATTAAAATTATAAAATTTACTTTTCAAAGGACAATGTTAAAATGAAGACTAGCCTTAGAGATGTTGCCAAACACATCTGTTGAAAATGTTATCTATAGTATATAAAGCGCACATGTAACTCAACAGTTAAGACAATCCAATTTAACAATGGGCAAAATGATTGCATACACCATTAAATAAATAGATGAAAGTTCATAAAGAGATGTTACCATTATTCATTAGGGAAGTACAAATGAAAACCACAATGAGATAGTGCTGTACACTCTAAAATGACAAAGAAAAAAAAAATAAAATAAAATAAAATGACAAAGAGTGTTAACAATGTAGTGCAGCAGAACTCATACACTGCTGGTGGATATGTAAAATATCACTGGAAAAACAAAGCATATGAATGTTCATATAAAATGTATTCATAATAGCCACTAACTAAAAAAAAATAAAAGCTAGATATCCGTCAACAACAGATAAATGGATAAACTGTGGCATATGTACGAAATGGAATTCTAAGCAATAAATGTGAATGAGCTATGAATACAGCATATTCGAATCACAACAATGGGCTGTTGAAAGAATAAAAACAACATACTGTATGATTCCATTCACCTAAAACTAGAAAAGACTGATTTACAATGATAGAAAGCAGACCAATGTTGCCTGGTACTAAATAGTGGGAAGGAATAACTGAGAAGTGACAAAAAAGAACTTTTTTGAGTAGTGGGAATTTGGTTACTAAAAATTTACATTTGTCAAAATTTATTATACTATACACTTAAATGGGTTCATTCCCTTCTATGTAAATAAATCTCAAGTTGATTTTGGAAAATAGACATACTAAGAAACATTAAAATGCACCTCATGCTTAAAAGGCCAGAGTAAACAACCAAGTTTTTTAGATAATACAATTAGGAAACAAGGACTCTAAAGTAGTTACTATAAGTATATTCAAGTGTTTGAAGGAAAATACCATTGGGATTAATGGACAGACATAGAATTTTTACATATTAAGGTTTCCAACTTATTTTATGACTCTGTATTACCCTGACACCAAAACCAGACAAACAGTGGAGTAAGAAAGAGAGGGAAGAAAGGAATAAAAAGAGAAAAAGACTGAAAAGAAGGGAGACAGAAGGGGTTCGGGGGACAAACTATAGACCAATGTCCCTCATGAACTTAGATGCAAAAATCCTTAAAATTTTAGCAAATCAGATCCAACAATGTATAAGAAATTATACAGCACTACCAATGAGACTTAATTCCAGGTATGCAAAGCTGGTTCCAACAATTCAAAAGTCAAACAATATAATCTATGTCAGTTGGCTAAGAAAACTACCAATTCATGGTAAAACTTAGCAAGGTAGAAAGGAACTACCTCATCTTGGATAAACAGCATCTACTAACATGCTTAATGGTGAGCCACTACAGGTTCTATTTTAAGATCAAGAATGAGGCTCTCACTAAACTTATTTAACATAGTACTTAAAATTCTAACCACTAGAATAAAGGCAATAAAAAGAGAATAAAAGGCATGTATACTGGAAAGGAAGAAATACACAAAACTCCTGTAACTCCTGTAATAAATGAGTTCAGCAAACATGCAGTATACATCCATACACAAAAATTAATCTTATCTCTATGTATTAATGAATATGCAGAAACTGAAGTAAAAGCAATACCATTCATAATCACTCCAAAGTGAATGAAATACTTCCCAAACCATATAGAGAATTGACATCCCTATGATGCAAATTATAAAATGTAGATGATAGAAGTCAAAACTTGAATAAGGATTTTTATAAAAATCTCCTTAAGGGGGATCCCTGGGTGGCTCAGCGATTTAGCGCCTGCCTTTGGCCCAGAGCGTGATCCTGGAGTCCCAGGATCGAGTCCCGCATCAGGCTCCCTGCATGGAGCCTGCTTCTCCCTCTACCTGTATCTCTGCTTCTCTGTGTGTGTGTGTATGTCTCTCATGAATAAATAAAATCTTTTTTAAAAAATCTCCTTAAGGTTATTTTTGGAGACAGACAAGCTTATTATAAAGTTTATATGGAAAGGCACAGCCCTAGAATATGATCTAAGAATATAATCTTGACAAAGAATAAGGTGAGATGACTAACCCTGCTTAAGCTAAGGATTACTATGTAGCTACAGTAATTAAAATAATGTAGTATTGGCAGAGATAGACACATAGATCAATGAAGCAGAATAGAGAAGCCAGAAATAGACACGCATGTAAATGTCCAACTGATTTTTGACAAATATGCAATGACAGAGGCACTTGGGTGGCTCAGTTGATTAAACATCCAACTCTTGATTTCAAGCTCAGATCATGATCTCAGGGTTATGAGATAGAGCCCTCATCAGGCTCAGACCTGAGCACGGAATCTACTTGGAATCCTCTCCCTCTCCCTCTGCCCCTCCTCCTGCTCTCTCTCTCTCTCTCTCTCTCTTCTCTCTCAAAGCTTTTTAAAAATGCAACAGCAATTCAGTGGGGGAAAGATAGCCTTTCAACAAATGCTGGAGAAAATGGAAACCCATAGGAGAAAAAATGAAACAACCTAAACTTGACAACTTAAAAAGATGGATGATGGACTTAACTTAAGATGGACAATGGACTTAAATGTAAAACACAAAACTATAGAACAATTAGAACAAAACAGAAGAAAATCTTCAGAATTTAGGTGTAAGCAAATAGTCCTTTGCCTTGACTCCAAAAGAATAATCCATAAGAGAAAATTTTAATTACTTGAAACTGATCTTGCTCTGCAAGTATATGAAGTGGATGAAAAGATACAGACTGAGGAAAATATTTACAAATCATTATATCCAACAAAGAATATACTATATGAAGAACTCTCAAAACTCAACATAAAAGTCAATCTAACTAGAAATAGTTTAAAGACAGGAACAGATACTTCACCAGAAAGAATGAACAGATAGCAAATAGGCACATGAAAAGGTGTTTAAAATCTTTAGCCATCAAGGAAATGCAAATTAAAACCACAATGAGATATCACTACACACCTAAAAAAATAGCTAAAATAAAACAAAAAATAACACCAAATACTAATGAGGGTGCAGAGAAACTGTTGCTCGTAAACCATTGATGCAAGTTTTCACTTTGGAAAACAGTTTAGCAGTTTCTTATAAAACTAAGCATGCAACTACCATATGACCCAAATATCTCAGATATTTATCAAAGAGGCCTTAGTGGCTTAAACTTACATTTTTGCAAAAACCTGTACAGAAATGTTCATAGTAGTTTTATTTGTAATAGCGAAAAGCTATAAATAGCCTAAAGATTCTATAGCAGACAAGTGGTTAAACAAATGTGGTATATTTACACCATAAAATACTACTCATAATAAAAAGAAGCACAGTACTGTTAGAAATAACATATGAATCTCTAGAGAATTATGATAAATTATTTAAAACGCCAATCCCAAAAAGTTAGATACTGTTATGACTCCATTTACATAATATTTCAAAACAACGAAATTTTAGAATGAAAGAATAGATCATCAGTGGTTGTCAGGAGTTAGAGATGGGCCAGGAAGAGGGAATGAGCATGTGAGACATCATTATGGTGACAGAACCAATTCTTTATATTCTGGTGATGGATACACAAACTTGCATAAAATAAAATATAGAACAAAATACACATGTGATAAAATTGTATAAAACTAATTACACATACAAATGAGTACAAGAAAAATTGGAGAACTCTGAATAAGATAGATGGATTGTATCAATGCCAAAATCCTGGTTGTGATACTATATCATAGTTTTGCAAAAAGCTAACCTTTGGTGAAACTGGATAAAGTGTATGTAGAATCTCTACTATTTCTTTCAACCTTTTATGAATCTATAATTTTCTCAATATTTAAATTAGAAATTAGTTATTGTAACTATATTACATATATTTTGAAAGATGAGTATAGACATGGAAGAAATAATGAAGCACCGGATGAAACTTACAGAGATGCAACCCACAATAAGTGAAATGAAAAATACACAGGTAGGATTAATGGCAGTTTAGACATTACAAAGAAAGGATTATGGAACTGAAAGCATAACAATAGAAACTTTCTAGTAGTAAAAAAAAAAAAAAAAAGAAAATAGAATAATAGAACAGAGGATCAGTAAGCTTTGGAACAAATTCACATGGCCATTTAATATGTGTATAGTTAGAATCTCTGAAAAAGAGGAAGGAGAAAAGGAAGAGGCATAAAAAATATTTGAAAAACTAATGGCTGAGGGACACCTGGGTGGCTTAACGGTTGAGTATCTGCCTTCAGCTCAGGGAGTGATCCTGGAGTGACAGGATTGAGTCCCATATCAGGCTCCCTGCATGGAGCCTGCTTCTCCCTCCTCCCATGTTCCTGCTCTCTGTGTCTCTCATAAATAAATAAATAAAATATTTTTTAAAAAAGGCGGGGGGGGATTCCTGGGTGGCGCAGCGGTTTGGCGCCTGCCTTTGGCCCAGGGCGCGATCCTGGAGACCCGGGATCGAATCCCACATCGGGCTCCCGGTGCATGGAGCCTGCTTTTCCCTCTGCCTATGTCTCTGCCTCTCTCTCTCTCTCACTGTGTGCCTATCATAAATAAATAAAAATTAAAAAAAAAAAAAAACCTAACGGCTGAAAATTTCCAAATTTGATAGAAACTGTAAATACAAAGATTCAAGAAATTCAATAAAACTCATGCACAAGAAACATGAAGGAACACAAAGGAATAACCCGATCAGATTTCTTAAATCCAGTGACAAAGAGAGAATCTTGAAAGCAAAGGGACAAAAAGACATGTTACATTAAAAGGAACAAAGATAAGGGTAACTGAGGAGTTTTTGTTGGAAATAATTCAGCAAGAAGATAGTATAGTAACATTTTTGAAGTACTGAAAAAACAGTCAACCAAAATACCTAATTTCAAAGCAAAAATAAAATGAAAACAGTTGAGATATACAAAAGCTAAGTGAATTCATCACCAGAAGATCCATATACAAGAAATGTTAAATGAATTCCATTAGGAAGAAGGAAAATAATACTAGATTGAAATATTAGCACAAAATAATAAAAAGCACCATATACAGTAAACATAAATATATATATACATATACATTCGTTTCTTGTTTAAATCTCTTTAAGAGACTAGCAATGTACTGTTGTGTTTTGTTTGTAACACATGTAAAAGGAAAATGCATTAAAACAATAACACAAGAGACACCTGGGTGGCTCAGCGGTTGAGCATCTGCCTTTGGCTCAGGATGTGATCCCGGTCCCAGGATTGGGTCCCACATTGGGCTCCCTGCATGGAGCCTGCTTCTCCCTCTGTCTATGTCTCTGCCTCTCTCTGTGTGTCTCTCATGAATAAATAAATAAAATATTTAAAAAAAAAAACAATAACACAAGGAGGAGGAGCTAAGATGGCAGAGTAGTAGGAGGACCCGAGGCTTGCCTCTCCTGCAAACACAGATAAATATCAAATCATTCTGAATACCCAAGAAATCAATCTGAGGACTGACAGAACAAATTGCACAGCTAGATCTATGGAGAGAAGAGGCCCATGGAAGGTAGGAGGTACAGACATGGTATGGGAGAACTGGATCATCAGTGCTATGAAGAGGAGGGAGCCCTGTTCATAGAGAGAGGTGAGAGAGAGGAGCACACAGGGATCACATAATGAAAACACTTTCCCAAAGCCTTTGACTTAAGAAAACATGAGGGGCTAATTTTCATGGATTTTTGCAACCAGTGGGACTTGAAGATTGAAGATTGAGGTCTGCAACATGGCTGGTGTGGAGCCCTGAGGGGACTGCAGTAGAAAAGGCAAGCAGGTAACCCCAAGACAAGACAGTGCAATCTGTGGATTTCCTGAGACACACTGGGAGACACAATTGCCCTTCTTGGAGCCCATCTGAGAAAGGTGGCATTGCCCATCTGAGAAAGGTGGCATTGCCTCTGTAGGGACAAAGGACCTAGTGAGTGCCATTTCCCTACCTTGCCCCTCAGCATAGGCAGAGACATCTTTGATGGTTGCTAACCTGGACATTGGCTGTTTGGTGTGCTTTGCCATACTCCTGCACTCTGGTTCAACTGCCTTTCTGTGTCAAGCCTGCATCAAAACCAGCACAAGACCCTCCCCACCAAAGACCACCACAGGTCCTGGCTATACCAGTTCTCTAAAGTTTGGAGTTTTAGAACCCAGCTGACCTGGCTAGGATAGAGCCCAACGTGCACTGCACAGCTCCAGGCAAAGAAGCAATCTGAAACACACTTAGGCCTCCCACAAGGGGAAATTATTCATTTTTCTGGGAGGGCTTCCCTGACAGCAGCAAATAGAAACTCTCCTTTCCAGGGACAAAGGAACTGGTTGACACCATTTCCCTCCCCTGCCCTTCAGCATAATCTAACTTTAGTAAACAGCACAGCACCAACACTGGCTGCTTAAGCTGCTTATAACAAACCCTGCCTCCCTGTGCTGCTGGTACTGCTTTTTTCCAGTAAGTGTGCCTGAGAACCACTGCATCAGGCCCCTCTCCCAGAAGACAAGCACCGCCCCTCCCACACACATATACACATACACACATCATACCTGCTGAGCATACAAAGCTTCAGCTTTAGTAGAAATAGCATCAAGTCTTTTTTAACAAGCAGACCAGAACATACCTAGTTAACTCACCACACTCTGGCCAAAATCCAGACCACTCCCCACTGCAAACAAGGAGAAACTCTGCAGAGGGCTGACCTGAGGGATAGAGCAGTCATAATACCATAGCAGAGTGCATGCAGCATACACTAGGGACACTTCTTGAAGCACCAGGCTCTAGACATTATATGACCTCTTCATAAAGCCCTTACTCTCAGAAGCAGAAAACGTAACAAGCTTTCCTAACACAGAGAAGAAGACCAAGACCTAGACAAAATGTCAAGACAGAGAAATTCATTCCAAAAAGAAACAACAAGAAAAGGTCCTGGCCAGGGATCTAATTATAATTGATATACGTAATAGGTAGGCCTTATCCAGAATTTAAAGCAACAATATAAGAATACTAGCTGGCCTTGAGAAAACCAGAGAAGATACCAGGGAGTCCCTTATCACAGAGATTTTTTTAGAAGCTAAAAAACTAATTAGGCTGAAATGAAAAATGCAATAACCGAGATTTGAAGCCAACTGGATGTCATGACAATAAGGAGGAAGAATCAGAGAAATGAATAAGTGATAAAGTTATGGAAAATAATGAAACTGAACAAAAAAAGGGAAAGAAAAATCTTATTATGAAAGTAGACTTGGGAACTCAATGATTCCGCAAAGCATAATAATATTAGTATCATAGGGGATCCAGAAGAGAAGAGGGAAAAGGGGACAGAAGGTTTATTTGACCACACTATAGCTGAAAGCTTCTTTTTGGGGGAGGAAACAGACATCCAAATCCAGGAGGAACAGAGAAATCCCATCAAAACCAACAAAAGTAAGACAATGCTAAGACACATGGTAGTTAAATTTGTAAAATATGAAGAAAAAGAAAAATCCTAAAAGCAGCAAGGCAAAAGAAGCCCATAAATTTCAAGAGAAGACCAATAAGGCTAGCAGCAGGTCTCTCCACAGAAACTTGACAGACCAGAAGAGAGTAGCATGTTATATTCAACATGCTGAATAGGGAAAATCTGCATCTAAGAATACTCTATCCAGCAAGGCTATCATCCAGAATCAAGGACAAATCAAGGGTTTCCCAGACAAACAAAAACTAAAGGAGTTGGTGACCACTAAACCAGCCCTGTAGGAATTAAAGGAAACTGTTTGAGTGGGAAAGAAAGACCAAAAGTGACAAAGACTAGAAAGGAATAGAGAAAATCTCCAGAAATGATAAAACAAGTAATATAATAGCACTAAATTCATATTTGTCAATAATTAGTTTGAATGTAAATGGACTAAATGTTCCAATCAAAAGACATTGATTGATTGGAGCATTTAGTCTAATCAAAAGACACAGAGTGTCTTAATGGATTTATAAAAACACAAGACCCATCTATATGCTACCTACAAGAGACTCATTTTCTACCTAAAGACACATACAGATTGAAAGTGAGGGGATGGAGAACCATTTATCATGCCACTGGATGTCAAAAGAAAGCTGGAGTTGTAATACTGATACCAGGCAAACTAGATTTTAAACCAAAGACTAACAAGAAATGAAGGCACTATATCATAATAAAGGGGTCTATCCAACAAGAATATCTAATAATTGTAAATATTTATTCCCCCAACTGGGGAGCACCCAAATATTTAAATCAATTAATAACAATCATAAAGGAACTCAATGATAATAATACAATAATAGTAGGGGACCTAAACACCTCACTTACATTAATGGTCAGATTATTCAACCAGAAAATCAACAAGGAAATTGGTTTTCAATGACACACTGTACCAGATGGACTTAACAGATATATTCAGAACTTTAGTTCTAAAGTAACAGAATACACATTCTTTTTGATTGCATATGGGACATTCTTCAGGGTAGATAGCACACTAGGTCACAAATCAGGCCTCAACAAGTACAAAAAGATTGAGATCATACCATGCATATTTTCACCCATAACATTATGAAACTTGAAGTCAACCACAAGAAAAAATTTGGAAAAACCACAAATACAGGGAGGTTAAAGAATATCCTACTAAAGAATGAATGGGTCAACCAAGAAATTAGAGAAGACATTAAAAAGTACATGGAAACAAATGAAACTGGAAATTTGATGGTCCAAAACCTTTGGGATGCAGTGAAAGCAGTCACGTAAGAGGGAAGTATATAGCAGTACAAGCCTACCTCAAGAAACAAGAAAAATCTCAAATACTCAACCTAACTTTACTCCTAAAGGAGCCCCCCCCCCCAAAAAAAAACCCAAACAAACAAACAAACCCAACAAATGAAACCTAATGCCAGCAGAAGGGGAATACTAAAGAATAGAGTAGAAATAAATGATATAAAAACAAAGCAAACAATAGAACAGATCAATGAAACCAGGAGTTGGTGCTTTGAAAAAATTAATGAAATTGATAAACCCCTCATCAGACATATCAAATAGAAAAGAGAAAGGACCCAAATAAATAAAATCATGAATGACAGAGAAGAAATCAGAACCAACACCACAGAAATAGAGTTGTAAGAGACTATTATGAAAAACTATATACTGAGAAATTGGGCAATCCAGAAGAAATAGATAAATTCCTAAAAACATATAAACTACCAAAACTGAAACAGGAAGAAATAGAAAACTTGAACAGATTGATAACCAGCAAGAAAACTGAATTGTTAGTCCAAAATCTCCCAACAAACAACTCCTGGGCCAGATGGCTTCACAGGGGAATTCTAACAAACATCTAAAGAAGAGTTAATACCTATTCTTCCAAAAAATAAAAATAGAAAGAAAACTTCCAAACTCATTCTACAAGACCAGCATTACCTTGATTCCAAAACTAGAAGACTTCACTAAAAAAGAGAACTACAGGACAATATCCTGGATGAACATGGATGTAAAAATTCTCAATGAAATACTAGCAAATCAAATCTAATAGTAAATTAAAAGAATCATCATGATCAAGCGGAATTTATTCCTGGGTTGTCAAGGTGGTTCAATACTTGCAAATCAATCAGCTTGATAAGCCACAATAATAACAGAAAGGATACAAACCATCTGATCTGTTCAATAGATGCAGAAAAAGCATTTGACAATGCACAGCATCCATTCTTGATAAAAATCCTCAACAAAGTAGGGATACAGGGAATATACCTCAACATCATAAATGCTAGATACAAAAGGGGAAAACTGAGAGGTTTTTCTCTATGGTCAGGATAAGACAGAAATATCCACTCTCACCACAGTTACATAACCAAGTACTGGATGTCCTAGCCTCAGACAACAAAAAGAAATAAGTGGCATCTAAATCTGCAAGGAAGAAGTCAAATTTTCACTATTTGCAGATGAAATGATACTCTATGTAGAAAACCCAAAAGACTCCACCAAAAAATTGCTAGAACTGATACAGAAATTCAGTAAAGTCACAGGATCCAAAATCAAGGTACAGAAATCTGTTGCATTTCTACACACCAATAATGAAGCAGCAGAAAGAGAAATCAAGAAATCAATCCCATTTACAATTGCACCCAAAACCATAAGATACCTAGGAATAAACCTAACCAAAGAGGTAAAGGATCTGTACTCTGAAAACTATAGAACCTTTAGGAAAGAAATTGAAAAGGACACAAAAAAAATGACACAAAAAAATGGAAAAATGTTCCATGCTCATGGATTAGAAGAACAAATATTGTTAAAATGTCTATGCTACCCGGGCAATGTACATATTCAATCCGTATCAAAATACCACTGGCATTTTTCACAGAGCTGGAACAAATAATCCTAAAATTTGTATGGGACAAGAAAAGACCCTGAATAGCCAGAGGAATATTGAAAAAGAAAACCAATGCCAGGGGCATCACAATGCCGGATTTCAAGCTGTATTATAAAGCTGTGATCATCAGAACAGTATGGTACTGGCACAAAAACAGACGCATAGATCAATGGAACAGAATAAAGAATCCAGAAATGGGCCCTCAATTCTATGGTCAACTAATATTTGACAAAGTAGGAAAGAATATCCACTGGAGAAAAAAAATAGTCTCTTCAACAAATGGTGTTCGGAAAATGGGACAGCTATATGCAGAAGAATGAATGGACCATTCTCTTACACTGTACAGAAAAATAAATTCAAAATTAAAGACCTTAATATGAGACAGGAAACCATCAAAATCCTAGAGAAGAACAAAGTAACCTTTTTTTTTTATTAAAGATTTTATTTATATATTCAAGACAGACACAGAGAGAGAGGCAGAGACACAGGCAGAGGGAGAAGCAGGTTCCATGCAGGGAGCCTGACATGGGACTCGATCCTGGGTCTCCACGATGACACCTCGGGTTGAAGGTGGCACTAAACCACTGGGCCACCAGGGCTGCCCCAAAGTAACCTTTTTGACATCAACCATAGCAACTTCCTATTAGACACATCTATGAAGGCAAGGGAAACAAAAGCAAAAATGAACTATTGGGACTTCATCAGGATAAAAAGCTTCTGCACAGCAAAGGAAACAATCAACAAAACTAAAAGGCTACAGAATAGGAGAAGATACTTGCAAATGACATATCTGATAAAGGGTTAATATGCAAAATCTATTTAAAAACTCATACAACTCAACACCCAAAAAGTAATCAATCCAGTTTAAAAAATGGGCAGAAGACATGAACAGACATTTCTCCAAAGAAGACATATAGATGGCCAACAGACACATGAAAAAATGCTCAACATCACTGATCATTAGGGAAATACAAATCAAAATTATAATGAGATATCACCTTATACCTGTCAAAATGTCTAAAATTCACAAAGTCAGGAAACAACAGATATTGGCCAGGATGCAGAAAAAGGTGAAACCTCTCACATTGCTGATGAGAATGCAAACTGAGGCAGCCACTCTGGAAAATAATATGGAGGTTCCTCAGAAAGTTAAATATAGAACTACCTTTGATCCAGCAATTGGACTACTGGATATTTACCAAAAGGATACAAAAATACTAATTCAATGGGGCACATGCACCCCAATGTTTGTAGCAATATTATCAACAATAGCCAAATTATGGGAACAGCTCAAGTGTCCATCGACAGATGAATGGATAAAGAAGAAGTGGTGTGTGTGTGTATATATATATATGTATATATACACACACACACAATGGAATATTACTCAGCCATCAGAAAGAATGAAATCCTGCCATTTGCAATGAGATGGTTGGAGCTAGAGAATATTGTGCTAAGTGAAATAAGTCAGTCAGAGACAAATACTATATGATTTCATTCATATGTGGAATTTAAGAAATGTAACTGATGAACATAGGGGGAAAAAGAGAGAGGCAAACCATAAACAGAATATATTAACTATAGAGAACAAACTGAAGGTTACTGAAAGGTAGGTGGATGGGGGGATGAGTTAAATGTGTGATGGGTACTAAGGAACACAATTGTGATGAGCACTGGGTATTGTATGTAAATGATGAACCTGAAACTAATATTATGTTATATGTGTTATATAATATTATATGTTATATATGTTATATAATATGTTATATAATATATATATAATAATATATGTATATGTTATATAAACTAATAGTATGTTAACTAACTGGAATTTAAATAAAACCTGAAACAAATAACAACAAACAATAACACAAAGGTTTGGAAAGGAGAAATGAAAGTGAACTATTACAAGAGTCTTATATGTGAAGTGGAGAGAATATGACTTGAAGTAGACCATGATAAATTAAAGGTGTATAATATAAATTCTAAAGAAGCCACTAAAATAACAAAAGTAATTTCTAGCTGATCAGCCAGCAAATGGAATTGTAAAATCACTCAATCCACAAGAAGTTAGAAAAAATTTTTAAAAAGGAATAAATGGACCAAAGAACACATAAAGCACATAGAAATCAATAATGAGATTATATATTTTTAAAGATTTATTTATTTATTATAGAGCAAGGTCAGGCAGGGGTAGCAGGTGAGAGAGAGAGAGAGAGAATTTGAAGAAGACTTTGTGCTGAGCACAGAGCCTGACACAGGGCTCAATCCCAGGACCCTGAGATCATGACCGGAGCTAAAACCAAGAGTTAGACACAATAAACTGAGACATCCAGGTACCCCACAAGATATTTTAAAATCTAAGCACACTAATAATAAATTAAATGTAAGTTACATAAATATCCCATTTAAAAACAGAGATTATCAGGTTGGATAAAAAGGTAATAACAACTATATGCTTCCCAGGAGAAAGCTCTTCATATATAAAGACAGAAAACTAAAAAGAAGTATCAAATGATTATCTGAAAAAGTATTTGAGAAAAATGTATCACCAATTCCTAATAAAAACTAAGCAACTAGAAATACAAAAATTTTCTCAACTTGATAGAGGACATCTATGAAAAACCCTACAGCTAATATCATACTTAATGAAAATTTTAATGTATCTTTCCATTTGACATTGTAGTAGAGATTGTACTTAGTACAATTGGGCAAGAAAAGAAAATAGAAGTCATCCCAATTGGAAGGAAGAAGTAAAACTTTTTATTTCAGACAGTGTGATTATCCATGTAAAAATATGATAGTGTCTACATAATAGTTCCTAGAATCAGTAAATGAATTTAGAAAGTTTGCAGGATTGAAGGTAATATAGAAAAATCAACTCCATTCCTTTATTATAGCAACAATCAGAAGTTAACTTTTTAAAACTTCCATTTAAATTGCATACCTTAGTTGAAATACTTAAGGATACATCTGACAAGATATGTGAAACAACTATATACACTGAAAAGTACAAAATGTTGCTCAGAGAAATTTTAAAAGACCTAAATAAGTAGATAAATTGTGAATCAAACTATTCTCATTCCTATTCAACATTGTACTGGAGGTCTCAGTGCAACAATGTAAGAAAATAAAAAGTTTTAAAAAGAAAATCATCATTATTCACAGATAAAATCATTATATGCATAGAAAACCCGAAACATCTCAATATATTTAGAATTAATAAAGTAGTCAGTTTCCTAAATACAAAGTCAATAAATAAACTTTTTCTTTTTTTTAAATAAATAAACTTTCATTCAAATTATAGTTACTTAGCATACAGTGTAATATTAGTGTCAGGTATACAATATAGTCATTCAACACTTCCATACAATACCTGGTGCTCATCACAAGTGCATAAATTATATTTTTATAAATCAGTAAGAAACATTTAGAAAATGAATGCTCCCATTTATAATAGCGTCAAAAATATCAAGCAACAAAATATGCTCAAACCTCCAAAGGGAAAACTCTAAAACATGATTGAATCATTAAAGAAAGCATAAATTAATGGAGTACCATATTCATGAATTAGAAGATTCAAATTATAAAAATGTCAGTTCCTACCAATTGATATATTGATTCAATGTGATCACAATCTAAATCTTAAGTTCATCCTTCAATTTATAAGAAAATAGAAAAGGCCAGATATAGCAAATACACTTTTGGAAATAAAAGGATCGATGGGCTTGCTGAATCAGATATCAAGAATTATTATAAAACCATAGTGATAGGGATCCCTGGGTGGCGCAGCGGTTTAGCGCCTGCCTTTGGCCCGGGGCGCGATCCTGGAGACCCGGGATCGAATCCCAAGTCGGGCTCCCGGTGTATGGAGCCTGCTTCTCCCTCTGCCTCTCTCTCTCTCTCTCTCTCTCTCTCTCTCTCTCTCTGTGACTATCATAAATAAATAAAAATTTAAAAAAAAACTTTAAAAAAAACCCATAGTGATAAAGATATGAATTAATAGTGCAGAGGAAAGTGAATAGACCAATAGAACAGAACAGAGAGCCCAGAAACGGATTCATCCATCTATGGATACTCAAAATGTCTTAGAAGTAGTACTTGTGGACTGTGGAGAAGTACAATCTTTTAAATGGTGCTGGGACAATGGAGTATCTATAGAGACAAAAGAAAGAAAAAAAAGAGCAAAAGTGAGAGAGAAGCTTTAAAGGAAACAACACTAGATGCTCACTCCTTGTAAAGATCAGTTCCAGGTAACATACTCATTTGAAAAGTAAAACTAAAGCTTTTCTTCTTAATTTTTTTAAATTTAAATTTTAAGTTTCAGGTGTAGAATTTAGTGACTAATACTAAAGCTTTTAGAGGTGCCTGGGTGGCTCAGTCATTTGAGTATCTGGCTTTGGCTTAGGTCATGATCCCAGGGTCCTGGGATTGAGCCCTGCATCTAGCTCCCTGCTCAGAGGGGGACTGCTTCTCCCTCTCCCTCTGCCTGCTGTTCTCCCTGCTTGTGAGCTTTCTCTGTCAAATCAAATCTAAAAAACAAAACAAAACAAAACAAACCTCACAAAACTAAAGCTCTTAGAAGTGACTATCTTGTGGACTTCAGGGTATGGAAGAATTTCTTAAAACCATTAACTATAGGGGCAGCCCGGGAGGCTCAGTGGTTTAGTGCCGCCTTCAGCCCAGGGCGTGATCCTGGGGACTTGGGATCCTGGGGACTTGGGATCGAGTCCCACGTCAGGCTCCCTGCATGGAGCCTGCTTCTCTCTCTGCCTCTCTCTCTCTGTGTGTGTCTCTTACGAATAAATAAATAAAATCTTTAAGAAAAACATTAACTATAAAGAAAAGATAGATAAGTTCAGGTATATCAAAGTTAAGAGTTTTTATGTTTCAGAAGATACCATAATGGAAGTGGAAAGACAAGCCATAAAGATTTTTTTTTTACTAGCATTTAGAATACATAAAGAGCTCCTTTATGGCCAAAAAGATAAGAAAAGATGGTCAATCTCATTGGTAAACAAGGAAATGTAAATTAACCACAATGCAAAGCCATTTACCCATAAGATTAGCAAAAATTAGGTAAATCCAATTCTTGGCAATCTTGTAGGGGAAAATCAGTTCTCTTACTTGTGACAGAAGTATAAACTGGTACAATCATTTTGGAAAACAATTTGACATTATCTTGTAGAATGTTGAATATCTTATGACAAGTATTCCAGTCCTAGGTATATAACCACAGAAATGTGTGCACATCTTCACTAGGATTTATGCACAAGAATGTTCATTGCAGGATTGTTCTTAGGAGCCCCAAACTGAAAGCAAACCAAATGTCCATCAACATTAAAATGGTTTAATTATACTATGTTCATATGAAGCAATATTACACAACATTAAAAAATGTGAATGAATCTTATGTCAAGAGTTCTGAATGAATTAGGCAAGGTTAAAAAGAATGTATCCGATAGAATTCCATATATTTAAAGTTTTAAACAGATTTAGGGATGCAATCATAAAGGGTAAAATCATTGAGAAAAATAAGGAAATAAATTATCTTAAAAGGGAGGAAATGTTGTAATTAGGGGATACAAGGGCCAATGGTGGAGTGGTAGCTCCTGGTTGCCTCAAATGTTCTAGGCAAGGAGTTCTAGGCAAGTGGCCTAGGAGGTGATGACAGATATTTCCTTTGCAACCATTAGATAAAATATACAGGTAAGTTTTGTACACTTTTTGCAAGAACTGCTTTTATAAAAAGAATTCTACTCAATTTTATATTATAGCATTACTAATTCACAGTAGGGGGTCATAATAAGACCTTTAGAAAATGTTTTGCACTCAACTATTTACCATAAACCTGATAGGGTAAACCAGTAAAGATTATCCTAGATAGTATACATAAATACATAGATTTCTAAAGAATTCAAGAGTACTTGAAATAAATATTCTATTGTTTAAATGAGTGTTAACAAAAGTCAGTACCTATCCACATTAGTGTAGTTTTATACACTTAAATGCTTCTTATCCCTTCCAGGATATAGTCCTTGACAGACACATCTCTATGGGGCTGCTAGAGTCCTGTAGAGAAGTTTGGTTTGCAGAATGGTAAGGATACTTGATGGGCTTCCTGCAAGCAATGCAACGTCCTAAGCCCTACTCTGAAAAGTACTTTTGACTCCTTTTTATACTGGTTTAAAAATACCTAACTTCACAGAATTTTTATAATCCCATTTCATTCAAATCCCACATACTCCCTGCCTATAGACCTAACTATTGTTGAACCAACCCATTTCCCTTGAAAAACAATAAAGCCATACTCTTGTGTCAGAAAGACAAGAGGAGTAAACCTCCAATTCAGAACTATCTGGCATCAGGAGTCTTATCTCACTATTCTCTTGTAGTCTCTTGGCATCTTCTGACATGCAGCACCTCACCTCCAAGGTCATTAAGAACTTTCCTCGATGGATCTGGGTACTTCTGAAACCCTGGCTTCAAATGTAATTCATAGGCCCTTAAAAGGCTGCCTTAGACTTTAATTCTACATGATCTTTAGCTTCATTTCCCACAAACAACTCCTACTTTAGTCTGTGTCTCAAAGAGGGAGGGAGAATCTGATTGGCTTTGAATCTAGAAATATAAATAAGATATCGAGTATTATCCTGTGGCCTTAGGTAAAACATCCATCCCTGTCCAATCGACTATGATGAGGAAATGCTATATCAATATAACATGGCCATTCATAATGTGTAGAAGCAATGGGCAGAGGCAGTTGGAGTACAGGGTGGGGGGATGGGGGTAAGCAAGGAACAGATAAAATATATTTTGAGTATAAGCAGGTTTTCAAGAAAGACAGTAAGTTAACTTTTTGGCTTATTGAATTTGAGAGGAGCCAGGTGAAATTGTCCTGTTGGTAGTTAGATGTATAGGAGTCTGCTTTGAATGTGAGCCAAGGTCTTGGATTTGTTCAAAGGATTACAAGGACAGTCACATGTGAGTGTATGATGACATATACTGACTCTAGAGAAACAAATTACAGAATTAAGAACATCTTACTCTAATCAACAATATTAATCATGTTCAGGCAACAAGATTTGGGTATACATACTTACGCTTGTGATTATAATGTACCAAAATGCAAAATAAGTGGTTGTATATGCTAATTAAATTTTCTTGCTGGACAAATAGTGAGAAACTCTGAATCCCAGGCTTGTTTCAGCCACTTGATTAACTCAGTTGACCTGTTAACCATCTGCCAATTGAGATGCTCCCTGGTGGTCTAGTGGTTAGGATTCAGACGTCTCAACTGCCAAGTTAGTTCCAGGATGATTTTATCAAAAGAGAAAATATCTGTGGGAATGTTTGATAAACTGTAGCTCAGTGAAAATGTTAGCAAATTTATCTCTCTTTTAAAAATTTATTTAAATGCACTAAAGACCTTTGCTTTTTTTCCTCATTTGAACGTTTGTTTCTAGATAAAAGACTGAGATTCTGAGGAATTAGAGAAACATTACCTTTAGCCAGGAGCAATGAGGAATGCTATCTTTCTTAAAAACATTATCCTGGGGCACCTAGGTGGCTCAATCACTTAAGTGTCTTGACTCTTGATTTTGACTCAGGTCATGATCTTCGGGTCCTGAGGTCAAGCCCCACGTGGGTCTCTGTGCTCAGGAGGGGAGTCTGCTCAAGGATTCTCTCCCTTCCCTTCTGCCCCTCCCCGCCAAATAAATAAGTAAATCTTTGAAAAATAAAATTAAAATATTCTCTTAAAAATTGGCATCACATATTAAGGCAGACACATTAACTGCTCTTCTGAGTGGTGAGTTTTTAAAAATATATAATTCTATCTCCAGAGGGAAAAATTGTAGGTTATATTTACCTGGTAAAAATAAGTTTAATACAAAATACAGTTTCTTAAAATTTATCTGATACTCTATATCAAGATTTTGAAATGTATGTTTAATGGCTTTAAAACAGTTATAATTATTTAACTATACTTAAATCATGGTCCCCAATAATTAGAAAGGAAATCAGGCATAATGGAGTTGTTATTTATGATAATTAAAGTAATTTTATAAATTATTCAAAAGAAATAATTTTAGAGAATTAACAATAAAATGTTGGTTCTGTGTGTTGAATCATGATTCTAGGCAAGATTACAGAATATCTTAGCTTTCAATGTAAATTTGCTTTTGCACTTAGTTCCTTTGTTGTGGAAATTCTAAACCTTGAATATGTCCAGGGATAGAGTAAGCAACACAGTCTTTCATTTATCAAAGCTTCACCATTAGCACTGGAACTTTTTTTTCTCATTTGAAAGGAAAGCAGGACTCTCATGTGTATAGTTTATTTCACTTAGGAGGCAGATCATCTTACATTTCCCAAAAGGCTTTAAACATTCAAATTTCAACAGCCATTACCAATCTTACTTTAAGGTAAATAATTTAACTTTCTTACTAATGTGGATTTTCTGAGATCTGTGGCTCCAGATAATATGGTTATAACCAATTTCAAATGATTTAGATGTGCAGAACTGCAAGAAATTAAGAAATGTGACCTGTAAATATAAAACCACCTATTATGTCCAGCAGAAGAGCACTGAGACAGATAGCCTGTTCCCTAAGGTTACATATAGACTTCAAAGATATTAATTCTCTTATTTGCTGCTTTAGCAATCTGTACTATCCACAATGGTTTTACATAGAATGGTAGTTTTATCTATTTGTGAAGTGGCAAAGTATTCCAAGAGGATAAGTTTCTACTCTTTTCATTGTTACCATGTCTTTAAAGTGAAATCAGAAATAGATTAATAGGGATTGATGGAACAGAATAGAGAACCCAGAAATGGACCCTCAATTTTATGGTCAACTAATCTTCAACAAAGCAGAAAAGAATATCCAATGGAAAACAGTCTCTTCAACAAATGGTGTTGGTAAAATTGGACAGCCACATGCAGAAGAATGAAACTGGTGCACTTTCTTACACCACACACACAAAAAGACTCAAAACGGACGAAAGACCTAAATGTAAGACAAGAATCCATCAAAATCCTAAAGGAGAACACAGGCAGCAACCTCTTTGACCTTGGCCACAGCAACTTCTTGCAAGACACATCTCCAAAGGCAAGAGAAACAAAACCAAAGTTGAACTATTGGGACTTCATCAGGATAAAAAGCTTTTTTACAGCAAAGAAAACAGTCAACAAAACCAAAAGACAACTGATAGAATGGGAGAAGATATTTGCAAATGACATATGTGATTAAGAGCTAGTATCCAAAATCTATAAGGAACTTATCAAACTCAACATTCAAACAACAAACAATCCAGTCAAGAAATGGTCAGAAGGCATGAACAGACATTTCTCCAAAGAAGACATACAAATGGCCAACAGACACATGAAAAAGTGCTTCACATCACTTGGCATCAGAGAAATACAAATCAAAACCACAATGAAATACCACCTCACCCCAGTCAGAATGGCTAAAATTGACAGGTCAGGAAACAACAGGTGTTGGTGAGAATGTGGAGAAAAGGGAGCCCTCACACTTTTGGTAGGAATGCAAGCTGGTGCAGCCGTTCTGGAAAACAGTACAGAGGTTCCTCAACAGGTTAAAAATAGAGCTACCCTACAATGCAGCAGTTGCACTACTAGGTATTTAACCAAAGGATACAAACATAGTGATTTGAAGGGGCACCTGCACCCTAGTGTTCATAGCAGCAATGTCTACAATAGCCAAAGTGTGAGACGAGCCCAGATAGCCATCAATAAATGAATGGATAAAGAAGATGTGATATATATATATATATATATATATATATACTGTCAAAAGAATGAAAGCTTGCCATTTACAATGAGATGGATGGAATTAGAGGGTATTATGCTAAGGAAATAAGTCAGAGAAAGACAATTATCATATGATCTCACTCATGTGGAATTTAAGAAACAAAACAGAGGATCATAAGGGAAAAGAGGAAAAAATAAAACCAGATGAAATCAGAGAGGGAGACAAACCATAAGATGCTCTTAATCATAGGAAACAAACAGGGTTGCTGGAGGGGAGGAGGTAGGGAAATGGAGTAACTGGGTGGTGGGCATTAAGGAGGGCATGTGATTTAATGAGCACTGGGTGTTATATAAGACTGGTGAATCACTGACTTCTACCTCTGAAACTAATAATACAGTATATGTTAATTAATTGAATTTAAATAAAAAACTTTTAAAAAGTAATCTTAAAAATAGGTTAAAACAGAAAATAATAAATAAAATCAATGAAATCGAAAGCTGTTGTTTTGTTGTTTTGAGAAGATCAATGCAATTGAGAAACCTCTACCTAGGCAGAAAAAAAAAAGAAATATTAATGTTAAAGATGCTACTGTTGAGAATTCAGAAGGAAATGAGGAGCATTACAGAGAAATTCTAAATTGCCTTAGAAGTCTAAATCACTATGAACAAAAGAAATGTGGACATTAAGAATGTTGCTGGCGTAAGTTCAGAACAATGATGAAAAACATTATTGGAAACTGGATGAAGAGAGGTCCTTATAATGTAGTGGTGGAATTGAGTACAATTGTGCCTTACAGTGATGTGAAAAGCAGAACCCATAAGTAATGGACTTGGATATTTAGCTGAGGAGATTTCCAAGCCAAGTGTTGATGGTGTTTTCTGGTTTCTTCTTTCTGTTTATAGTAAAATGTCAGAAGAATGAGACAGAATTAGGTAAGAATCATAAAGCAAAAAGGAAATAGGACTTGGTTTAGGAAGTTCTTGTCCTATCTAGATGGCAAAGGATGGTAAAATCCAGAGATGGCTGCTGAAAGCATTGGCATAGAAAACAAAATTTTGGAAGTTTGGCTTTACAATCCTTTGCTGAGACCCTAGAATTATTAAGGATCAGAACACGAGAGATTAAGGATGTACCTCACAGGTTTTCTCAGTGAACCAGAGCACCTCTAGGAAGATTAAGAGCATTGTCTCTTAGCCATTTTAATAGAAACCAAGTATAGTGACTATCTACATGAGATATGCAAAGCAGAGACCCTTGTGCAGGCCCGAGAGAGAAAACCGAGTGAGAGGCAGCCTGGAGAACATGTTCCTGCAGTGCCCGAAGCCCACCCTGCAGCAGATCAGCCACATTGCCCAACAGCTGGGCCTTGAGAAGGATGTGGTCCGAGTGTGGTCCTGCACTCGTCGGCAGAAGGGCAAACGATCAAGCAGTGACTATCACAAGGAGAGGATTTTGAGGCTGCTGGGTCCCCTTTCTCAGAGGCACCAGTATCCTTTCCTCTGGCCCTGGGACCCCATTTTGGTACCCCAGGCTATGGGGGCCCTCACTTCACTACGCTCTACTCCCCAGTCCCTCTCCCTGAGGCTTTCCCTCAGTGTCTGTCACCACTCTGGGTGCTCCCATGCATTCAAATTGAGGTGCTGGCCCTTCCCAGGAATGGGGGCCAGAGGAAGAGGGAGTGCTAGGGAAGAAGAACCTGGGATTCCTACCAGGGCTTTCGGATTAAGTTCTTCATTAACTAAGAAAGGATCTGGGGACACAAAGGGTGTGGAGGCAGGGAGTTTGGGGTGAGGGGGACTGGTTGCAGGAAAGGTGAAGTTCAAGGATGCTCTTGTTTTTAATTCCAACATCACTCATCACTTTCTTAAATAAAGAAGCCTGGGACACACACACACACACACACACACACACACACACACACACAAAGACTTGAGCTGAGATCAAGAGTTGGATGCCTAAGTGAGTGAGCCACCCAGGTATCTCTGAATTTAATTTTTTAAAGTAAGCCATTTGAAAGAATAATGTCAAGTAAATAGAGGTATAAATGATATAGGTTAACAATTATTAGATTGGCATAAAGATGACTGCAGTTTGGCACATGCTGCTTGGTTATCTGTTTTCATTTTGGGGTACATTCAGGTGTTGAGTTTTCATTTAGTGGTGGCCACTTCAATCTTCTTTTTCCATGCCCCCTTATGATTCCAAAACAGGGCTAATTCCCTCATCTCTGTAAATGCCTCAACACTATGCATATTGCAAAACTTTGCACTTCCTATATTGCATAAAAATTATCGATTTGACATTCCTTCCCTAACGACCTTGTGAGGTTCTTAGGGGAGTGACTGTGTCATACTCATCTTTGCATTTCTAATGTCTGGCTCCATGCTTGGCTTACAGTAGGTATTCAGTACATGTTTGCTGAATGGATTAATAAATCTTTTATAGCCTGTGGAAACTCTAGAAAATAAATTTTATCTTCAGTATAAAGTTTGTATCTAGTATTAATTAGACAAAAGCAATTAAAATTATAAACCACCTCTAGTGTGCCAATAGGTTATTGAGCTTCATCAGATAACTTTTACATTTGGCACAGAAAAGTTCTTACCTGAAAATGGAAACTTAAAACTTTAGTTGAGAAAAGCATTCTTGATTAAGAGCACTTGATTAAAAAGAGCTCATTAACGAAAAACAATACTATTTTTATAATGACTAAGCTCCTTTTATCTTACCCTGATTTGGTTTCACGCTTCAACAAATAGCACCTTTTGGCAGTCATGGCTTCTTGCATTGCCAAATGCAGTATTTGTGGCTGGTTGTGCCCTTCCTTGACGTCACTCTGGAAGAGGTCATCAGCTAATTAGCTGCATAAGCTGGTCACCATGATTGCTTCCAAACTCCAAATGGTGTAGTCTGATGGAATCACAATGACTTTTTAAAAAAGAGTTGATTTTTTTTTCTTGATAGCACAAAAATGCTTCTTAGAATATTGAAACTTAGGACAATTATAATGGAATGTATCTGATTAAAGGTGACCTATAGATACTCAGGAGAGCAGAAAAATTTGCTTAGATAGGATGAATACTCAGCTTTTTCTCCAAATCAGACATGGAAAAAATATCTGTTTTTCAGATTTTAGCCTCTCCCTCTTTAATTCCCATCCCCTAACAACATAGTTGACCCTTAAACAACGTAAGGGTTAAGGACACCAATTCCTGCATGGTCAAAAATCTGTGTATAACTTTTCACTACCCAAAAACTTAACTACTAATAGCCTACTGTTGACTGGGAGCCTTACCAATAACATAAGCAGTCGATTAACACATATTTTGTATGTTATATATATTATATACTATATTCGTATAATAAAGTAAGCTAGAGAAAAAAGAACATTATTACAAAAATCACGTGTAGCAAATACACTTATGGTACTCTATTGTATTTATTTTTAAAAATCCATATTTTAAAAAAATCCATATTTAAGTGGACTCAAACAGTTCAAACCTGTGTTAAGGGCCAACTGTGTATCTGTTGTTCTTCCGTATACTACCCACTGCTTTTTCTCACAGACTTCATATGTTTTCTGGGCTTCTGTACTCCCATCTCTTTACCATTTTTCTCTGAAGAGTCAGCATGTTCACTCTGCTCCTTGCTTGCTCGAGCCCCTACCTCCACCTTTAGGAGATTTGCATTTCCTGTTTACTACTTGTGGAGACCATGCCTTTGTTTTCCAAGGAAATACTTAGTCAGTTTGAAATCTGTCATTCATATTTATGTAAATCTCTGAATCATCAAACTTTTAATCTTCTCAGATTGAAATTGCTCAAAGAAGCAATTCTGGAGGCACCTAGGTGGCTCAGTCGGTTAAACCTCTGACTCTTGATTTCAGTTCAGATCATGATCTCAGGATTGTGAGATCGAGCCCCTCATGGGGGGCCCAGTGGAGAGACTGCTTGAGATTCTCTGTCCTCTCCCTCAGCCCCTCCCCACCCTCTGTGTCTTAAAGAATAAAAAAACAGTTCTGTATGGATTTTATGCTCTATTACAGACTAGACGGGGAAGCATCATAGAAGAAGGGAGATTAGTTCTGAAGGGGTCCCTGAATAAGAGCATAAGTATTTTAGATCTTATTTCCTTGCACTGAATTTATAATATAGAGCTTTTAATTTTAAAAATTAAAAAAAAATTTTTTTAAAGGATTTACCTATTTGAAAAAGAGAGTGAGTGCATGAGCGGGGGGGGGGGGGGGGGCACAGGGAGAGGTAAAAGCAGACTCCCTGCTGAGCAGAGAGCCCCACAGAAGACTGTATCCCAGGATCATGAGATCATGACCTGAGCCAAAGGCAGATGCTTAACCAATTGAGCCACTCAGGTACCCTGAAGATTTAAAATTTTAAAAAGGTCAACTAATCCATGATTTTAGACAAAGGCTGTTACGAAATACAATATAGTCTTTAAGGAATAAAACACAGAATAAAGACTTGAATAATGGACACAAACTTCATAACAGAATTCTCATATTTATTTGAAATATGTACTCACCTAATCAAAATGTCACAAGGAATAACTCACTACAGTTGAGCTCCATATTTGAAAAAGGGACTATATTGGGATCCCTGGGTGGTGCAGCGGTTTAGCGCCTGCCTTTGGCCCAGGGCACGATCCTGGAGACCCGGGATCGAATTCCACGTCGGGCTCCCTGCATCCTGGAGCCTGCTTCTCCCTCTGCCTGTGTCTCTGTCTCTGTCTCTCTCTCTCTCTCTGTGTGACTATCATGAATAAATAAATAAAATCTTAAAAAAAAAAAAAAAAGGGACTATATTAAGTTCCCTCTGGTTTCCCTTGGGTGTCCAGCCTGGTCCTTCAGAAATTTGTTGAAATGGGTTTTACTAATATTCTTGAGGCAGTTAATATAATTAAGAGGCCTCTTCAGCTCAAAGACTTTTGCACAAAATAGTAATATACTCTGGGGAAGTAACTCAGACTTGATGAAATTTGCTCCTCAAAGAAGTGATTTCTACCAACTAGCTTGGTGACATGGTTCAAGTTACCTCTCAGTTTTCACATCTGTAAAATAGGACTGCCTTGAAGTGTTGTTGAAGTTAAATGAAATAAACATGTAAAATGCTTCGTTGAGGTTAAATGAGATAACATATAAAATGTGTCCAGCCCAGAATGAGCACCCAATATATATATTTCCTTTTATCTTCTTTCATATTGTATCTTGAATAGTCCCAATGCACATGTGACATGGTTGCAGACACATCAACAAAATAGAACAAGTGAAAGATATTACCTAATTCAGGCACTCTAAATAAAGCTACTTACTGTACTAAAAGTACCCTACAACCCCTTTTTGTTGAGATTTATGCTCATATCATTAACTATACCTTATTAGTGAAAGACCTTTGGAAAAATTTATGCTCCCATCTTAGTATTTGAAATAGATACATTTCTCACAAGCAACTAGTTTGTGTTTTTCATGACCTATGAATTGTGAAATTGGTCATATTTCTCTCTGTGAGCTAGTAGAAAGCTTAGAATCAAATTTGTTGCTTTAAGTTTAGCATATAGTATAAGTATATAGAAATTAATGGTATATATTCTTGCATTAACATCATTCCTATCATATCTCTATCAGTTTTTTCTCTTGCAACATATTTTCACCTACATTTAATTAATGTGACCTTGGTATATTATATATTTCTTCATAAGCTGTCTTAAATCCTGGAAAGAGAATAGGAGACACAGAAAAAAATATATATATACATATATATATTTATAGATATATCTCCAAAACGTTATCAGTTGCTACAAATAGCTTCATTCTCCTCTAGTTTGGGCACATCCTTGTCCCAATAGTCTACAGCCTATTTAAGTTGCACTATTAATAGCACACATTATATAAAATAATGTAGGGAAGGGAGAAAGAAACTTTCAACAAATGAAAAATATAAACATATATTCATTTAGTAAAAAAAAGAATATAAGTAGTATTCACTGTATGTATTGTACAGAAAAGCTATCAAGGAAGCTAAATTTTAATCAATATAGAATCTTTGTATTTTGTGAAAATTTACACACATAAAAATAGACTTCAAAAGTGTTCATTTCCTGATTAATATTTGAGTAATAACTCAAACATGGTTATAACTTATCAACAGAAACAGAATTCTGAGCTGCAGTTTGCTCTTGATAGAATGTTATGTTTTATTGAGATTTATGAATTCATTATTCTTGCAGATGATTTAATTATATAGTATTGCCTGTTTCACATACAAGATTTCAATAAGCAAAACTTCCAGCATCACATGGGTTCAAAGTGAAACATAAAAGCTGTGGTTAAATTACATAAATAATAACTTCTTGAAGTACAAAAGCCACATATATGATACCTATCTCCAGAGTGTCTGCCTACTTGGAATAAAATAGTCAACATTCTTTTCTAAATGTGCAAAGTAAAATTTCTTAAAAATTTTCTCCAGAATTGAATAGCACAGGGTTCTGCCTTTGTTTTAAAATACTGGATTGCCAGACACATTTCTATGTCTTCTTCTAGAGAAGTATTACCACACATTAAATTTACTTCTGTGAATAAAACAGTGCACTGGAACCCTTAAAGAGGAAAGGTGGAGTGAACCATGAGATACACAATCTGAACACCCTCCTAAAACAGAGGAGAATGAGGGCCAATAAGATGAGATTAATTTCCCAAGGCCACACTGTAGCATCAGTATCATTACTTACAGATTTTATGAGAGAGATTCCTGTTGAAATCTTGGTCAGAGATGATAATGGTTTGAGGACTGTGTGAGGCATAATCTCTATGAAAAATTTTATCCTATTATAAGCCCTCTAGCCCCCGTTTCTGACATCCTCACTCCATGGGAATACGGTGGACCTCGGATTGAAATGTTATGGACCTACAATGAGAATAACATTAGTAGTATCTTATTTTTCAGAATGCTATCAAATATTTCGTTAAGAATCACTGAAGTTTTTTTTTTAAGAAATTTTATTTATTTATGCATGAGAGACATAGAGAGAGAGGCAGAGACACAAGCGGGCTCCACACAGGATGCCCCCGACATGGGACTCGATCCCAGGTCTCCAAGATCCCACCCCGGGCTGAAGTTGGCGCTAAACCGCTGAGCCACCGGGGCTGCCTGAATCACTGAAGTTTTTGAGTTGAATGGTGACTTAGACAGCTAGTCTAGGGGTTCTCAATCTTGGCTACATAGTGGAATCACCTGAGGAACCTAGAAATCACTGATGCTGCCTCTGTCCTTACAGATTCTGGTCTGATCGGTCCCATGTGTGGTCTGAGCATTAGGATTTTAAAAAATATCCCAGGGGATCCCAATGTACCAGGAGGGCAAAAACTTCTGATGTAGTCTGACTACTCTCCAGTTCTCCTCCGAGCTCATTTTGTACAAAGAGTCGGAGACTTGCTCATCACCAGCTGGTTATGATGGTTAGTTTACAACTTCAGTTTAGCCCTGTGTTCCTGACTAAGAAGCACATACATGAGAGAAGGTGAGATTTCTACCAACAGCACTTCTCGAGGCTGCCAGGACACTGGGAAACATCTTGTCTTTGGGGATCCTGAAATGACACACAAGACAAGCCTCCATTATTGGATCAAAACATCTCTATGAGTTTGGCATGAATTACCTTCATTTTATAGAAGATGTGATTGGTGCTCAGATAAATGTTCATAAACTCACATAGTTATATTAGGTTCTATGAGAGCTTTTTTTAAAAAAATTTTTATTCATTTATGATAGTCACACACAGAGAGAGAAAGAGAGGCAGAGACACAGGCAGAGGGAGAAGCAGGCTCCATGCCGGGAGCCGGACGCGGGACTCAATCCCGGGTCTCCAGGATCACGCCCTGGGCCAAAGGCAGGCACTAAACCGCTGCACCACCCAGGGATCCCTCTATGAGGGCTTTTGAATAAAATTCTATTATAATTACCTCTAAAGTACATTCATATTATTTTGTTTTATTATTGGATATCATATCCTTGTCTCAGTACTTAAAATTTATTGATTCCCAGCCTCACTCATGAATTAAATGAAAAAGATTCTTAAAATAAAAAGATAAATGTATTATCATATGAAGGGATAAACACTTTTACCCTCATGATCGTGTATGGTTAACAAGGTTGTGTTTTTTTTTAAGTCAATAATTTATTTGTATGACATCCATATAAGAGAATTTTTCTTAAAGTAAAATCTTATAGGAAATATAAAATCTAGTGGGAAATATTGGATTGACATGAGTAAAATGCACAAGATCATGTGTAAAAGGATCATACGCAAATAACTGCATTTGTAAATCCTGTTCTGAGAGTGGGAGGTAATTATGGTTTCACTGAGAAGGCTTGTCTGAGTCAGCATTGACCTATCAGCCCATTGGCATTTGGAATCCTGTTGGCAGAATGCCTCTCACCACTGGATCTGTGGCCAGGGCCCCTCACTGAAGCAGGGTACAAAGGAACAATGCCGTTGGTTGATTGGAGGCAGTGAGTACATAAAAAAGCACCACCCTTGACTGTGTAACTCATAGCGACTCACATTCTGACCTTGGAGGACACAGTCACATATTTCACACTGTTGCTTTGAACATCTTTTAAAATCATAAGCCTAATGATTATTGAAAATGTGCCACTTGGGGCAGGCAACCACTTTCTCAGCTTTCCAGTCTCCTTCCAACTGCTGGTCAAATCCCAAAGCTAGTAGGCTTGTTCCTCTTTCAGCCTCTTCAGAAGCCCCTGGCTGGTGGACAGTCCTTGTGCCTGCTGTGTTGGGTGACTGCAGTGGGTCACAGTCTTGGAGATTTGGCAAACTATCCATAAAACCTGCTACCCTCATCCATTGTCCTTCTATAATAAAGGTGAGAGTAAAGGGGCATAAGAATTGTCTCCTTCACTGATATGATTGGCTTCCAGAATATAACAAAATGTATTTATACGTAGATATATAGATCTGTAGATAGCTATACAATAGTAAATTCTCTCTCAATCTGTGCGTATATCCCTCTCTCTCTCAGCAAAGAAAAAAGATTGAAAGTAAATATGCTAAATTGGTAAGCACTTTTTTGTCTTTGGGCGGCAAATGATTTTTTCCCACTTCTTTGTTACTCTGCTTTCTAAATGTCCTGTGACAAGCCATTTTATTTATATTTACAAAAATAAAATATAAAATATTTTCCTGTTAAGTATAAACCATCTTCTCCCTTTGGTCTGTGGCAAAAAAAATCTAGTTAGCTCAAGCACTAATTTACCTTAAAACCAAGAAAATGGGTTACTTAAAACCCTATTTCTTCACAGATAAAGTGAAGAAATGAGTTAGCTAAGAAAGCATATTTTGAGAAAACTGAAAAGGGTAGTAAAATATTTCTGGTTATAAAGAGACAACAACCAGACAGGGATCCTGGTGATGATGGAAATGTTCTGTCTTGACTATATCAATGTCAATTTCCCAGTTGAGATATTGAACTATAGTTTTGCTAGATTGTATCATTGGGAAAAATTGAGTAAAGGATATATAGCATCTATACATATTAACATTCTACAACTGCATGTGAATCTACAGTTATCTCAAAACAAAAAGTTTAATTTTTAAAAGTCACTAAAAGGCATTGCTCTGCTATTTCTTAGATGCATTAAAAGCAGAGAGGCCTTCATCATTTTACCCATCTCAGAGTCATTCTGGAGTAACTATTTAATATTCTCTCCTCATGATTTTCATGATAAAATTTTTTTTTGTTTGTCTTTTAATACTTTAGGACACAGAAATACATTTTCAAAATAATTTCCAGTGAATGAGTAGGAAAGTATTTTGTCAAATGAGAACATGTGTTGTTGAGAGCCAGTTCTCCATGGGTGTTTTGCATTTCTGCATGTCTTGTTAACAAGACACTGACTGCTCTTGTTCTGGAGGATCTCTTCAAGGAAGTTTGTTTAGTAAATAACCTTGGAAGATAGAGTGTCTCCTTTCAGAGCAAAGGACAAGACTATTTATTGCCTGTTTAAAAATATGTAGGTTCCTTAAGCTCAGAGTTCCTTCCAGTATACAACCCACTGTGTGAGCAGGTGTCATCTGGACCCCTTGGTGTCACTCTGTTGGACTTGGGGCTCAGGGAACTACTGCAAAAAATGCTGGTAACTCCGGCTGCTTCTGTTGTTCTGAGTTATAAGTTGTCCTTTGCCTCTGACTCAAGAGTTTTGTGTCTTCATCCAGAATCCATGAAATTGTACCAGTTTAACTTGTTAGATTGCAAGTAGGGTAAAATCTCAGACCCTTAAGAGTTCTTAACAGTTTTGGTGATGAGGATGGGATACTGAGAGAAGTAGCTTTCTGGATGCAGGCCTTGAAAGCTAGTTAATGAGATCTGAAGAAAACCTATGGGAATTGGCAGGAAGCAGGCTGATGCAATTTTAAGAAACAAGGTAATAAATGGTCTTCTGTTTTATTTCCTGATAATGAGGGAAAATTGGGAAGGGGGTACAGACAAGAGATAGCTGCCTGTTTATTGCTAACCATCCTCCCGATGTAAGATTTCCTTGCCCATCTGGCAGTGAGCCTCAAGTCTACCTCATTGTACAAGAGGAGAATGTGAGATGTGGTCTTAGTAATGGGGCAATGGTTGTCTCATATTAAATTGATAGCTTCAAAGAAGGTCATAACTATGTGAGCCATGCTTAAGTCAAAAGAGGATACAAACCCCATGGTCCCAGAAAACAATGTGGCTGCGGTTGTGGCTGCAAAGTCAAGGGTTCCCAAGGCTGTGACACATGGTACTAGCCACGAAGGTATCACTACCTGATATAGAGCACTGTGAGGGCCAAAAGCAATGAAGTTCATTGGGTTGAGCAATGAAACACTGCTGCATTGTTTGAAACTGCAAGGAAATGAAAAGCCTTGTTTACTGGACAGAGCCACTGTATTAGTCTGTTCAAGCTGGCATAACAAAATGCCACAGGCTGGGTAGATTCAACAACAGCAGTTTATTTCTCACAATCCTGGAGGCTGGGAAGTCCAAGATCAAGGTGAAGACTGATTAAAAACTTTTTTCTTTTTACTTTTTCACTGTCTTTACATGGCTGGCTGAGAAAGAAAGATAGCTCTAAGTCTCTCTTCTTCATTTTATCAGGACACTAATCCCATCATGGGGTCTCCTCCCTCATGATCTTATCTAAATCTAAATACTTCCCAAAGGCCCCATCTCCAAATATCTTCACACTGGGAATTAGGGCTTTAACATGTGAATTTGGGGGAGACACAAACATTAAGTTTATACTGGCCACTTTCTACCTTCATGTCCCCTGATCTCTTCCTCTTCCTCTACCTCTCTTCAATCACTTTAAGAAGAGAAACAACTAGAGGTGGTGCTTCTACATACATATAATGGAATATTACTCAGCCACAAAAAAAGAATGAGATCTTGCCATTAACAATAACATGGATGGACCTACAAGGTATTATGTTAAAATAAGTCAGAGAAAGACAGATACCATATGACTGTACTTATATGTGGAATCTGAAAAACAAAACAAATGAGCATACAAAAATACAGAAACAGATTCATAAATACAGAGAACAAACTGGTGGTTGTCAGAAGGGGGTATGGGAGATAGGGAAAATAGAGGAAGGGGATTAAGAGGTACAAACTTCCAGTTGTAAAAGAAATAAGTCACAGACATGATAAGTACAGCATAGAGAATACAGTCAATAGTATTACAATAACATTGTATGGTGACAGATGGTAGCTACACTTATAGCGATGAGCATTGAATAATGTATAGAATTGTGGAATCACTATGACGTATACCTGAAACTAACGTAACATATGTGTCAACTATATTTTAATAAAATAAAGAGAAGAGGCCATACACTCCAGCCCAAGTATACTAGGGATCTAGGGAAACAGAATAACTTGAAATGCTATGGCTTTGTTAGATATAAGTGTCTAAGTTAATCTTCTATCTGGTCCTGAGGAAGGAGGAACCTCACAAGTCAACTTATGGAATTTGGGCAGTGGGGAAGAGAAACTATAGGACCTTGAGCCAGGGTCCTTTAGGCCAATTCGGTGTACTGTTATTGTGGATGCACTGACCAATGTATCACTGTTATTAACATACTTGTATTATAAATGTCCATAAAATCCAGAGGGGATTCTCCTAATAGAAAAGAGTCACATTTAGAGAAGTGATAGTGGAACATCTACGTTGCTTCTTAATCCACCTCTCTGACCCACCTGGGTGGTCTGACAGAAACAGTATAAAACTCTAGGAGAGAACAGTCTTGATTAAAGAGTTTAAAGGCAGCAGTGATTATAAGAGATGCAATATCTCAATATAATAGTCCTGCCAGTAAAAAAAGCTAACAGGAGCTGGAGACCTATAGTAGATTATTGCCAACTGAATTCAGTTGTTGATCCCATAGCCCCAGCTGTTCCAGACATTGTGACTGTAACTGGATCCATGGCACAGACCAGTGGCACTTGGCATGCTATCTTGGACGTGCTAATGCCCTCATTGCCATTCCACTGGTACCTAAGAATCAAGAATAGTTCCCATTCATATTGCAAGGCTTCCAATATGCATTTGCAGTATTCCTGCATGAGTACCTAAATTTCTGCCACTTGCCAATAATGGGTGTTTCAGAATTTAGTGCAAATGGCTCCACCTGTGTGTCCAAAGCTTTCATTACAGGGATGATGTCTTTTTGATTGGCAAGTAAGAAGCATCAGCCTCAATGGCTTTGACTATGATATTATTATATTTCTGGCAACAGATGAAGCTGATAAACCCTGAAAAAATTCAGGAACTAGCTCACCAGGTAAAGTGTCTTAAGACTATGTGGGCAGATATACAATGCTCAGCCACCGCAATAGGGAAAAACTGCTGTGTCTACAGCCCTACCACAACTACCATCAAAAGATGCCCAGATCCTCCATGGACTCTGTGAGTATTGAATAAAGTGTGTGCCTCACTGGGTATTCAACGTATTCCTTTATATCAGGATATTTTGAGGCTCCAACAAACAGACTGCATTAGAAGTGTCCAACGGGCCACCTGGTGGCTCAGTGGTTGAGTGTCTGCCTTTAGATCAGGTCGTTATCCCTGGGTCCTGGGACCAAGGCCCGCATCAGGCTCCCCTGGGGAGCCTGCTTCTCCCTCTGCCTATGTCTCTGCCTCTCTCTCTCTGACTCTCATGAATAAATAAATAAAATCTAAAAAACAAACAAACAAACAAACAAACAAAGAAGCTGTCCAGCAAGCTGTGACACACTCTTCACCTTTGGGGGTATAAATCTTCTGAGTTTTATATCCCTATGACTGGTTATTTTGCTGGTCACAGCCTCTAGCAATAGGAGGCAGCCTCTATCCAGTCAGTTTTTAGGCTTTTGGACTTGTCATCTGCATGACTTGGCGACCATGTATACCCATTTTGAAAAATAGCTCTTAGCTTGCTACTGGGCTCTTCACGAAACTGAATGAGTGGCCCATGGAGTCCTCGTGACTGCCCATCCTATGTTCCTATTTCAGGTTGGATCAACTTTGACTCAATGTCTAACAAGGTGGGAAGGGCCCAATGAGCCTCACTTGTCATGTGGAAATGATACATACAAGGACACAGTTGGCTTAGCTCACATGGCATGTTGGCTTTACATGAAAAAGTGGCAGCTATTTCTTTGGGGGCAACTTCATCCTAATGCTACCACCTGAAGCAAGTTACTGGCTCAGTGAAGTCCTCAACTCACAGTGCTTCCCCTAGGTTGGCTCACTGATGGGTTAGCTGAGCCAATATCTGATGGTGTCCACTGGGTTGCTGTGTTTGTTCGACTTTAACACCAGCTATACAGGAACAGAAACAGATGTGGTTTTTCTACTCTGTGGGCAGAAATCAAGGGCATTTTCATAACTTGGGCTGGTAAGCTTCTTAAGGAAACTAGTTATATTTTTACTGACTCTGTTGTCGATAACTAGATGCCACTTTAAATACTACAGAGTGTTGGATTAAAGACACCTGTCTTTGGGGCTGTGACCTGTGGAAACAAATTATAGCTATTGATTGAACCGTCTGGGTGATTCATACAGATGCCAACACTAAGGGCCATTCTCTGAAGAAATTAGCTGAGGTCAAGCTGCCAGTTGACACTGCAGCTCCCAGATCACCACCATCGCTGTCTGGATCTATCGTCATATTAGACATGGCAGCACATCCACCATGTGGTACAAAGCAGAGGATTCTGTTTCTAATACAGAATCTAATACATGCTAGGCCTGGGATTTCTGGCATAAGTTGATCCATTTACCTTGTCAGGAGGAAGATCACATTACATTACTTCTGTAAACTCCTGGCAGATTGAATAAGTGAAACTTTGATCTTCTAAGGGCAATTGGTGATGCCTCAGCATTATTGACACTTGTTCAGGTAATAGTATTGTTCTTGTAGTCTGAATAGTTGGGTCTACCCACACTACTGTGGCTCTTGGAATTTATCTGTGGCAACTTTTTGGATTTCTGGATGTTTAAAGTCTGATGATAGTGCATCTCCTATCATAAAAACTGTTCAACAGAGTGCCGGTAGTTAAGATATTCAGTGGACCTTCCATGCTCCCTACAACCTACAGGCATCTGATGTTATTAACCAGTGGAATGGCTTCTTCAACACTCAACTCAAAAAAAGATTTCTGCCTCAACTTATCTCACATCATCCAGGTTCCTAAACTTGTCTAAGGCAGTTTGCTAACTGAATTGGCTGTCCTCAGAAAGTGATCTTCTCCCATTGGCTGCTTGGTAGGTAATATCACGCTAAAAGTGGCAGGGAGATCTTTTTTGGAAATTTAGGATTCTACCCTGAGAATTCTTGGAAATGCCACATCTTTCTTTGCCCTAAGAGAAACCCTATGTTGGCATGGCCTGTACGCTACTGGGTGACACCCTGTCCAATATGGGCCTCAGGAATTCAAACCCAATTCTTGTTCAGGTACCTGCTTTCTCTTTTTGGATGAACACGTCCTAGTACATTAGGATTGAGTACACAACTCACTGAATCTCCCTATAGCAGCTCACATGGGATAGTGGAGGATATAGTGGGTCTCTGTATGTTTTATACAAATGCACTTGTATCTAGTCTTTCTAGGCAAAAGGTCTGGGTGCATGTAGGAGAGGATTAGAAAAAAAGGTATAACTACTGGAATGGACACACTTATTTTTTTGTGGTGGTAGAGTCTGGGAAGGAAATACTCCAGATCTTGGCAAGTAAAAATATGACAGAAGGAAGGACAATAATTATCTTTATCTTTCAAAATAACCCAGAAGCTTCCCCACAAAAGAAAGTGTGCTAGCACACTAAGTGCCTGCCTTTTAACTGGCTGCTGGGTCTATCCCATGCCAGACAACTCTGACCAGCATTTGAACTCTATTCCCTTTAACTCTACCATAAAGTCCAACAGAAACAGTGGGGGGAGGGGTAATTTTTAGTTCGTTCAACAGAGCCTAACATGGATCAGGCATTAGAAAAATGTTTGCAGAAATGTATTGAAATAGAAGAGAGGGAAGATGGTGGAGGAGTAAGGGACAAGAGTTTCCTCTGGTCCCAAAATTCAGCTAGATAGCTATTAAATCATTCTGAACACCTGCAAACTCAACCAGAGATCTACGAAAAGAATTGTTGCACCTCAACAAATAGAAAAGCTTCCACTTTCTGCAAGGTAGTTGGTATGGAGAAGTGAATCCAAGGCAATATATGGGAAGATGAACCTCAGGCGAGGCAGTCCATCAGCTACCTACCGGAAAGTGATATAGCAGCAGAGCACAAAATCAGAACTTGTAGAAGTCTGCTCCTGTGAGGGACATCCATGGCTGAAAGTGCTCACTCAAGTGGCAAAGTGGGGGTGGGATCCTAGGTGGGACAATGTGGTCTCAGGATCCTGGGGGCACAGGAAGTGGGGGTGCCTGAGTGTGCAGAGTTCCCAGGCATCAGAGAGGGAAACCAGCTGCAATCAGCAAGGTGAGGAGTGGACTCTCAGCTCGGGATTGCCATAAACCTTGAACCGCGACACAGCTGGGTGACCAGTCTAAGCAGGAGCCCAACAAATGGCAGAATCCCTGAGACCTCCCATTCCCCTCCCTCACCGCCCCCCCCGCCCCCACACCGCCCTGGGAGAACATGGGAGAACAATTTAGGAGCACACTGTGGGAGTCTGCAGGGTTTGGAGACTAGAACTGGGTCTCATGCCTGAGATAGAAATGCTCAGTCACAGGCTGGGTGAGCCCAGAGTGCAGATGGAGACCAGAGATAGAATGAGGGATTGATTTTTCCTGAGGGTGCACTGTGGGGCCTGAGCTTTTGGATCTCTCTGGGGCTAGAGATCGATATGCTGCCCCCTTTTTTTTTTTTTAAGATTTTATTTATTTATGAGCAATAGAAAGAGAGGCAGGGGTGGGGGGCCGGCGGTGTAGAGACACAGGCAGAGGGAGAAGCAGGCTCCATGCAGGGAGCCTGATATGGGACTCGATCCTGGGTCTCCAGGATCACACCCTGGGCTGCAGGCAGCGCCAAACCGCTGCGCCACCGGGGCTGCCCTATGCTGCCATTTTTATTCCCATCCTCTAAAGCTGCACAGAAAGCCACAAGGAGCAATCCAGGGCAGATTACTTAGCCTGGCCCCCTGGCAAGGGCAGTGCAATTCCGGCCCAGGCAAAGACACCTGAGGATCACTGCAATGGGCCACACCCCCAGAATATCAGCAAGAATGTTCAGTCAAGACCAATTTTACCGATGTTTAAAAACCACTAATCTCCAGTGCTAGGGGAATATGGCATATAGAATTCATGGGGTTTTTTTCTCAGCATTCTTTAGTCTTTCAATTTTAATTTATTTTCCTTTTCAACTAATTTCTTATTTTATCAACTCTTTTTTTTAATTTAAATTCAATTTGCCAACATATACTATAACACTCAGTGCTCATCTCATCATGTGCCCCCCTTTAATCTGTCAGCCAGTTACCCCATCCCCTCCTGCAACCTTTTGTTTATGCCCCAGAGTTAGGAGTCTCTCATGGTTTGTCTTCCTCTCTGATTTTTCCCTACTCAGTTCCCCCACTTCCCTTATGGTCCCTTCCACTATTTCTTATATTCCATGTGTGAGTGAGACCATATAATTATCTTTCCCTGACTGACTTATTTCACTTAGCATAATACCCTCCAATTCCATCCATGTCAATGTAAATGGTGGATCCTTTCTGATGGATGAGTAATATTCCATGGTGTATGTCACATCTTCTTTATCCATTCATCTGTCAAAGGACATTGTGGCTCCTTCCACAGTTTGGCTATTGTAGACATTGGTGCTATGAACATTGGGGTGCAGGTGTCCTGTCATTTCACAACATCTATACCTTTGGGGTAAATACTCAGTAGTGTAATTGTTGGGTTGTCGCGTAACTCTATTTTCAACCTCTTGAGGAACCTCCACACTGTTTTCCAGAGTGGCTGCACCAGCTTGCATTCTCACCAACAGTGGAAGAGGGTTCTCCTATCTCCACATCCTCACCAACATCTGTTGTTTCCTGACCTGTCAATTTTAGCCATTCTCACCAGTGTAAAGTGGTATCTTATTGTGGTTTCGATTTGTATTCCCCAGTGCACAGTGATGTGGAACATTTTTTCTTTCTTTCTTTCTTTCTTTCTTTCTTTCTTTCTTTCTTTCTTTCTTTCTTTCTTCTTTCTTTCTTTCTTTCTTTCTTTCTTTCTTTCTTTCTTCTTCTCTTTCTTCTTTCTTTCTTTCTTTCTTTCTCTTTCTTTCTTCTTCTTCTTTCTTCTTCTTCTTCTTCTTCTTCTTCTTCTTCTTCTTCTTCTTCCTTTCTTCTTTCTTTCTTTCAAGATTTTATCTATTTATTCATGAGAGACAGAGGGAGAGAGAGGCAGAGACATAGGCAGAGGGAGAAGCAGGCTCCATGCAGGGAGCCTGATGTGGTACTCGATCCCAGATCTCCAGGATCACAACCTGAGCTGAAGGCAGATGCATAACTGCTGAGCCACCCAGGCGTCAGCATTTTTTCATGTGCTTGTCAGCCACGCATAGATCTTCTTTGGAGAAATGTCTGTCCATGTCTTCTGACCATTTCTTGACTGGATTATTTACTGTTTGAGTATTGAGTTTGATAAGTTCTTTATAGATCTTGGATACTAGCCCTTTAGCAATATGTCATTTGCAAATATCTTCTGCCATCCTGTAGGTTGTCTTTTAGTCTTGTTGACTGTTTTTTCTGCTGTGCAAAAGCTTTTTATCTTGATAAAGTCCCAATAGTTCATTATCACTTTGGTTTCCCTAGCCTTTATTTTTTTTATTTTTTATTTTTCCCTAGCCTTTATAGATGTGTCTGCAAGAAGTTGCTGTGGCTATGGTCAACAAGGTTGTTGCTGTGTGCTCCTCCAGGATTTTGATGGATTCCTGTCTCACATTAAGGTCTTTCATCATTTTGAGTCTATTTTTGTGTCTGGTGTAAGAGAATGGTCCAGTTTCATTTTTCTACATGTGGCTGTCCAATTTTCCCAATACCATTTATTAAAGAGACTGTCCTTTTTCCATTGGACATTCTTTTCTGCTTTGTTGAAGATGAGTTGAGGGTCCATTTCTGGGTTCTCTATTCTGTTCCATTGATTTATGTGTGCTTTTGTGCACTCTTTTGATGACCACAGCTTTGTAACACAGCTTGAGGTCAGGCGTTGTAATGCCCCTAGTCACATTCTTTCCTTTCATTATACTTAATTTTATATAAATATATATATTTACATATATATTTTTCTTTCTTTCTTTACAATTTTGAGATCTAGTTTTCTAACAAACAGAACAAAATACACACAGGATTTAGTGTATTGCTCTGTTTTGTTCACCTGTTTGATTGTATTCTCTCCTTTATTATTATCATTTTTTCTTATCAGTTCCTAGTCTCTTGTGATTTGTTCAGTATATAATGCTCTGGGGTCATTGTTGCTGTTTTAGTATTTGGTTCTCTTGTGTATTATTCTCTGGATAAAATGACAAGATGGAAAAACTCACCTCAAAAAAGAGAACAAGAGGCAATACTGACTGCCAGGGATTTAATCAGTATGGATATAAGTAAGATGTCAGGACTTGAGTTCAGAATAATGATTATAAAGATATTAGCTGGGCTTTAAAAAAGAATGGGACACTCTAGAGAATCTCTTTCAGGAGAAATAAAAGAACTAAAATCTAGTCAGATTGAAATAAAAAAGGCTATTAATAAGAAGCAATCAAAAATGATTCTGCTAGGATAAATGAGGCAGAAGAGAATTAGTGATAGAGAAGACAAAATGATGGAGGATAATGAAGCTAAGAAAAACAGAGATAAACCACTACTGGATCATGAGGGGAGAATTAAAGAGATAAGTGATACCATAAAGCAAAGTGAATTGTGTTAGAATAATTAGGAACCCAGAAGAAAAGGAAAAAGAGAGAGGGCAAGAAGGTATATTGGAGCAAATTATAGTACAGAATTTACCTAATCTGGGAAAGGAAACAGGCATTCAAGTCCAGGAGGCACAGACAACCCACCTCCAAAATCAAAATAGGTCAACATCTCAACATATAATAATGAAATCTTCAAATCTCAGAAACAGAAAATATTGAAAGCATCTGAGGACATGAGATCTATAACTTACAAAGATAGAAACCTTAGGCTGGCACCAGACCTCTCCACAGAGATGTGGGAGGCCAGAAAGGCCTAGCATGATATATATAGGGTGCTAAATGAAAAAAATATTCAGCTAAGAATACTTCATCAGGCAAGGCTGTCATTCAAAATAGAAGGAGGGCAGCCTGGGTGGCTCAGTGGTTTAGTGCTGCCTTCAGCCCAGGGTATGATCCTGGAGACCTGGGATCGAGTCCAATGTCAGGCTCACTACATGGAGCCTGCTTCTCCCTCTGCCTGTGTCTCTGCCTCTCTCTCTGACTCTGTGTCTCTCATGAATAAATAAATAAAATCTTTAAAAAAAAAATGGAAGGAGAGATAAAAAGCTTCCAGGACAAACAGAACCTAAAAGATTTTGAGATCACTAAACCAACCCTGCAAGATATATTGAAAGGGATCCTTTAAGCGAAGGGAGAGCCCAAAAGTAACATAGACCAGAAAAGAACATACACAATATACAGACTGTACAGGTACAGGTAAGTAATAGACTGTGGTAATATACAGAGACTATATTCGTTCAGTAGTTATTCTGAACATAAATAGTCTAAATGCCCCATTAAAAGACACAGGGTATCAGATTGGATAAAAAGGTAAGACCCATTTATATGCTATCTACAAAAGACTCATTTTAGACCCAAACACCTCCAGATAGTGAGAGGGTAGAAAACCATTTGTTATGCTAATGTACCTCAAAAAAAAATCTAGGATAGCAATCCTCATATCAGACAAATTAGATTTTAAACCAAAGACTGTAATAAGAGATGAAGAAGGACACTATATTGTAATCAAAGAGTCTATCCAACAAGACAACCTAACAATAGTAAATATTTATGCCCCTTACATTGGAGCAGTCAATTATATAACTAATTAATAACAAAATTAAATAAACACATTGATAACACAATAATAGTAGGGAACTTTAACACCCTACTCACTGCAATGGACAGATCATCTAAGCAGAAGATCAACAAGGAAACAAGGGCTTTCAATGACACACTGGACCAGATGGATTTCACAGATATATACATTGCATTCCATCTTAAAACAACAGAACATACATTCTTCTCCAGTACACATGGAGCACTCTCAAGAAGAGATCACATCCTGGGTAACGAGTCAGGTCTTAATCAGTACCAGAAGACTGGGATTATTTCATGCATATTTTCAGACCACAGTGCTTTGAAACTTGTACTCAATCGCAGGAAGAAATTTGGAATGAACTAAAATATATGGAGGTTAAAGAGCATCCTACTAAAGAATGAATGGGTCAACCAGGAAATTAAAGAAAAATTTAAAAGATTTATGGAAATAACTTTCAATTCATGGAAATGAAAACACAACTGTTCAAAACCTTTGGGATGCAGCAAAGGTGGTCCTTAGAGGGAATCATGTAGCAATTATATAGACTTGACCCCAAAATTGCTAGAACCTGTACAGGAATTCCGCAAAGTGGCAGGATATAAAATAAATGCATAAAAATCAATTGCATTTCTACACTCTAACAATGAGACAGAAGAAAGAGAAATTAAGGAGTCAATCCCATTTACAATTACACCCTGAACCATGATTCCTAGAAATAAACCTAGCCAAAGAGGTAAAGGAGCTGTACTCTGAAAAGTATAGAACGCTCATGAAAGAAACTGAGGAAGACATAAAGAAATGGTAAAACGTTCCATGCTCACAGATTGGAAGAACAAAAATTGTTAACGTGTCTATGGTACCTAGAGCAATCTATATATTCAATGCGATCCCTATCAAAATACCATCAACATTTTTCACAGAGGTGGAACCAACAATCCTAAAGTTTGTATGAAACCAGAAAAGACCTCAAATAGCCGAAAGAATATTGAAAAAGAAAAGCAAAGCTGGTGGCATTATAATTCCAGACTTCAAGCTACCTTACAAAGCTGTGGTCATCAAGAGAGTATGGTACTGGCACAAAAGCAGACACATAGATCAATGAAACAGAAGAGAGAACCCAGAAATGGACCCTTAACTCATCTTCAACAAAGCAGAAAAGAATGTCCAATGGAAAAAGGACAGTCTCTTTAATAAATGGTATTGGGAAAATTGGACAGCCACATGTAGAAAAATGAAACTGGACCATTCTCTTACACCAGACACAAAAATAGACTCAAAATGATGAAAGACCTAAATGTGAGACAGGAATCCATCAAAATCCTGGAGGAGCACACAGGCAACGACCTTGTTGACCATAGCCACAGCAACTTCTTGCAGGCACATCTATAAAGGCTAGGGAAACCAAAGTGATAATGAACTATTGGGACTTTATCAAGATAAAAAGCTTTTGCACAGCAGAAAAAACAGTCAACAAGACTAAAAGACAACCTACAGGATGGCAGAAGATATTTGCAAATGACATATTGCTAAAGGGCTAGTATCCAAGATCTATAAAGAACTTATCAAACTCAATACTCAAACAGTAAATAATCCAGTCAAGAAATGGTCAGAAGACATGGACAGACATTTCTCCAAAGAAGATCTATGCGTGGCTGACAAGCACATGAAAAAATGCTGACGCCTGGGTGGCTCAGCAGTTAAGCATCTGCCTTCAGCTCAGGTTGTGATCCTGGAGATCTGGGATCGAGTACCACATCAGGCTCCCTGCATGGAGCCTGCTTCTCCCTCTGCCTATGTCTCTGCCTCTCTCTCCCTCTGTCTCTCATGAATAAATAGATAAAATCTTGAAAGAAAGAAAGAAGAAAGGAAGAAGAAGAAGAAGAAGAAGAAGAAGAAGAAGAAGAAGAAGAAGAAGAAAGAAGAAGAAGAAAGAAAGAGAAAGAAAGAAAGAAAGAAAGAAGAAAGAGAAGAAAGAAAGAAAGAAAGAAAGAGAAAGAAAGAAAGAAAGAAAGAAAGAAAGAAAGAAAGAAAGAAAGAAAAAATGTTCCACATCACTGTGCACTGGGGAATACAAATCGAAACCACAATAAGATACCACTTTACACTGGTGAGAATGGCTAAAATTGACAGGTCAGGAAACAACAGATGTTGGTGAGGATGTGGAGATAGGAGAACCCTCTTCCACTGTTGGTGAGAATGCAAGCTGGTGCAGCCACTCTGGAAAACAGTGTGGAGGTTCCTCAAGAGGTTGAAAATAGAGTTACGCGACAACCCAACAATTACACTACTGAGTATTTACCCCAAAGGTATAGATGTTGTGAAATGACAGGACACCTGCACCCCAATGTTCATAGCACCAATGTCTACAATAGCCAAACTGTGGAAGGAGCCACAATGTCCTTTGACAGATGAATGGATAAAGAAGATACCGTGTGGGGCAGCCCGGGTGGCTCAGTGGTTTAGCACAGATTTCGGCCCGGGGCGTGATCCTGGAGACGCAGGATCGAGTCCCATGTCGGGCTCCGTGCATGGAGCCTGCTTCTCCCTCTGCCTCTCTCTGTCTCTCATGAATAAATAAATAAAATATTAAAAAAAAGAAGATACAGTGTGTGTGTGTGTGTATATATATATATATATATATATATATATATATATATATATATACTTTTCTTGGAAAGCAAACTTTTCCTTAAGTTCAAGGGATATTAAAGACACTGGATCCCAATGTGGGATATAATATCCATATATATATATATATATATATATATATATATATACACTCTGGACTACTCCTTAGCCATCAAAACCAATGAAATCTTGCCATTTTCAATGACATGGATGGAACTAGAGGGGATTATGCTAAGCAAAATAAGTCAATCAGAGAAAGTCAATTGTCATATGATTTCACTCATAAGTGGAATTTAAGAAACAAAACAGAGGAACATAGGGGAAGAGAGGAAAAAATAAAACAAGATGAAATCAGAGAGGGAGACAAACCATAAGACACTCTTAATCATAGGAAACAAACGAGGGTCGCTAGAGGGGAAGGAGTTGGGGAGATGGGGTAACTGGGTGATGGGCATTAAGGAAGGTACATGATTTAATGAGGCATGGGTTTTATATAAGACTGGTGAACTCTACTTCTGAAACTAATAATACATTGTTAATTAATTGAATTTAAATAACTTTCTTAAAAGAGGAAAAAAGGTCAGGATTGGGTAGCAACATACTGGTCAATGCTTCTGGATATCTTCATACACTCATAGGCATTACTCAGTTATTCCATGGAGTGAACATATGCCACCCCACTGGGGACATGGACAAAAGGACAAGTTGAACTGACTGCTATGAGGCAGTCCCTCCAGAAACAAGGATTAGAATCAATTATTCTATACATAAACCACATCTTCTGGTTTATGTATACAATGGAATATTACTCAGCCATTAGAAACGACAAATACCCACCATTTGCTTCAACGTGGATGGAACTGGAGGGTATTATGCTGAGTGAAGTAAGTCAATCGGAGAAGGACAAACAGTGTATGTTCTCATTCATTTGGGGAATATAAATAATAGTGAAAGGGAATATAAAGGAAGGGAGAAGAAATGTGTGGGAAATATCAGGAAGGGAGACAGAACATAAAGACTCCTAACTCTGGGAAATGAACTAGGGGTGGTGGAAGGGGAGGAGGGCGGGGGGTAGGGGGAAATGGGTGACGGGCACTGAGGGGGATACTTGACAGGATGAGCACTGGGTGTTATCTGTATGTTGGTAAATTGAACACCAATAAAAATTAATTTATTAAAAAAAAAAAAGAATCAATTATTCTACTGCCAAGAAAAACCTCTCCAGCCAGGAGATGATGTCTGAGACACTGTCAACCAGGGTCCCCGACTGACAGATTCCATTTAAGTGACACCAACAATTATAAATGACCACCATTTGCATTCCAGGGATGGTAATTCTTATGTAGAACCCAGGCATTAATTTGCTTCTCTCCTGGAAATATAGTGACATGCACATTAGTAGCGGTTATAAAAGGTCTTCAAGTGTTTACAGATAACAAAAGCCCCGAAGATATCAGTTCACTTTAACTCACTGGCCAGGACTCTTAAGAATCATAGAATTGCCCAAGACTTCCTCTGTCGCCTTTGGTAATACATACTGTTGTACTTGAGTACTGCCTTCAGCCAAGTGGAAAGTTCAAAACAGAGTGAACCACCTGCATTTCCAAAGTAGACTCTGATGGCTTATAGGATTTGTTCAACTTGGGCCTGGGATTTAAGGGGTGAGGTTGACACTGTAAGTTGGCCTCATCCTGCTGCTTGGAGTCCTGTTAATAGTAACCTTAATTAAATGCTGTACAAGAGGATTTGAATGGATTTGGTTTTATTCTGTGTCAGTCAGATTAATGAGCATGGCTGACAGAGAGGCCTACTCATGGGAACATTTACCAGAATCCAAGATAATTGGGTTGAATGGCAGCCTTCCCAAAGATATGTTTCTCTTAGCCCCTAGAACCTGTAAATGTGACCTTTATTAAGAAAAAGGGTCTCTGCAGGTTAACTAGGTTAAGAATCTTGAGATGAAATTATCCTGGATTATCCAGATAGCCTCTAAATTCAATGCCAAGTGTCCTTATAAGAGACCCATGGAAGAGAGCCACAGAAAAAAAGGAGGAGGCTGTGTGAAGATGGAGGCCAATGGTAGAAAGACGTGGCCACAGCGAAGGCACACCTGGGGCCACCAGAAGCTAGAAGAGACTGGGAAGCATTTGAACCTTTGGAGGAAATATGGCTGTGCTAACAGCTGGATTTCAGACTCCTGGCCTCTGCACAAGAATACATTTATGTTGTTTTAAGCCCGCCAATTTGTTGTTATTTGTTAGGATACTCTCAGAACACTAATACTACTGTGTTGAAAAGAGGGTTGGAAATTACTGGGAAACATTTTTCCACACGTATCTTTTTCTGTTTATCTTGCAAGCAAGGCACTGACAGTCCTGGATTATCTTTTGAAGGAATAGATTTGGTAGAGCTAGTGTTCCCCTTCAGAGCAGTGGGCAGGTCTGATTACTGGCCCTTTTAGAAAATGTGAGCTTCTAGGCTCAGGCTTGTCCCCCTGTGATGAGATCCACCACCGTGTGTTCAGGTGTCACCTGGCTGCTCTGCATCAACTGTGGGACCTGGGGCTCAAGGGGTGGCTGGTGATGCTGATACTTTGGCTACTGCCATTACTGTGGGGAATATAATTGTCTGCCATCCCCAATCCCAGGGGATTCATGTCTTCTGTCAGCATCCAGGAAACTGGTAGATTAATTTATTAGTTTGAATGTAGGTGAATTCTCAGCATTTTCACAGTTCTTGACAGATACTATTCTTAGATGTTGTGTAATTAGGCCATCAGTACCTCTTTATCTCCGTCCCCACCTTATCTAAATGCCTAGTTCAATCCTGTCCCCTCTCTTACAATTCTCTGAAATTATGTGAACATTATTTGTCAAAGAAGTACATCATCTGTAAAGAGATTGACTTATTACAGCATTTTATATTTTCATCAGTTAGTAAAGGGGGGTAAAGGAGAGGGAAATTCTTGCTTTTGAAAATCTGCTGAGTCAAGGAATGGAGAGATTGATGCACACATGAGCAGGAGCAAATTTTTGCATCTTTACAAAGTCATATGGAGTCAAGAATGCTTTTGTTAGAATCTGTCATCCGTACTTGTCACCTCAAATTAGATGAAGAACTTCTCCATTGACAACTTCTCTACAGGCAGGAGATGTGATTCCACTCCTGGGCAGCCCCTGAGAGCTGAGATAAGCAACTGTATCGGTGCATGTTGAACTTTATGAAAAGACTAATGACTAGTCTTGACAAATTATGACTAATTTGTGCCATTTGTGGTTAAATGTCATCAATGCATCGTATCAACAATCCTGTCATCATTCAAAACCAGGCAGAGAAAGGAATAGGAAGAATGTTTTAGTTAACAAGCCTAAGCTGGTCAGGGCAGGCTAGAGACAAAGTCCTGAGCTGTCAAAGCTCATCCTGACTGCCACCCACTCCTTTGCTAAGCGTGGCACCTTTCTCTAGGACCTTCTGCTGCCTCCAGCTGCCTCTAGCCAGCACCCTTGATGCCAAAGCTCTGGGTGCTCCCCACAGGCCTTAATGTACTGCCAAACATACCTGTCCAGGAGTTTCCACATCATCCCCATTGCAAGCAAAAGGCACCCCATTCATCCTACCTTGCTTTCCAATTGGGTCACTCATGGAGGGCCCTGGAAGATGCAGGTGGCAACATTATAGCCTGAAAGCTGTTTTCCCCAAACCTGAGAGACTGTATCTGATGAGCTGAGTGGAGAAATAAATCTCTATGTTGTGTACACTCTGCCTTTTACTTCAAAGAAAGGATCATCCCTGCTCAGCAATTCCAGAGGAGAAAAGAGTTGTTTCCTATATAATCTGCAAGATAAAGACTCTGGTTCCAGCCCAGGTCACATACCCATTTGGGGACACTTGCTGAACTGGGCAGGCCTGGGTCACAGGCCTAATGCTCTGCCTGGGATGGCCAGTTCTTTTGGGTAGAGGGTGGGTGAGGGGGTAGGGTGGAGATTCTAGCCAGATCCAAGATGGAGGCCCACTTCCAAAGGCTTATGTAGACCCAACTCTGATACGACTATGAGGAGGCTGGGTGCTTCCACATCTAGATATGTGAGGGCTTGGGGAGTTCAGCACTCAGTCACATAGCTGGCTGGGGTTTAGTCTGCTGATCTCTGAAGTATTGGCCAAATTTTGATCACTAGCATCTAGGGAAAGTACTTTCTAAGAAGACCCAATGTCAGATAATGCCAGGTCACATGGAACTGTGTTCCTCAGCATCAAGGAGGCCAAGGCCCTTTAAACATTGTGGACTATTGTTCTCTGTATCTTATGCTGCACCTGTTGACAGTCATTAGGATGGCACAGCAGATAGTGGCATTCATTCTGCTACTCCTCACACTCATGCCTCTAGCAGGTATAACTGAGCCAGAAAGCACCTCAGAATTGTTTTCAACAAAGTTGTCCAGGCAGTCATTCCTGGTAGGTGAACTGGTATTGAGATAACACCTATTTGTTATCCTTTCACCATGCTGTCACAAGCCAATTAATTGATGACTTGTGTTTGCCATGTCTTGGCCATATGTGAAATTTCCAGTACTAAAATTGCATAGAGACTACACCAGTTTAGGGTGCCTGGGTGGCTCAGTCGGCTAAGTGTCAGACTCTTGGTATCAGCTCAGGCCATAATCTCAGGGTTGTGGGATTGAGCCCCACATCCAACTCTGCACTCAACGGGGAGTCTGCTTGAAATTCTCTTCCTCTGCCCCTCCCCTTACTTGTGGGCATGTGCACACTCTCTCACTCTCTCAAATCAGTAAATAAATCTTTAAAAAAAAATCAGACATTACCAGCAAGTGCTGAGCATTGTGAAAAAGCCTATCTCAATAAGGCCTCGGCAAAAATGTATACTGGAATGATATATAACTTTTCAGGCACAGCAGTATTATCCAAACTAATAGATATCCAGTAGATGTCTCCATACACATATGATCTTTCCAGATTTCCTTATTTAAGGATGAACAAACTGAAACAACAACATACAAGTAAGAAGGGCATGGCCCTGAAGACGCAGAGCAAATTCATGCTTTAAAGGAGATTTACTACTGGAAAAATGGAAGCCAACTTTGGAAAGCAGCTTCTCTGTGATCTCAAACAGTTACCAGAAAATAATAACTTTAAAAAATGATATAGGAAATACAAAGAACAACCGATAAGGATGCAAGTTGAGACAAAATAGAGCTGGATTAAAAGAACAAACCAAAAGTAAAACAGATGAGGGCAAGAGAGAGCAGCACAGCCAGTGTAGAAAACTGAATTTAAAATGTAAAATACAAGTTTAAGAGTCTTTCCAAAAACATGAAGGCATAACGACAAAGGACATGGTGATGATTTGAACAAAACAATGAACAAACTTCAATTAATGTGTATATATATATATAATAATGTATATATATATATATAATGTATGTATATATATATATATATATATATATATACCTGCAGTAGTTTTATAAATGAGTACTAAACTTTTAAGGAAAAAAATAAACTTTTAAGGACTCTTTATTATGTCTATGTTGTCATGGAGAATAGAAAAAAAAAAAGAAAGTTTCTCCATCTTATCTTATGAGACTACAAAGTTTCTTCATATTAAAACCAGACACCATCAGAGGAAGAGAAAACAGAATTATAGGTCAATTCTACTAATAAACATAGATTTTAAAAATTCTCAATAAAATGTTAATAAATCAACTCCAGCAACACATAATACAATAAGACATCATGGACAATACAAGGATATAGGATGTTTTAACATTAGAAAATTAGAAAATATGGGATCCCTGGGTGGCGCAGCAGTTTAGCGCCTGCCTTTGGCCCAGGGCACGATCCTGCCGACCCGGGATCGAATCCCACGTCGGGCTCCCCGTGCATGGAGCCTGCTTCTCCCTCTGCCTATGTCTCTGCCTCTCTATCTCTCTCTCTCTCGCTGTGTGACTATCATAAATAAATAAAAATTAAAAAAAAAAAGAAAATCAGAAAATATAATTCAACCTATTATCAGATTAAAGAAGATAAACCTGGGATCCCTGGGTGGCTCAGTGGTTTGGTGCCTGCCTTCAGCCCAGGGCATAGTCCTGGGGTCCTGGGATCAGGTCCCACATCGGGCTCCCTGCGTGGAACATGCTTCTCCCTCTGCCTGTGTCTCTGCCTCTCTCTCTCTCTCTCTCTCTCTCTCCCTCTCTCTGTGTCTCTCATGAATGAATAAATAAAATCTTTAAAAAAATAAAGAAGATAAACCATCTCAGTAAAGCAGAAAATGCATTAGATGAAATTCAGCATTCATTTATAATTTATTAAAAAAAAAGAAATTTAGTCAACTGAGACTAGAAGGAATTTCCTTAAAATAATGAAGACATCAATCAAAATTCTACATCACACATAATACTTACTGTTGAAATGATAAATCTTCCCTTTTAAAACTAAGTCACAAAAATGCCAAGTATCAACATCTATTCTTGGAGATCTTAGCTGCACAGCAAAGCAAGGAAAACAATAGAAAGGCCTAGAAAGGAAGAAGCTAAACCATCATTGTTCACAAATAACATTAGTTTCTACATCAAAAATCCAAGAGAATCTATAGAAAGATTATTCAAATTTATTAAACACATTTTATGTTATATATCAGTATGCTTAGGCATGTCCAGTGGATATCAAATGCTCGCCCTCTGCCAGGTATGGTGCTACATGTGGCATATCGAATGGTGAATAAGAGAGATAGGGATCCTGCCTTCATAGTTCACAACTAGTGAAGGAGACAGGCAGTTAAACAAAAGGATAATAATAAAGTGAAATAAGTGTTATTATAGGGCGAGAATTTGTAGTGAGAGACTCTGTGCAAAGAGGGCAAATGGGTTAAATAAATCTTTCCCAGAGAATTGATATATGAGCTGGAATTGATATGAAAGCTGAAAAGTAGTTAGGCAAAGAGCCTGGGAAGAGCATTCTAGCAAGGTGTTGTTCAGAGTGTAACTAGCAAAGGATGGTAGAAAAGTTCTGCACAACTGGATATGCAGAATCAGAGGGGAAGTGGGAGCAGTCAGCACAGGGCCTTGGAAACCATAGTGAGTAGAGTGAGCATTATCCTAAGGGTGGTAGATGCCATCCAGAACTTTTGAGAAGTTTGCATTTTAGAAAAACAACCCTGGCTGCAGTGTGGTGAATAAACAGGGAGAGGATGTACCAGACTGAGCTAAGGAAAATGGTTGGTGGAAACTGCAATAATCCCAACAAGAGACAATGGTAGCCTATGCCAAGGTAGAAGCTGAGAGGAACTGGACAGGTTTGGGATGCATTCAGAAGACGGGGTTGGACCAGGAGACTGGTTGGATACAACATATGAGGGAGGAATGACATTCGAGTATATTGCTAGGGTGTACCAAAGACTGGAAACAAATGCACTCAAATGTTCAAATTATCTATAAGTCATAAATGTATGGATAATTTTTGTGTTCTTATATTCCTGAGATCATAGACCTGAGCTGAGGGTGCCTGGGTGACTCAGTCGGTTAAGTGCCTGCCTGCCTGCCTTTGGCTCAGGTCATGATCCCACGGTCCTGGGATTGGATCCGGCAGTCAGGCTCCCTGCTCAGTGAGGAATCTGCTTCTCCCTCTGCCCCTCCTCTCCCTGCTCATGCTCATTCTCTCTCAAATAAATAAATAAAATCCTTACCAAAAAAAAAAAAAAAAAAGACCTAAACCGAGAGCCAAACTTTTAATTGAGTGAGCCACCCAGGTGCCTCATCCCAGTTGTCTATGAAGTATTTATTCCTTTCATAATCAAGAGAAAATTATGAATAACTCTTTTCTTGTTCCTAACATCTAATCCTAAGCACTTTTCTAGGAAAACTATTATAACACATATTAACAGAACGATGGGTTGTCCATGTGCTGTTCTCCCATATGATGTATTTTGCTTTTTATTGGTGGTTTCTAATGCCAATTTGTAATTCTGAAAGACTGCCTGGTGTGGAAGCTGGCAATTAATATGAAAAAGTGGGAATAGCCCAAGTTTTGTGAATACAGGGACCTCTATTGTTTATCAGCTTAGTAGTCTTGGGAAAGTCACCTAAAGTCTCTGGAAATACTCTCTCACACTTTCAGTGTGAAGTGTAATAATGTGTGTGAAAGCACTTATACAGATGTTAGTAGTTATGTGGCACCGTCTACAGGTCAAGTTCAAACACCTTCCCTGGCACTTTGATCCTTGAACAACTTTCCTGAAGTTAACCCTCCATTTCTGCCTTCTCACACTTCACTCTTCTGTTAAGCACTCCCCATAACTCTGTTATACTCACTCTATGCTCACTTTCACAGCTCCCTGTACATTTAAGTATTTGCAAAGTATGAAGTGGTGGTACACATATTTTCAAGATGATGCCTAATAGTTTGTGTTCATATGTCCTGATTTGCTTGTTGTCCTGGCATCTCACACATTTTACATTTATCTTTTCTTTTTACATTTATATTGAATAACTGTGTCCTTTACTGCGCATAGCTTTAGAAATCTGAGACCTCCTTGGCCTGCTAAATCCTGGTAGACTTTGGATTTGATCCCACAGGGCTCAGATCTTGAGCAAATGATCTCTCTCTGAATTTCAGTTTACTCCTCTATAAGTTGGAGGTAAGAATATCCACCTTATAGTGATTAGGAATCATATTCATAAAGTGACTGGCACATGGTAGGTGCTCAATAAACCCATATTGTTATTCCAGAGGTGCTGTAGTAATTATTCTGATAATTTTTTATTTTTGGAAAACAAGCAAAAATATGTTATTGGCATCAATATGACCAGCTTTTTGGTGAAGGAGAGATATGGATTTTTAAAAAATATATTTAAAAAGATATTTATTTATTTTAGAGAGTGAGAGAGAGACAACAGAAGCAGGAGGGGCAGAGGGAGAGAGACAATCTCAAGCAGACTCTGCACTGAGCACTGAGCCTGATGCAGGGCTTGATCTCATAACCCTCAGATCACGACCTGAGCTGAAACCAAGAGTCAGTGGCTCAACCAACTGCAACAACCACGTGTTCCGGGATATGAGTGTATGTTCAAAATAATATTTTACATATTTTTACATGTACAATTCTCTGTGCCCAGTCTACATAATTCTTTCATAACCCCCCTGAATTAACCCAAGTAAAGACCAACTATTCAATCAAGACAATAAGTCCCCCAAATCTTCAGCACCCCTGGAATAAGTTATCCAATGGAAAACCCCATCCTTTTACCCTCTACTCCTCTTACCTATTTTGTGGTTCATACTAGCTTTTCAGATGTGATGGATAAAACTCAGTGTACTAGGGCAAGGAACCAGAGGAAAACTTAACCATCAAACTTCATCACTTCCTGATGTAGGATGACATACACTCTCAATTAACATGTACCCTGGGAAAGCATAGAATAAAAAAGAAGCAGGCACTGTATAAATAAATGTAACCTTCATCTTTTAAAATTATATTAAAGTTAGGTTTCACCCTTTCAAACATCCAGACTGTGAGCTGGATCTCAAAATCTTCCAAAGCTACTTCCTCCCTTGGATAAACAAGTGTCAACAGTCACAGCTGTTGAAGGCTTCAAAGGGCAAGCCCAGGGATGCATCACCTTGCACCAGTCAGTCACCAAGGGAAACCAAGGACCTGGAGGTGCCAATTGACTCTGAGCAATGGGGAAGGCCCAGGGATAATGTGACATCTTTCAATTGGCCTTTGTGGGAAACAAACTTTTTCCCCCCTTTTCTAAGACCAGGGAAGCAAAATTCCATTGACCATTGTTCCTAGAATTTTGGCAAGCAATGGTATCCTACAGGTGTTCTCGCAGCCTGCCTTGTGGGGATGTTCAACCAGGAAGTGGGTCCATAAACAGGACAGAACCACACAGACACAAGCCATGTGAGGAAATCCCCAAGGAATTGGTCAGCACAGACATGATTTTCTTTCATAAGCAGAAATGTTCCTTTGGATTTCCTTTCACAGGGATGATTTAACTTCATCTATAATTCTTTTTTCTATCTCTACTTGGGCAGTTCTGTGAAAATAAGTCAAATTATACTATTAATGTGGCCATTTTAATTGTATCCCCATAGATGTCCTTCTTTCCCATAATCTACTTCCCATAATCTACATAATTTCAAAAAATTATTTCACTTTTAATTTCTTTTTCTACTTTCTGATGTCTTCCTCGGATATTAAAAAACAAATTATTTACAAACAGGAATCATTTGCAAATGGCCTTTTTCCCAGGAGAGAAATGTCCAGGACAGGTTGTAGATTAAGATAATCAGATGCACTATTTCCCAGAGATGAATCTCAGTTTTAATGAGTTTTAAATGTTTTAGGGACTTTACTCAGAGCTTTTAAGACTATGTCTTCATCTCACCTCTATTTTTAGGTTTCGAAGGGTGAAGACACTTGTCTATAAAAAATGAAATGGGATCCAAGAGAATTAGATGTCAGTGGGTCTCCAGGAGAGTACACTCTGTAGAACATGAGAAGGCCAATCACATGTTTAGGCAGTGAGTCTGAAGGCGTTTGGCTACAATTCAAGTGAGCATGTCCCTGGCCTGGAGCCAGAATCATGAGCTGCAGAAACCATTTGCACTTTGGACTGCCTGGAAAATGCTGGTGGTTTTTGAAGCATACACATACAGGTAACCTCTGCAGGACTCACATACATTCTACTGGGAGTCCAGAGTCACATGTTCTTTTTTTTTCCTATTCAGGGAACTTAGGCATATTCCCATTTCTGTGATTTAGTTTTTAACAGAAGAATTGGCATAATTCCTATATTCTGATCCTTCCCTGCAAGAGGAGTATTTGCATAGATTTCATTAATTTATGAGCTGAAAAAACATATAAACTGTTTATGGCTCCTTGGGTGAGACATGCAGTTGAGAGGTGACATTTTATATGCATTAGAGGCCAGAGGAGTAGGTCCTCCAGTTTTGATATCTTTTTTTTTTTTTACCACATTATGAAGGAAAAAGGGAGCAGGATTGAAAAAACACAGGTTTTGGTGACAAAAGCAGCTCTACCTTTTATCAACTGTGAGATGTCTGGTAAGCAGTTCCATTGTGCTAACCAGTTTACCAGGGAAAATGACACAGAGTTTCCTTAGGTTACTATGAGATTCTCCCAGTAACAATGCTTGGCCTATGATGGGCAGTCGATAAATCTTAGGTTCTTTTCCTTACTCTAAATTTTGATCAACAGCCCTGAAAAATGTTATTCTAGCCCATTCATTAAACAAAAAACAAATGATCCTTTTTGAACACCAGAAATGTACAAGAGTATAAGCGCAATTTCCATCATATGCTCAGTATTGTTAGGTACAGTGAAGAATATTTAAACACTATAAAATAAATAATACTTAAAACCCAAGAATCAAAGGATGACCCAATCATCCATAATATATAAAGAACACCTACAACTCAACAACAAAAAGACAATCAATGCAATTAAAAAATGGGCAAGAGGGGTACCTGGGTGTTTCAGTTGGTTGGGTGGTTGGTCATGATCTCAGGGTCCTGGGATTGAGCCCTGTATTGGGCTCCATACTCAGTGTGATCTGCTTGTCCCCCCTCCCTCTTCTCCTCCCCCCCCCACTTTCTCTCTCTCATAAATAACTAAAACATTTTTATAAAAAGGGACAAGAAATCTGATTATTTCTCCAAAGAAGGCAACTAATAAGCAGAAAAAAAGACGCTGAACTACACTGGCCACAGGGAAATGCAAATCATAATCATCTAGGATGATTATCATTAAGAAAACAGATAATGACAAGTGTAAGAAAGGATGTAGATCAATTGGTATGCTCATACACTGTTGTTAGGAATGTAAAATGGTACAGCTACTTTGGAAAACAGTGTGGCGTTTCCTCAAAACTTTAAATATAGAGCTACCAAATGACTCAGCAATCCCACTCCTAGGTATATACCCAAGAAAAATGAAAACATGTCCACAGAAAAACTTGTACATGAATTTTCATAGCAGCGTTATTCAAAAGATCCAAAGTGGAAACAACCCAAATGTCCATCAACTGATGAATGGAGAAACCTAATGTGCTGTACCCATATAGTGGAATATTATTTACCAATAAAAATGAAGTATCAATGCTTGTTATAACATGGACAACCCTTGAAGACATTAAAACGCAAAATTTTCATAGCAAAAGATTACATATGGTATAACTGTATTTATATAAATTGTCTGGAGTAGATGAATCTATAGAAATAGAAAGATTAGTTGTTGCCTAGGGTGGGTTGAGGGAGGTTTGGAAGAGTATATTAGTTTCCTAGACTTGCCATAACAAAGAGTTAAAAATTGAGTGGCTTAGAAAAACAGAAATTTATTCTCTGATAGTTTTGGAGGCTAGAATTCCATGATCAGTGTTGGTGGGGCCATACTCCTTCTGAAGGACATTGGGATAAAGGTCCTAGGCATCTACAGAAGAATCCCTCCTTACTTAATCTAGCTTCTGGTTACCTGAAATCCTTGGCTTTCCTTGGTTTGTAGAAGCATCCTTTCAATCTGACTCTGTCTTTATAAGGAATTCTTCCTATATGCCTATATCTCTTCATCCACATTTCCCTCTCCTTATAAGGACATCAAATCATGTTGGATTTAGGGACCACTCCAATCCAGTATGACCTCATCTTAACTTGAGTACATCTACAAATACCCTGCTTCTGATTAGGTCACATTAATAGGATCTGGGGGTTAGGACTTGAACATGTCTCTCGGGGGACATAATTCAACTCACAACCCGGAGAAATGGGGAGTGACTGCTGATGGGCAGTGTTTCTTTTGGGGATAATGAAAATGTTTGAAACTTGATTGTGAAATAATGGTTGTCCAACTGTATGAAAATACTAAAACGTGTTGGATTGTACACTTTAAGTAGGTGAATTGTATGGTATGAGAATTATATTTCCATAAAGCAATTATTTAAAAAATAAACTCTAAAACATGGTCCCTGTCCTTTTCTGTCTACAGTCTAATTAAGCAAATCAGTTTGTTCACGTGAAGCAAATGAACAACAGAAGTCACTATACAATGAAATGTCAGGTCATTCTGTGTGATGATCGATATTGTAGACACCTAGAAAAGACGATGAAGAGCGCAGCATAATCCCAGAAAGCTTCATAGGTAAGGTGTGATTCATATGGAATCTTGAAATATGAGTAGGATTTAAAATTACTTCTTGGGCAAACAAAGGGTTGCAGAAGGGGAGGTGGGGGGATAAGGTAACTGGGTGAGGGGCAGTAAGGAGGGCACATGAGATGAGCAGTGGGTGTTATACTATATGTTGGCAAATTGAATTTAAATAAAATAAATAAATAAATAAATAAATAAATACACAAATACATACATACATACATACATACATACATACATACATACATAAAATTACGTCTGGAGGATTTAAAATGGCCTTAAATTCCCCCCACTGCTCCGTGCTCTTGGGTCTCCTCCCGCCCTGGCTTCCAGGGGCTGCCTCCAGCTTCAGCACCCAGCCCCAGCCCCAGGCCCCTCCGGGTAAGCCCCCCTTCCCACGCCCTAGCAGACCAGACCCCCGCGGGATGGGCTTTCCCGGTTGGTCCCCCGTTTCCCCACCTCTCCCGGTGCTGGGGACTTTATGGAAGTCCACTTGGTGTGCATCTGTTGAGCCTGGAGGGCAGCTTGCTGGTCACTGTAGATGCTCTCCTGGGAAGAATCAGAGAGATGGAAATTCTCCCTGTGTAACCCCAGGAAGCAGCAGCCCAGGCCAGGAGCCCAGGAGCTGCGCTGGGGAGGGAGGGAAAGCTCGGTGCGGAGAGAGGAGGAAGCCCAGAGCCCTAAGCGACTTTTGGAGGACTCGCTTTGGTTCCACCATTGTGGACTGAAAGGGATTCATTTCCCTGCGGAAAGTGTTTTTGCATCATTTTCTGAACTCTATATGGCTAGTAGATGATTTTTTTTCTGGCAACGGCCTGTGCCTGCACACCTGCCAGATGTCCTAGGCAACTGAGACGTCTCACCTGCTCATCTGTCCACGTTTCCCACTAGATCATAAGCAGCCTGAGCACAGGAACTGAGTCTTTTTCCTTAAGTGTCTCTCCCTGACAAAGCGCTGCTCCAGGAACATTGGGGCGGTTGATAAATTGTTTGCTTAGTAAATCCGTTAGTTTACAGATAGCTTAGGCACTGATACTTTGTTTTATTTAATACACTCACTGAATGCTGTCTTAATTTCTCAACCAAAAAAGTAATAAGTGCTTAGAATATTGTGAACATCAATTTTGATAGAGAGTGATTTTCCTATATTGTGCAAAGGTCAAGTAAAAATTAAAGTAATACATTAATAATTCTGTTACTGATTTAATTATTTTAAGTAATGCTGTTAACATTACCTGAATGCTTTCTGCATCATAATATGTAGGATATTTTCTTTTATCATATTATATCATGTGTCTAAATTCCCAAGAAATAGATGGGGCATTTTATAACAAAAAGCATATGAAAATGGCCAGTAATTCTCAAACTTCACTGAGCATTAGAATCCCTAGGGGATCCCTGGGTGGCGCAGCGGTTTGGCGCCTGCCTTTGGCCCAGGGCGCGATCCTGGAGACCCGGGATCGAATCCCACGTCGGGCTCCCCGTGCATGGAGCCTGCTTCTCCCTCTGCCTGTGTCTCTGCCTCTCTCTCTATCTCTCTGTGACTATCATAAATAAATAAAAATTAAAAAAAAAAGAATCCCTAGGATGTTTGTGTAAAATGCAAACTCCTGAGTCCCACTTCTATAGAGTCTGATTAACATGTCTATCGAGGGGGCAGGAAAGAGCATTTTTAACAAACAGCGACAGTGATTCTCCCTTAGGGCTGATTTTGAGAAACATTGCAATAGTATCCCCAAACTAAAAATCAGGATCAAAGAGAAGGAAGCATATGAAAATGGTAGCTGAAAGGGCCAATGCAGTGTCTCAGATGCAGCTTAAATTTATTTTGAGGTCTTTGGCAACTGCAGAAAAAGAGAAAGATGATAATTTACACCGTTCTCATGACTAGGAAGGCAGAAGTGTACTATTCCTTAGGAGACAAGTGTTTTCCTAACACTAGATACCGAAAAATATTTTTTATATGAGGTCTTTACAGAAGAGCTGCCCAGGCTTACTCAAGGCTGGGCGCAGAAAGGGGTGTTTGCTGAGTGGGAGGTTGTTACCAGTGGCTCTGCTCTCAGGAATGTGCCTGCCGCAAAAGCAGTGATAAAGCCAAACACAGATAAGTTCTGTTCAACAAATATTTATTTGCCATTTACCATGTGCCAGATACTGTACAAAATGCTGGTGAAACAGAGTAAAATAGCCCTGCTCCTGAGAGGCTGATGGCAAGTGACGCCAAAGGTTATAAGCTGAGCAAGCAGCTCACCGACAAGCATGCAGACTTCAAGTCTAGGAAGTAAGCAACAGATTATATGGGAGAGTTGCCTGACACATGAGCAGGAAGTGCCCAGGGGTTGGATGTAAGCAGGAAAGTGTGCTTTCAGTAGGGTGAGCTTTTAACGTGGGTCCTAGATCAGCTCACAGAATCCAGGCCTGATAGGACCCCCACCAGGTCAGAGAGGCCACTTGAAGTGATGATGTGTGGTGTGACGGGTCCTCCACATGAGTTAGGTTCCAGATAGGGTATAGGAAAAAAATTACATTTAATCAAAAATTTTCTCTTACAAAATTCCTTATATTGTTCATAAAATAAAACATGCATATAAACAACATATGTAGAAGTATGCAGTATGGTAAATAGACCATGCACAAAATGCAATTTTTACTTATTTTAAGTTATACCATTTAAATAATTTCCTTTTTCCTACTCACTGTTGAAGCATAGATGGTTCACATAGTTAAAATCATGTATGCTGTGAAATGGATGATATCTTCAGTAGGATTTTTCTAGTTTTTGCAACAAATACAAAAAACAGATTCCACATGAGTGATACTTACAGCCATCTTCAGTAAAATCTGAATGCTGAAACTTAAAAATGATTCTAGCATTGAGTTCATAGGGTATAGTATTCTGTGGGCTAACTTGACTTAAGGTGGAATTTAAACAGCCCAGAAGTGCTGAATTCTAGATGCTTCATCCCTATGACATTCTCTAAATCCTGTCCCTCTGCACAGCTCTTTGTAAGAGTTGGCGGTAAACTGTTTAAGCATTTGATGTCTACAAGGGCTGCTGTGCTGGTCTTCCCCATTTCTGATTCAAGCCAGTTCCTTTAGGAAAACAAAGGAGGGGACTGTAGAGATGACGCACAGATGTGAATATCATGAAGTGTAGCCTATGTTTCTGCCAGAATAGAAAGCTATCCCACGTTCACAAAGAAGGTGGCCACACAAATAAAGATTTTTCTCAATAGCTCTGGGTCGACTTTAGTACTTAAATACATTTTACCCTGAAATTTTGAGTTCTTATCCCTAAAACAAGGCAGAAATAGTTTTGGTATAGAAAAAAAATTCAAAATAGATGATACAGGTTGCCCACTATAGATGTAGAAGAGGTTCAAGAGGGTTTTTTCTGATGGTGAGCAGCGTGACACATCTCATAGAACCATAAGAATAAGTTAGTCATAAAATGTATTAGGTTTCTGACTATGTGTCTCCTGCTTGCTTTCATTCCCTGGCTAGGCTCTGGCCTCATCTGCACACCCTCCCTGCCACCTGAACCTCAGCAGTTCTTGTGTTTGGATCGTTCCTAACACATGAGTACCAACAGCTCATAGTGACCTCACTTTGCTCAACAGGAGGTACAGGCTACTCCTTGAAAGGAGATCCACCATGAATGGGATTCCAAGGTAGCATTGCCCCAGAGAGCTTGAATGACAGAATGTAAGTCTCAAAGAGACTTTAGGCCATCATAGAACAATCCTGTTACTTCATAATTCTTAATACAAATTTTCCATGTGCAACATTATCTTATCCTGACAAAAGTAGCTTTTAATTATGATTTGGCTTATATAAGGGGTTGACTTTGTTATTTATTTGAGGAAATTATGGTCTCAATTTGCTTTCGTGCTTGCATGTTTTTACAAAATTTAGAATGTACATTCAGGTTAGCTGCTTTTGGCATACAATCTAATACATACCTGAGATCAGCGCATCCCAACTGGGGTAGGTCTTGTCAGAAGTAATACAGAGTGGTTCTAAAGCTATGAGCATGTTTCTGGGTTGCCTTCACTATCTCAAACACTTTGCAAGTAGAGCACGGCTCCCATCTTCCCACGAAATAGTGAGCCCACAATGTCTATGGATTGATCTTTGATAAGCTTGGAAATATCAGATTGTACTGGGCTCATTATAGAGCAGACAAAGTTCCTGAAAGCTGTTAGGAGGTGGCACAGGATCCTAAGAGGTAGAGTTGCCTGTAGACCTATCTGCTTTGCAACCTCAAAGGGGAAATGTTGATGTGAATAGACAATTAGGCATGCCCTCCTTCTTTTTTTCCCCCATATTTGCCACTAGGTCCTTTATATTTTAGTGCACTGAACTTGATGATAAATCAGATCATAGGTCAGATCAGATGATAGAACCTACAGGAAACCAAAGCTCAAGAAGTTTGGCAACTTGCCTGAGGCCATATACCCAGGAGATGGCAGACATAGGATTCAGATCTGAGACTGTCTCCACATGACTGCATTGGCCTCCCATGCTGGGAATATTATGCAAAAATTATCATCACTTCATAATTCCTATAAGAAACTTACAGATTTTTAAAAAAACCATGGTTTTATGTGTGCAGATACACAGATGCTTAGTGTTTGCTCTACAAATGTTTTCTGGAAGGTTTCACTCAAATGAGGTGTTAGGCTTGTGAAAGAGTTCAGGCCCTGGGTTCTACCCTTTGTCTCCATCTCTGTCTAGGGCTGCATAATCAGAAAGAGTGGATGTAAGAATCAGCAGTTGAACGTAGATCAGAGCATAACATTTATATATAACTGATGGTTTTAATATAATGAATGGTTTTATATGAATAAATGACTGAGTAGGGTTTCCAGGAAACCATGCTGAAGAATGAGGCTTAGCACTGAAACCTGGGGTGTTCTGCTTCCTCCCTAAATCTAGACTTTTGGGGCCCACTCAGTCCACATACAGAGCAGCTGCCAAGAACCTCAAGCTGGCCTCATCTTCCCCATGGGCAGAAAGGAGAGAAGGAGTGGAAGAGAAGCATTTTACACACTGGGAACAGGAAGCAAGAGGCAGGTCATAGGCCGCCTGATGGCCAGTGGTCCCAATAGGGCCACAGGCCAGGCACCTGGGACCTGGGGCACATAATCCTGTGTTCTAGTAACGTAAACCCCAGGAATGCAGGCACTCAGTCACCAGATGAGCTGTCCCCTCACCAGCGTGGGAAGGACAGCAGGTGTCCTCGCTCCATGCTCCCCTCTCAGGCAGGGAACAACAAATCCTGTCCTCTTTGGAAACATGAACAAGGATGATAAATGTTCTTGAGCATTTGAACTATCTCCAGAGCATATCTGAAAACCAGAAATAAACAAGCAGCTTCGAGCCAAGATGAAGTTACAGTGACAATCTTGTTACCCAGCAAACGTCTCGTGCTCGAAGGGTTTGGGAGTCTTGCGAGTGTCTAGCCAGAAGCAGGGCACATCACATTCTCAGCATCAAGTTTTCCTTAGTATTTGTTTGCTATAAATTTATATTCAACTTGCTCTTAAATTTCCTTAATTTTTGCAGTAAGATACTGTGCTCTATTGGAAAGTAGTGTCCAATTTTGTATAAAATGACTCCAAATCCATTATTTTACTGCTAAGTTTCCATCAACTTGCCCAATCAGCTAGGTGTGTCAACACAGCAAACACCATTACAGCTACTACTTAGTCACAGTAGCCAAAGGAATTTTAGTTTTTGCATTTTATTCATGTGGTGATATAATTTTCTTTAAAAAAAACGACAACGATGTATTTATTTTTAGGGAGAGACAGAGAGAGAGTGTGAGTGCACACAGAGGGAGAGAAAGGATCCTCAGGTAGACTGTGCTGAACATAGAGCCCATTGCAGGGCTTGATCCCAGGACCCTAAGATCATGACCTGAGCCAAAATCAAGAGTTAGTCACTTAATCACCTGAGCCACAGAGGCGTCCCATTGTGTAGTGATATAATTTTCTATAATAATTTCAAATTTACATCATTCTTCTTGCCAATTTGACTCTTGAGCTCACTTTTCCAATAATACAAAGAACCATTGTCATTCATTAATTGTATTAACTACCATGTACACGGCACTCATCATGTGCCAGGCACTGTTGAAAATACTTAATTCATTCCATCCTCCCATAATCCTTTGCCATTATTAGCTTCACTTTACAGACGAGGAAATCAAGGCAAGTAAAATTTTGAAAGCTATTATGTTTTTTATATCAAAAGATGGGGATATAGTCTATATTACACCCACACACCCACACACACCCACATACCCACACATTCATGGTCTATTTTTCCTCACTAGCCAAAAGTGTGCATGTGTGTACATATTAGATTTTATTTCCCATGTACCTCCTACCCCCTGCATGCATAGACTCCCTCTTCATTACCAACATTTCCCACCAGAGCGGTACATTTGCTATAATTGAGGAACCTACTTTAACACATTGTAACCCTGAGGTCAATGTTTACATTAGGGTTCATCTTGGTGTTGTAATTTCTGTGAGTCTGGACAAATGTATAACACCACGTATCCACCATTATAGTATCATACAGAGTAGTTTCACTGGCCTAAAAGCCTTCCACGCTTTGCTTATTCATCGTTCCCTTCCCCAAACCCCAAACAACCACTGATCTTTTTATTGTCTCCATAGTTTTGCTTTTTCTAGAATATCATGTAGTTAGAATCATACAGTATGTAGCCTTTTTGGATGAGCTGCTTTCACCTCGTAATATTTATTTAAGGTTCTTCATGCCTTCTTATGACTTGATAACTGGTTTCTTTTTTAGTGCTGAAAAATATTTTGTTATCTGGATATACTACAGTTTATACATTTACTTATCTATTGAAAGACATCTTTGTTACTTACAAGCTTTGGCAATTATGAACAAAGCTGCTATAAATAACACGTGCAGGTTTTTGTGTGGACATGCATTTTTCAACACCTTTGGGTAAATACCAAGGAGTGCAATTGCTAGATCATGTGGAAAGAGCAGGTTTAGTGTTGTAAGAAACCACCAAACTTGTTTCTTCACTGGCAGTGATTGGCAGTCCCTGTTGTTCCATATCCTCCACAGCATTTGGTGTTTTCAGTGTTCTGGTTTTTTGGCCATTCTAATAGGTGTGTAGTGGTATTTCATTGTTTTAATTTGCATTTCCCTGATGACACATGATGTGAAGCATCTTTTCATATGCTTATTTGCCATCTGTATATCTTCTTTGGTGAAGTGTGTGCTAAAGTGTTTGGCTCATTTTTTAATTGAGTTGTTTGTTTTCTTATTGTTGAGCTTTAAGAGTTCCTTGTGTAGTTTTCATAACAGTCCCTTATCAGATATGTCTTTTGCAAATATTTTCTCTCAGTCTGTAGCTTGTCTGTCATTCTCTTAACAACATCTTTCACAGAAAAGAACTGTTTATCTTAATGAAGTCCATCTTATCAAGTCTTTCTCTCACACTTGGTGTTGTTGTAGCCAAAAATTGTCACCAAACCCAAGGTCATGTGAATATTCTCCTATGTTATCTTCTAGGACTTTTGTAGTTTTGCATTGTACATTTAGGTCTGTGATCCATTTTCAGTTAATTTTTGTGAAGAATATAAAGTCTATATCTAGGTAAAAACAAATTTTGTTCAGCATCATTTGTTAGAAAGACTACCTTTGCTCCACTGTAATGCTCTTGCCTCCTTGTCAAAGATCAATTAACTATAATTAGAGAGGTCAATTTCTGGGCTATTTATTCTTCCATTGATCTATTGTAATCTATTCTTCTACCAATACCTCACAGTCTTAATTACTATAGCCTTACAGTAAGTCTTGAGTTTGGATGGTGTCAGTCCTCTGACATTGTTATTTTCCTTCCATTGTATTGACTGTTTTGGGTCTTTTGCTTCTCCATACAAACTTCAGAATCAGTTTTTCAATACCCATAAAATAGCTTGCTGAGATTTTGATTGGCATGGTGTTGAATCAATAGAGCAAGTTGGGAAGAATGACACCTTGACAATATTGAGTCTTCCTATCCATGAACATGGAATATCTCTTTATTTGTTTAGTTCCTCTTTAATTTCTTTCATCTTCTTTGATTTATTTGAAGTTTTCCTCATATAGACCTGGACATGTTTTGGTACTAGGATAATGCTGACTTCATTGAATGAGTTAGAAAATATTCCCTCTCCTTCTGTGTGTAGAAGGAGAATGTAGTGAATTGATATTTCTTCCTTAAATGGTTACCTTTTGTATGTCTTTTAATTTTTTGATATATATATATATCTGTAAATAGGCTTTTGGTAATGTGGTGGTGAGGTGTGAGAGAAGAGAAAGCATTCCATAGTACTAGTACTAGGTCTCAGTCTTTCCTGAGCTTGTACTTCAAGCTGTGAGCTTCACCTGTGCTTCTTGGTTGCCCCCTTCCCACCCCTTAGGTGGTACAGGATGGCTAGAATGGGCTGGAGTTGAGTATTTCCCTTCCTGCAGGTCACTTAGCCTCTGATAAAGCTCAGCAGATTAGGAGGCGTTTAAATAGTTTTTCCTGAGGGCAGACTTTTTTAAAGAAGAGCAGAAGGCTCCGGCATATTTTTAAATGCTTCCTTTCCCCCTTTCTCACCAGAAGCAGAGGGGATTTTCTGTATTTCACAAGAACCTAATAGAGCTCTAAGGGGTAAGGATCCCAAAATTGTGACACCTCTCCCTACCTTGTCCACACTGACCCTTCAGCAGTGTCAATCAATTACAGGCATACCTTGGTGATGTTGTAGGCTTGGTTCCAGATACTACAATAAAGCAAATATAGTAATAAAGTAAGCCAAATGAATTTTTTGGTTTTCCAGTACACATAAAAGTTATGCTCACCTACCATAGTCTACTAAGTGTGCAATAGGATTATGTCTAAAAAACAATATACATATCTAAATTTAAAAGTACTTTATTGCTAAAGAATGCTAATCATCATCTGAGCTTTAAGTGAATCATAATCTCTTTGCTGGTGGAGGGTCTTGCCTCAATGTTGATGGCTGCTGCTGATCAAGGTGGTGATTGTTGAAGGTTAGGATGTCTGTGGCAATTTCTTAAAATAAAGGACAATAATAAAGTTTGCTGCATTGATTGACTCTTTCTTTCATGATCTTGCTATAATGTGTGATGCTGTTTGACAACATTTTACCCATAGAAATACTTTCAAAGGTGGAGTCAATCCTCTTGAATCTTGCTGCTGCTTTATCAACTAAGTTTATGTAAAATCTAAATTCTTTGTTGTCACTTCAACAATCTTCACAGCATCTTTACCAGAAGTAGATTACATCTCAAGGAAACACTTTCTTTGCTTATCCATAAGAGGCAACTCATCATCTGTTCAAGTTTTATCATGGGATTGCAGCAATTCAATTACATTTTTAGGCTCTACTTCTAATTCTGGTGGGGTTTTTTTTCCTTTTCTTTTTTTGCTATATCTACCCCATCTGCAGTTACTTCCTCCACTGAAGTTTTGAACCCCTGAAAGTTATTCATGAGAGTTGGAATCAACTTCTTCCAAATTCCTGTGAATGTTGATATATTGACTTTTCCCCATGAGTCATGAATATTCTTAATGACATGGTGAATTTTTCCAGAAGGCTTTTAACTGACTTTGCCCAGATCCATCAGAGGAATCACTATCCATGGCAGTTGTAGGCTTACAAAAAGTATTTCTTAAACAATAAGACTTAAGAGTCAAAATAACTCCTTGATCTGCAAATAGATGTTGTGTTAGTTGGTATGAAAACAGCATTAATCTTGTTGTCCATCTCCATCAGAGCTCTTGGGTGACCAGGTACATTGCCATTGTGCTGCCATCCAGGCTTCGTTGGTGAATTTATAGGGCACAGACAGAATAGATTTCCCATAATTCTTAAGGGCCCTAGGATTTTCAGAATGGTAAATGAACATTGGCTTTAATTTAAAGTCATAATCTGCATTAGTGCTAACAAGAGAGTCAGCCTGTGTTTTAAACCTTTGAAAGCGGGCATTGAGTCTCTATCTATGAAAGTTCTAGATGGTATCCTTTTCCAATTGAAGACAATTTCATCTACGTTAAAAATCTGCTGTTTAGAACATGAGAGACTCCTAACTCTGGGAAACGAACTAGGGGTGGTAGAAAGGGAGGTGGGTGGGGGGTGGGGGTGACTGGGTAAGTCAAGAACTTTTCCTTTGCATTCAAAATTGGCTATTTGGTGCAAAAGGCCTAGATTTTAGCCTATTTCAACTTTCTACACATCTTCCTCACTAAGCTTAATCATTTCTAGCTTTTGATCTAAAGTAAAAGACCCATGACTCTTCCTTTCACTTGAACACTTGGAGGTCATTGTACAGTTATTAACTGGCCTAGTTTCAATATTGTTGTGTTCTCCCAAGGAGTGGGAGAACGGTGGGAGAAAGGCTGGTCAGTGGGGCAATCAGAGCACACACGTTTTTTGTGGTTCTTTTTTTTTAGATTTTATTTTATTCATGAGAGAGAGAGAGAGAGAGAGAGAGAGAGAGAGAGGCAGAGACATAAGCAGAGGGAGAAGCAGGTTCCATGCAGGGGGCCCCTTGTGGGACTCATCCCAGGACTCTGAGATCACACCCTGAGCCAAAGGCAGACGCTCAACCACTGAGCCACACACATTTATTGATTAAGTACACCATCTCATATAGGTGTGCTTTGTGGAGCCCCAAAATAATTATGATAGTAACATTAGAGATCCCTGATCACAGATAACAATAACAAATATAATAAAAAAGAAAAGGTTTGAAATATTGTGCGAAATACCAAAATGTGACAACAGAGACAGAAAGTGAACAAATGCTGCTGGAAAAATGGTGCTGGTAGACTTGCTCAACACAGGGTTGCTACAAACCTTCCATTTGTAAAAATACAGTATCTGTGAAGCACAGTAAAGTGAGGTGTGATAAAATGAAGTCTGCCTGTAGAGGTCAGGTTTTCCTATTTTGGTACTGGTTTTTGTGGAAGCTTTAACTATGGATTGCTGCTCCAGTAAGTTGTGATTCTCCATAGCCTTCTGTCAGTCTCTCCAAATTTGGAGGCAGCAACGTGACCTGTTCCCTTACTTCTCTTACAGATCTAAGGAGAGTTGTCAATTTTTCAGTTTCTTCAACTTTTTACTTGTTGTTAAAATGGAGCAGCAACTTCTAGGCTCCTTCCATGCCAGACCAGAACCCAAAGTAGATTTCTTAGTTTGGTTTTTGTCAGCTGGAATGAGTGGTGACAGAAAAAAAGTAGGAACTCAAGTTTTGAGTTCTTTTGACCTCAGAGGTCTGAATTTGAGCAGAAGTTATTGCATTTATTAGCCTTTAACATATATTCTATTCTGTCTCCAGGGGTTGGTGTGATTTTAATCTGTCTCTGAGGATATGGGGACATGAATCTGAATAAGACCAACTCCCAGTAAGATCTGATGGGAGCAGCTCTGAATGGTCTGATCCCATCTCAAATAAAAATTGGCTGGAAGAAAAAAAAAATTTGCCTGGAAAGACCTAGATTGTCTGCCCTTTATCAAGTCACTACATTCTTCCATTATTTTCCACATAGTATTTAATGTATGAAAACATCTCTTCTGCAGTTCTGTCCTTCTACTCCAATTTTGCCTGATTCCTCTTCAGGCCAGCTGCCAGCTAGTGTTCTGGAACTTCCCTTCCTGGCACTCCTTGGTTGGACCCACCCCTTTTCAGAACCCATATCTTCTTGTTTCTTGTTTTACTCCTTTGTTTACTTGAGCATATCTTCCTATTACTTCTTTAGAAAAATACTTGAGAGATAGGCTTTCTGAGTGCTTGCAGTTCTGAAAATATTTTTGCCTGTATTCTACGTAATTGGTAGATTGTTTGGCTGCAGAGCTCTAGGATAAGAATTATTTTCCTCAAACATTCTATGAGAGCTGCATATATGTGTGTCTCAGCAGTATTCTCTGCTCTTGCAACTAAGTTTAACTGTGAACAGCTTCTTGAGTAGAGCCTGGAAGTGGGAAGGGGTATTCAGGGTTATGGGGATCCTATGTAGAGAGAGCCTGTATGGGACGTGGACCTTGACATCCTCCAGGCCAGAGAGAGTCTGGGGCCTCAGAAACGTTGCCTGAAGGCAAGAGTCAGAGCTCCAAAGTTATTGGAGAGAGTTTGGTCTATGAGATCCATAGATAAGAGGAAAGATGAAAGGGAGAACAACTCAGCTGACTAGGGTCACCAGGTTGAGCCAAAAAGAGAGACAGAGACAGAGAGAGACTGAAGGAGAGAGGGAGATATGGGACATCTAGTTAAATTTGAATTTGATATGAATAATAAATAAAATAGCTCTTTTAGTGCAAGTATGTCCCATGTAATATATTTTATTTGGCAACCCTACAGCTGACACAGCTGTCCTTGGAAGGATTTGCTGGTCTTTCTGGCCCTCAAGAGTGGCTGGTGATTAAATGGGTGAGCTAAAGCCTCTGTATCTTTGAGGCTGGAAGAGCACTAACCTTTATAGCTGAGGAAACCAGGATGCAGGAAAGCTTGGATGAGAAACAGGATTTTCCAGCTGATAACTTGTCTGTCTACAGGGGCAGAGAGCACTGACCTTCAAGAACCCATGGGATCACTTAAGACTTGGCCCAGGGTGAATGATACTGCAGGTAGACAAAGTAACAACCAAGCCAGAGAGGGAAAGAATACTCATAGCACCCTGGATGGGCAGCTGCCAGCAAAATCGCATGGCTTGTACAGGGCAACTTGAACCAAAAAAACCAATTAGTGCAATCAAGGGGCTCCAGTTACAGCATTAAACCGCTATAACTGGAACTCAAGAACATGATTTTGAGTTTAAAAATACAGCAGATGTATTGAAAAAGAGTATGGCAACTGCTGAGAAGTGAACACAGGCTTAGAAGAGCAAGTGGAAATATCTCTCCAAATAGCAAAAATTTATTTTATTTTTTTTCAAATAGCAAAAATTTAAAGACAGAAACCATCAGAGCAAATCTGAGAGCCAGAAGACAGACCCAGAAGTTGTAATGTATAAATAAATAGGAATTGCAGAAGGAGAAATAGCAATAGAGAGAGGAAAGGCGCTATTAAAACAAATAGATGAAGAAAATCTTGCAGAGCTAAAGAAACCATTCAGATATAAAGGGATCTTTAAGATCCAAGGGACGGAGCCACACAAAAGGGAACAAACAAGACAAATTCCAGTAAAATGTGCTAATTCCAAGGATAATGACAAAGTTCTACAGTCCTCCAGATGGGAAGGACAAGCCATTGACACCAAAAAAGAACTGGACCACAACTCTGCAATCAGAAGACAGGAGGTTAATATCTACCGACAACTGTTAGTGTGGATTAAAAAAGCAAAACCCAACCACATGTTCCTAAAGAAACCCACTTTAAAGAAAGTGATAGAAGTTGAAATTCAAAGGATGTAAAGAGATATCATCAGATAAATATAAATCAAAAGAAGCCAAGTCTGGCAATACCAATGTTGGAAGAAGCAGGGAGAATATTATTATTATGTAATATAAAAGGCAAATTTATAGATAGGTATAACAACCATTAACCATATTCACCAATTAATACAGAAGCTAAATATATAAAGCAAAAACTATTAAGAGAATCTAGTAAAAATACATTTATAATAGGGATTTTAAGATACTTTTTTCAGAATCAGACATATCTAGCAGACAAAAAAAAAAAATAGGAGGAAATAGAATAAAATAACCAGCAAATCTGACCTAAAAGATGTATGAACATTGTATCTCATAACTTTGTTTCTTTTGTGTTTTAACGGAACATTTACGAACATTTACAAAATTTAGTCTTGTATTTGGTTCAGAATAACATCTAGGATATCTAATATCTAATTCACAAAAGTAGAGATCTTATAGGCCACATTTCCTGACCGTAATCCCAAAATGGGGAGAGGATAAGTAATGAAAGGGGATGCCCCCTAAGAAAACCCCTGTTGTGACTTGGAAATTGAGAACCAATGTCCCAAATAACACGTCAAAATATAAATACTATCTAAAATGCAACTAAATATAAAAGAAATATAATAAAACTATAATAAATATATAAATACATAGTTTTATATAAATATAAATAAAATTTAAATAAAGCCAAAATTACCCAAACTACCTACCAGGCAGTAATGGAGAAAACTTTATACCAAAACATATATGACACAGCTCAAACATTCCTACTGGGAATTTATAGCCTTAAATGCTTTATTATTAAAGAAAAAATAGAAAAATAAATTTAGAACTCAGTCTAAGAAGTTAGAACAACAACAGCAAAATAAACCAAAGAAAAACTTGGAAGAGTAAATGAATATAGAAAACAGATGAAGTAGGGGGTGCCTGGGTGGCTCAGTCAGCTAAGTGTGGGACTCTTGATTTCAGCTCAGGTGTGATCTCAGTTTCCTGAGATGAGCCTGAGTCCAGCGAGAGTCTGCTTGAGGATGTGCTCCTTCTACCTCTGCCCTTGCCCCTGCTCATGTGCATGAACACACTCTCTCTCTTTAGTTATAAATAAATAAATCTATCAAAAAAACCAAAAGCAAATAAAGTAGAAAAGAGAAGTCCATCTCAAAGCCGATTCTTATGGCAGACTCCCCTAAAGAGTTGAAGCCCCAGCCTACAGGAGGAAAACGCAGGGAGCAAAGGAACATGGTGCAACAACAGGCTTATTGAATTGACTGGACTGATCAGCGTGCAGTCAGCAAACAGCTTTGTTCTCTCCCACCACTGCCTCACACATTTTTTTCTCAGAAATATTTCTTTGTTTTTGGTGACATTTCCGGTAGACCCTATGACTTTTTACCCACTTTGGAGTCTAAAATCAGTCCCATACTTAGATATTTTGTAGTTTGATGCAGCCTAAATGAAAACATGAGTATCTCTTCCCATTCAGTGATTTTCCAGTCTTTCCCACTCAGATCTGATCCACTGCTTTGTAGACCATGGTGAGATAGGGGTGTGGGGGCCCATTTTATCTCCATTGGCTCCCCCAAGCCTCCTCCACTGTTGGGACCAAGAGTGTGCAGAGCGAAGGATGAGCCCACAACATTTATACCATTTCTTTTGTTGGTCGTTAGCCCTCCTTCTTGACTCATTTTCAAATTCTGGTTCTTCCCTGGTGTGCAGCAACCTTGGGAGATTTCCCTTGGAGACCTCTGTACCTGCACTGGTTTTCCCTGGAGCACCTGAGGCACATGCTAGCTAACCTCTGCAAGACTCCAGGTATCCCTAGTCCCTGCCTTCTGCCTTTTGCTTCTGTGGGGTTTTTTTGTTTGTTTCTTTTGGAATTCAATTCCCCCTGGCAAGCAACCCTCTTTCTAGGATTCAGTTCAAGATGACCCAGGCCCTGCTACCTATTGATACAATGGAAAAAACACAAACATGCTTTTGCTGTCAGATGGTGGAAATACACCTATTCCGACACAAGCCTGTCTCCCTGCCCTGGTTGTGCAGACTGCTCAAGGCCACCTGCCCCCTCGAGACTCTTCAAGGAAAAAGCTATAGCATTCTATTCACGAATGTGCCTCATGCTTCAGGAGACACAAGTCAAGTGTCAAGTGTCCTGGCACTCCTCCTGTGCTCAGCCCTGGCCCCAGCCAGCCTCCTTTCTATCAAATATGCATTCCTACAAATATATTTCTTAAAGCTTGCTGCAATTGGTTTGTGACAGGAAGTGAAGGAAACAAGAGCCTTCCTCAGCACTCCCATCTAGACTAGCAGCTTCTGCCCAGTGGATTCTCGGAAATCCCACTTTTGAATTTCTTCTAATTTTCTTTCTTATTAGCTGGAGGAGTATGTTGAAGTAAGCGATGTTGCACACCTGGCCGAATGGAATAAAATGGCATATCTCATGCCATACCAGAAAAGATCTAATGGCTTAAGGAGGGCTGCTGTAGGAGGGGTGGCCAGGTGTGATTGTCAGAGACCAACCAGGGTAAGGAGCGTGTCTGAATGGAAGGACTCGGAGGAGACATCCCAGTGTAAGATGCCAGGGTGCAAGCAAGGCAAGGAGGCCCTTTGCATAGAAGGACATCATGTTGCAGGGTATCAGGACATTTGGGGTGAGGAAGTGGCTCTCCCAGGGGATTGGCCTGGCCCTACCGAACTAGGCTAGGGAGGGAGGGTATCCTTTGTGGGGAGCAGGATGGCTAAAGTGCCATCGTAGGGTTATGGGAGATTGGTTATAGGCCGGAGGATTGGTCAAAGAAGTAACTATACTAAGGAAAATGGGAATCAGGTGGAAGGAGTTATGAATAAAGAAAGGGAGAAAAAGGAATCAGCCCTGCAGTACTGATTGAAATTGGAAGTATCTTGAGATCACAGATTTCAATATATAGAGCTATAGAAATAAATATGGGGAAAAAAAAAGAAAAAGAAATAAATATGGGTGCAAAGGTGTGTGTACATTCCTTATCGGTCCACTGAGAAGGTTCTAAGGGCAGAGATATTCCAAAAGCAATGAGCACAGTAGTACTAGGATCTTGATTTCTGAAAACCATTCTCCACTGAAAGGAGCCAGAGCCCCTTGGAGAAATGAGATTCTAGGACTGGGGCAGAGTAAGTTCAAAAGGAACCTGGAACATCTTATAGTGGCAAAAAGCAAGGAGTTGCTCAAAGAATTTGGGATATAGCAAAAACATACAGAAGCCAGTTTGAAGAGATGCCTACAAATCTGGGGCAAATTAAGCACCCAAACAACTAATGATGGAAATGCAAATATCCTTTGAATGAGACTGCAAACCATGAGAATACATACGCACGCACACACACACACATATATATTGAAAGTTAAAGTTTAATAAGAGAATATTTACTTAATCTCAAAACACTCCCTAAGAAAATACCACAGAGAGAAAATGTAACTTTGCAGTGCAGAAGACTGGAAGACATTAATGTTAAATAAGTTATCAAACTGGACAACACTAAAAACAAATCATGTGCCACATGATAGGGTGTCGTGAGGAGAACACAGCATCACTTCTGTGGATTTTTCTCCAGAGGTACATAACCTGAATCTAATAATAGGGAATAGTTTTAAACTCAAGTTATATGAAATATCTAGCCTATAGGGACGCCTGGGTGGCTCAGTGGCTGAGCATCTGCCTTCGTCTCAAGGAGTGATCCCAGAGTTCTGCGATTGAGTACCACATTGGGCTCCCCATGGGGAGCCTGCTTCTCCCTCTACATATGTCTCTGCCTCTCTCTGTGTGTGTCTCTCATGAATAAATAAATACAACCTTTAAAAAAAAACAAAGGAAATTATTGGGGATTATTATTGTTATTGTTTTTGACAAAACTCACTGGTAATATTGTATTATTGTCAATATCCCAGTTTTGATGATTGTGTTGTGGTTATGCAGGAAAATGTCTGTGAGGTGATGGGGCATCACACTGGCAACTCCTCTCAGATGATTCAGGAAAATGAAAGTTCTTGATATGTTTACTTGCAACTTTTCTATAAATTTGAGATTGTTTCAAAAATTTTTTTAAAGATTTACTTATTTGAGTGAGGGAGAAAAAGGGAGAGAGGGAATGGTGGGGAGGGGCAGAGAGAGAGGGAGAGAAAATTTTCAAGCAGACTCCCTGCTGAGCATGGAGCCCAACTCGGGGCTCAGTCTCACTACCCATGAGATCATGACCTGAGCCAAAACCAAGAGTTGACGCTCAACCAAGCCATCTAGGTGCCCTAAAATGGTTTCAAAAAAAAATTTTTTTTAATTTAAAGTTATGGAGAAAGTGAAAAGACTACCAATTGGGAATAATATTAGCAATGCCAATGTCAGAGAAGTAGCTAATATGTTTAACATATAAAGTTAAACATGTTAAACTGATAAGGACTAACAAACTCAAGAGAAAATCAAAATGTGAATGATAAATAAAAGGTTACCTCAGTAGGTGTCAGGGACATGCAATTTAAAATATTAATCAAATATCATAAGGCACATATCAAAATTATAACAATATTAAAAAGTGGTGGTCAGAAAAGGTGATTTGAGGATGTGGGATGAGTTTTTTCATACGTTGATGGTAGACATCTAAATTGTTAATTGTGGAATGAATCCGGCAATACCTGTTAAAAATAGGCATTCCATTACAACTAGTAGATAAATAAGTTCTGCAGATATAACGCACAACATAGTGATTATAGACAACAATACTGTATTATAAACTTCAAAGTTATAAGAGACTAGATCTTAACTGTTCTTTACATAAAAAGAAATAATTATGTGACATGATAAAGGTGTTAGGTAATGCTATTGTAGTAATCATATTGCAATAGATAAATGTGTCAAACCAACAACTTACACAATGTCATATGGTGATTATATCTCAATAAAAACATTTTTAAAAGGACTTTCCCCTTGACCCAGAAATCCCATTCTATGGAATTCATTCGCTACGTAAGGACACAGAAACAAGAATGTTTATTACAGCTTTGTTTCTAGTTACAAAAGACAAAATAGTGAATTAATAGTGAAATATTAATAGAAAAATGATTGGGATACAACCATTCCAAAGAAAACTATGCAATATAAAGAATGTTAGCTCTATGCCTGTTGACTAAAAGAGATTCCTACATTATAGTTTTTAGAGACAAAAAGCAAGATGCAGAGAAATATATAAGATACAATCCTATTCTTTCAGCAAAGTTAATATATATATATATAAGATAGAATCCTATTCTTTCAGCAAAGTTAAGTTCCCAATATATGTACATATATTTTATATTTGGTTACTTGAGCTTGTAGAAAGATACATGGAAATATATATATATGTTTGGGAGAAGGGATGGATATAGATAAGAAGGAAAAGATGAACTTTGACAGTACTGCTCCGTTTTGACCAATTTCTATTGCTCTACAATCAAGTCTTAACATTTGGGTTAATTGATTACTGAAATGCTAGCAGTTTGGTTAATTAATTGAGAAATACTGTTACTTTGAAAATAGTAAGAAGGAATAGTCTGTAGATCTATTGCTAGGCCCCAACTGAGAAGGCTGGGATCTGAAAAAAATCAGCAGTTGGAAGCAGGACAAGTGACTAACATACTCAGCAGAAAATTTGTGAGAACGGAGGGCCAAGAGAAAGTTAAACTAAAATCCACAGGTGATGACCATTTACCAAAAGTGTGGGGAGGTTCGGGAGGAGGAGAGGAAGATTGCCAATGTGACAGTCAAGCACCAGAGCATATTGCAGGCCAAGAATGTGTAAAAACTCCGACTACTCCTAATGGTTAGAATCATCCAAGTGGAAGATGAAGATGGGTATGGAGCTTAGTGATAACTCAGAGGAGTGAACTTGGTGACAGAGCGGTGTGGTTGGGTCTGCCTGTTGGCACTTCCAAACCCTCACCATTAAAAGATTTGGGCAGCTCCTTGTGGCACCTGGGTGGCTCAGTGGGTTAAACGTCTGATTTAGGCTCAGGTCATAATCTCGCAGTCCTGGGATCAAGCCACCGCCGGGCTCCCCATTCAGTGTGGGGGTGGGGGAGCAGTTTTAGAGGTGGGTAGGGGTCTGCTTGTCCTTCTGCCCCTCTTCCTGGTCAGGTGCAACCTCTCTCTCTTTCTCTCTCTCTTTCCTTCTCTCCCTCCCTCTCCCTCCCCCTGCTCTCTCTCTCAAATAAATAAATAAATAATTTCTTTTTTTTAAAAGAAAAGATTTGGGCAGCTCCTGGTTCCAATAGAAAGGGAAGAAGGATGGAAACCAAAAAAAAAATATATATATATATATATATATATATATATATATATAAACACAAGATTTAAGAATATAATTCTGTTGTTAGAAAAATGCTCCTAAATACTTCAATGAAAATAAACCTGTCAATACTAACATTAATATTAATACTAAGACTAGTTAAGGGCTCTCACTAAGGGCCAGTAAATTAGTTTTTCAAATGTATCCTCACTTTTAAGCTTCACAACATCCAATGAGGGAGGTACCATTATCTCCCTTCTAGAGATGATGAAACTAAGGCTGACAGAAATTGAATAACTTTTGGGGATCCTTGGGTGGCGCAGCGGTTTAGCGCCTGTCTTTGGCCCAGGGCATGATCCTGGGGACCAGGGATCAAGTCCCACCTCGGGGTCCCTGCACGGAGGCTGCTTCTCCCTCTGCCTGTGTCTCTGCCTCTCTCTCTATCATGAATAAATAAATAAAATCTTTAAAAAAATTAAAAAAAAAGAAATTGAATAACTTTCTTAAAGTCACATAAGTAAAAATTCCCAGAGCCAGGACTCAAACCCAAGCCTATCTGACTCCACAGTTAATTATTCTGTTTGTACAAACCCTGATATTTATAATGATGGCCTGGAGTCATCCTGAAATGTTAATTCCCAGTGCCCTTTATTTCAAAACTCAGGGAAACTTAAACTATATTTCAAATATTTTCAGCCAAATAAAACTGGGTTTTCCAGAATGACCCATTCTTTTTTTTTTTTTTTTTCAGAATGGCCCATTCTTCAAGGATTCTGGGTAGCTGAAGCTTTAACTGTACTCTGTAGCTTGTTACTAGATTTCAGTAATTATAGCTCTACAAATTGATTAAAATTGAGTTGCAAATAAAATTTTTATGAAATGCCATAAAATATATTGGTTGTAAATTTTGAGTAGTACATAAATTTTATCTATTGCATTTCCTTGCAAACTTCCTTCTTTAAAAAAAGCCTTCTAAATGTTTTTGGCAGGATTTTTTTTTTTTCTAAAAAATACTTCAATATGGACTTTTTCTTGGCAATCCATATGATTTCCTGAAGTTCCTGCTGAGTATAAACTTACTACGTAAACATAAAACTTGATTCCCCCAGTAAAAGCATCAACCATTTGCAAATGCCAATAGGCTTTATAAGCAATTTGCAGCTTGTAAGTTCATCTTCTTTTTCCATATTTTCTCTAATATTTGTAGTATGGGCCACAGAATCCTTAATAAAGCTATTTATGAATTCTTCTTTGCTTCAAGGCCTCCTGATCTTTTGACTAAACATTCCTTTATTTTCCTGGGGTAATGAATCTGATTTAAAAACTCTAGCTAACTTACCTGATCACATTTCCTCCAATATGTCAACTTAGCCATAACTGCTTTGAACATCTAACCTTTCCTTAACCCCCATCCCATTCATACAACTACACATAACAATATATACAGTTCCTTTCCATTTATCAAAAGAAAGAATCCTTGGGGAATAAAGATTTGACAGCTCCTGTTACAAGATAATTGTAATACTTAAAAAAGAGAGAGAGAAATAGAGAGAGAGAGAGAGAGGGAGAGAGAGATGAGACAGATGGTGTACACTGGAGACATGTGGAAGTTTGCTTGAAAATAGCTTCAGGAATTCAATTGAGACAGAGAAGAAATTATGCAAATTATAATTTTTGCATAAAAGCATCATGGAAAACAAGGAAATTATCTTCATCTTTAGTCTTCCACAATCTTGTAGAAGAGAAAAATGTCAACTGGATTGATACTATCTTGGTTTCCTATTTGTAAAAAACTCTAGAGCAGCTCATTTTGAATTACAGAAAAAAGAGATTGTTTTGAGTGAGATGATTAAAGACATTATCTTCTATATTGCTATGCTTAGGTCTAATTCATTAACACCAACCACTAATACATTTTTTTTGATGAGTTATTCAATACTTGTAGCATGTGTAATTTACATGGGGAATGCTTTATAATAAATTTATTAGGTATTTCATCACATGAAGTTCAGTGGCATAAACTGATGATGGGAATTTCCTTTTAAAAATCATGTTTATTACTTCAAGGAGTTATTCTTTTCTTTAAAGATTTATTTATTTATTTTACAGAATGGGAGAGGGGCAGAGGGAGAGGTCCAGCAAACTCTGCACTGAGCACAGAGCCTGACACTGGGCTCAGTGCTGGGCTGGATCTCACCACCCTGAGATCAAGACCCTGAGATCATCACCTGAGCCAGAACTCACTACCTGAGTCAGATGCTAACTGACTGTGCCCCCTGGGCACCTCACTTTAACAAATTTTCCAAATTGTTCCTTTAAACTTTGCCTGCTTCACGCATGACACAAAATTTTAAAGGAAGAAAACATGTACAAGAAGCTATAAGAATAGAAATTCTAAGGAACAATGTGAAGATTGGCATGAATATTTTGGTGGTACAGGTTTAGGGGAAAGAGGGACAGAAAATAGTAAGGAAATTGTTGACAAAAGGAAGTAAACCACTTCCTGAATTCAAGCCAATTTTCAGAAAAGTGAGTTGAAGTATAGCATGATCAGTACACGTGATGATAATTATGCTTTTAAAAACATAAATAAACACATTTTATTTGGGAGCAAGAAAGAGAGAAGGTGAGGTACTAGCTACAGAAAAAAGGAAATGTTATGATGGGATAATTTCTACTCATTATGAAATCATAGAATATAGGCTTCTATTCGAGTATACATGTGAATTAGGGTGAATAAATTGAGAAGGACCCACTTCTTCTGCTCAGTATTATAATGAAAAATTGAACCTGGGTCATGAGTCTCTAGTGAATTCAAGCACATGTCCATGTGTGTGTGTGTCTAAGCTGATCTATTTAAATGCATTAGAAAAGTCAGCCTTTATCTTTAGATTTGATCAGAAAAAGTCTCAAAATTGATAAATAATCTTTGATATATAAAGACAGGTTACCAAGAAAGATGATGGAATTTCATTTCCTGAAGATGGTTAGATAGAGTGATGGATATTTATCTACTCTCTTTAATAGTTGGGTCAGGTAAAGTTTGCTTAGAAGCAAAAAGACCACTTGAAAGCTTAAACTTTTAGAATGATAATGAAATTTGACAAGAGAAAGTATTTTTCAATAGAAAGGAAGAAATCCTATTATATTTTCCTCATGTAGGTTAAATTTTTCTTTGTACTTGAGTCAAAAAATATTAGAGGCATCTAGTTTTCAGTCATGTTTTCACTGAAGCTTAACAGTATTGAGCAACAGGACCTTCTGAGGCTTGATATGGGTGACCTTCATCACATTTGAGGGTCCTAGGGCAACTTGGGGCCAGCCATGTGTGTTTCTCTGGGCAGACTAATATTTTACCTCCCTTCAAACTTATGTTCTTTAAAAATCTATCCAGTATGGGGTGCCTGGGTAGCTCAGTCAGTTAAGAGCCTTGCCGTTGGCTCCGGTGGTGATCTCAGGGTCCTGGGATAGGCTCCAACTCTCCCTCTACCTCTGCCCCCTGCTCAACTCCCTCTACCTCTGTCCCCGCCCCCCCAACACTCATGCTCTCCTTCTCTCTCTCAAATTAATAAATTAGATCTTTAAAAAATAAATAAATAAATAAATAAATAAAATCTGTCTAGTATTTACTAAGAGGAGAGACAGCACTATATGGTGAAGTGGGCAGTGAAGAGGCATACAGACTAGAACGAATGGAGGTGGAAATACTCAATGGCTCTTCTGTCCTCAGAAAACCAGCAATGGCTCCAGTCTCCCATATCTTTCTCAACAACACCAAAGCTCTAGAGGGCCTTTGGGAGATGAATTTCTTTGGTCAATGCCCAGGGTACCTCCTTTTCATGTGCTTCTGGGTGACAGTTGGCTAGCGTTTCTCAAATTGTTGTCCCAGCATCCCATGAATTAGGATCACCTGATTCTTTAACCCCTGCTACACCTACTAAGTGAGAACCTTTAGGAACGAGGCTAAGTTGTCTGCATTTCTGACTAGCTTTGTAGGTGATTCTGACTGTGCTACACCTCAAGAGCCACTCCCTGAGGGCCAGGTTAGAATTAGAGTCAGCTTAGAGCACTCCAGCCTTCCCCAGGTACTCTGCTATCAAACAGTTCCTCAAATATTCAGACCTGTTTCAAAAAGGCTGGAGGAAGATTCAGTTCAGTTACCTCCCACTCATCAGTCTTTCTCCCTAACATCATCCTGATTGAACTGAAATCTTTGGGGAGTGCCTATAAATACTCCATCTGCTCAGATTTTCTGCCAGACAGTGGCGTTTGCACCACCTTCCCACTACCGTAGACCAAAATAACTTCTTTGGGCTTTGCCTGACTCTAACTGATAAATGAGGGTGCTTCAAGACCACTTGGCTCTTCACAAGAGGAATCCATTGCCCTTAGATGTCCTTTATGCTGTTAGGATGGAGATACACTTTTCATGCTGGAAAGAACCTTAGAGATAATCAATCCAATTATGTGAGAAAAGGTGCAGATGTACATAGAATCGGAGACTGGAAACAAATATTATATTGAGTCCCCACTATGTGCCATACATTTTTTCAATGAGTTTTGTCATTAATTTTTTACAGTAAGCTTTCAAAGTAGATAAGTGTATTCATTTGTATAGATAAGGAAGTTAGAAACTCAGAAAATTAAGGAAATTTGCAGTCATTTCACTAACAGGTAGTGGATTCTGAATTGAATCTAGATTCTGATAAAAAATATGTACATATATATATACATATATATATATATATATAGAGAGAGAGAGAGAGAGAGTGAGCATGGGCACGTGCTGCATAGGGTGGGGCACGGGGGCAAGGTGCAAGGGAGGAGCAGAAGAGAGGAGATATTACACAGGCTCCATGCCCAGCACAGAGCCCTACTTGGGACTCGATCTCACGACTCTGAGATCATGACCTGAGCTGAAATCAAGGACACTTAATCGGTTGAGCTCCCCAGGTACCCCTCTAATAAAAGTAATATTAACCATCATTTATTAAGCACTTACCATGTATTGAGCATAGTTCCAAGCATTCTATTTTTCTAACTTATGTAAAATCTCCACAAATCCCTGAGGTGGGTAGTCATTTTAGGTCCATTTTACCAGGAAAGTCAGGCACAGAAGACTAGAAACTGGCCTGAAGTTCACCTGGTTAGTACATGGAGAAGCTTTTGATTCCAGAGCTCTCTCCAGAATTCAGTACTCTCGAGAGACTGAAAGCTAGGAGAGGGATTTACTATTCAGGTAGAAGATAAACAGTCCTGAAAATAAGGTTTGGGAGAAGGGGCAGATTTAAAAAGCACTTCTGATGATCTTTGGATCATTTATCGGTGGGAGGGGGAGCAGAGGGAAAATGAGGGGCTGGAAATAACTCTGAATTTTCCTGCTTGGTTGGAAAACAAAGTAGATGGTGACCAAGATTTAGAATGAAGACAAACTGGCATTGCATTTATGTTCTGTGTTACATAGCTGGCATTCAGCTTTTTCTGCAGCTTAACTGAGAATAGAATCATGGGTCCTTTTCATCTTCTACATATTGACCAATAGATTATAAGAAAGACTCTCCCTTTTTAAAAATTATTTATTTATTTATTTATTTATTTTAAGAAAGACTCTCAATGGAATTTGGAACATTGCCCGATTTCCTATCTTTGGGGCAGTGAGGTACTAATATATTTGTAGCTTTAGGATGGGAAGATGTATGATTCTATACTTGATTAATTATTTGTTTGAGAACCATTCACTGGTACCCACCATGGTTGGCTGTCTAGGCTACCAAGGTGAAGAAGACAGACCCGGTCCATGTCTTCAGGTTGCTTATATTCAGGTAAGGGAAATAGGCAATAAATAAGGAATCAAAGAATGAGATTCTGAACAGTACTGTGAAGGAGATAAATAAAGTGCTGTGGTAGAGCATGATGGTGTAGAGTCCGAGTGACACGGGTTCATAAAACGGGAAAGATACATGATTTTTATTCCAAGTATGATAGAAAGAAATTGATGTTTTGAAAAGGGGTGTAATATGATCTATCATGCATTTTTTTGTATTTTGCTGTGGGTGTCCCTACATTCAGGGCAAGACTGTGGGGACAGGAATGGAAAGGAGCAGAGAAGCTGGTTAGGAGGGCCAGAAACAAAGAGCCACACTGGCTTGAAAAAAGGTGCAATGGAGATATTTTGGGGATAGCTGGCAGACTTGTTGATGGAGAGGGATGGAGAGAAATCGAAGACAACCCCTAGGTTTCTAGTTTAAACAACTGGGTAAACGGTGCTTGCATTTCCCAGTGTCACTGGAGCTGGGGGCTAGATAAGTTTTGAGGGATGGGATGCCTGGGTGGCTCATCGGTTAAACGTCTGCCTTCGGCTCAGGGTGTGATCCTGGAGTTCCAGGATCAAGTCCCATGTTGGGCTCCCTGCATGGAGCCTGCTTCTCCCTCTGCCTATTTCTCTGCCTCTCTCTCTCTGTCTCCCATGAATAAATAAATAAAATATTTTTAAAAATGTCACTATACTTAAAAAAAAGTTTTGAGGGAAAATGATGATCAGACACACGTATGAACATGCATGTCTAAGCATGATACCAAAGCTTACAAAAGAGTGCTCTGGTCTGGGAATTCAAAAGCCTGATTTGTGTCATAAATTTATCACTAGAAGCAATAGCTGCCTTACACCTCATTTTTTTCCCATCTGAAAATGGGAATGATTATATCTATCTTTACTACTTCAGAGGGATGCTTAGAAGATAAATGAGATAACGTAAGTGAAAGTAACTTTGAAGTCTTGGGAGGATGAAACTATATTAAGTGAAGCTATCATTACTGTGTACAGGGTGTGTTTATATTTTTCTTGTATCTCCTCAGAGTCACAGGGGCCCTAAGTATAATATGTTTACATGTTCATGTTCAGTTCCCAGAAATGATAAGATGAACATGCTTCTCTTTCCCCAACTGTTCCTTCCCCTGTAGTATTCTCTTGACAGGGTTTTGCAATTCTGAGTTTCTCAAACTTTTCAAAGACCATGGGAAGGAAGGATTTTGCCCAGTCTAACTCTGCCTGGGTAATTTCTGGCAGGTAATGATAATGAGATCTTTCTTTAATAGAGATGTACAGATTACAAAGAATGAACACATTATTTCATTGACTCTTCCAAGGACACTAAGAAAAGTATTATTTTTTCACCATTTAACAGAAGAGAGATGGCTCAAGAGTTTTTTAGCTAGAGTAATGAAGGCTAATATTTGTGTTCTATAAAATATAGTGAACTAGCACCAGGGACATACAACTGAAGCCATGAGCCAGATAATATTTGTGGGACTGGGGGCGGGGGTGCTCGTGTTGATCACTGTAGTCTTGGGTATGCTGTCTTCAGTTCTCTGATAACGGGTGCGATGATTGATTTTCTTGCCTAGTTTCACAAGCCGCACCATTCCACACATGGCCTTCTATACTGTTCTCTCTAAAAACAAACAAAAAAAACCCCAAATAAGAACAAAATAAAACAAAATTGTTCCTTGCTCTTCAGAGTAAATACATGATGAACAGTGTCGTCTTTCCCCTGGGAGCAGATAGAGTACACTTGGTTTTGCCTGAGGCGGTCTGTGAGAAAGGGTACTTGGAATCCATAGGCCCGAGGTTGAATCTTCCTTCAGCATTACTGATTGTGTGACCTGGGGGTGAAATGCCCCTATCTGGACTTCGGTTTTAAAGACTGTAAACTGCAGGTACTCATATTTACCTGTTTGTTGACTGTGATGGTATCCAGCCAGCCCCGCTATCATCAGTATAGTCCAGATACAGAAGAAAACAGGCTATGTAGCCACTTCCAGAGTGCTTTGTCGATTATTGTTAAAAATTCTCCACCATGTTCATTCTTTTCCTTGCTTTCTCAGTTCACATGCATGTGTATTTGCTCACTCCTAATGGAAGGGGAAGTGGGCTGTTATTTCTGGTATTCACACAATAGGACTCTCAGCATATTAATCTATTTAAAACAAAGCTAAGGCATGATGAGGTCTGAGACTGCGTAAGGATCGAATTAATGGATGTTTAGATCACACAGCGAAGGATACATAATCATGAACTGCTATCAGGTTTTTCTTAGGTAAGTGATCTCATTGGTCTTGAATAGTTTAGCCGTGGCCTGGGTGGAGACGAGAATAATCGGGCTCCCCTTTGGAACGTCATCCTGTTTGCTGGCCAAGCAGGGATTTCTCACAAGATCTCTCTAGAACCCTTCTTATTTTCGTCTAGTTTCTGCACCCCTTGGAGGAAGGATATTTGGGATAACTTTTTCTAAGTTGATGGTACGTGCAAGTCACATTATGACAACGTTGAGATGACGACAACATTTTAATTTGTGTTCCCCTCTGAATCGAGTCTGAAAAACACATCTCAAAACCTGTGGACATGTTTTTCAAAACTACATTTCAGAGTTTACAGGTGTGCGCCTGGGGCAACCGAAGCAAAGATCACAGCGATGGTTCGGGCTGCTCCCAGGCTCGGAGACAAGAGGCGCCTGTGAGCGGGCCTGGACGGGGCCGGCCGCCCCGGGTCACCTGAGCCGTCCCCAGGAGGCAGGTGTAACAGCAGCCCCGCACACCTGGTGTCCTCGCCTCTGCCCTCCGGGTCTGTCTCTGGGCCTGCTGAGGTCTGTGCCCCGGGGAGGCCGCGTGATGCCGGGGACGGGACGGACAGCTGCCCCGGGGCTGTCCCCCGTGACTCCCACACAGGGGAGCCTCTCTCGGGCCTCGGGGGCACCGCACCCCACGCTCGCTCCGCCAAGCGTCTCCACAGGGCCGGGCGGACAGCCGCCAAGGAGGCGAGCCCCGTTCCGGCCCCGGCCCTCCGCTCGCGCCCCTCCCGCCCCGGGCACCCCCGGGCACCCCCGGGCACCCCCGGGCAGGAGGAGGACGTGGGCCCCGCCCGGAGGCGGCTCCCTCTTCACTCCCCGCCACTCCCAACGCTCCGCCTCCCCGCGGCTTCACGGTCCAGGCCGGCTTCCCTCAGGAACGGCCACCTCCCCCGCTCCCGGGGACCCCGCTTCCTGGGCTCGCGGCTTCCGCAGCGCCCCCTCCGGCCGCCACCCCTAGTGCCCGGGGCGGGCGGGGCAGGGACCTGGGCGGGGAGGAGGGTGCGCCCGCGGGGGGGTACGGGCTGGGGAGGCGCGGTGGTGGGGGGTCGCCCTCCCCCCAGTGTCCGGGGCGGGGCGCGGTGGTGCCGGGTCGCCCCCTAGTGCCCGGGGCGGGGCGCGGTGGTGCGGGGTCGCCCCCTAGTGCCCGGGGCGGGGCGCGGTGGTGCGGGGTCGCCCCCTAGTGCCGGGGCGGGCGGGGCAGGGACCTGGGCGGGGAGGAGGGTGCGCCCGCGGGGGGGTACGGGGTGGGGAGGCGCGGTGGTGGGGGGTCGCCCCCTCCTGCCCGGGGCGGGGCGCGGTGGTTTGGAGTCGCCCCTCCTGCCCGGGGCGGGGCGCAGTGGTGGGGGGTCGCCCCCTCCTGCCCGGGGCGGGGCGCAGTGGTGGGGGTCGCCCCCTCCTGCCCGGGGCGGGGCGCAGTGGTGGGGGGTCGCCCCCTCCTGCCCGGGGCGGGGCGCGGTGGTTTGGAGTCGCCCCTCCTGCCCGGGGCGGGACGCGGTGGTGGGGGGTCGCCCCCTCCTGCCCGGGGCGGGCGGGGCAGGGACCTGGGCGGGGAGGAGGGCGCGCCCGCCCCGCAGTTCCCGGAGGTGCCCCGCCCGCCCCGGGGGGAGGCGCTGTGGTGCGGGGCCGCCCCCTCCCGCCCCGGGCGCCCGCCGCGGCTCGGCCTCTTCCTCCTCCTCCTCCTCCTCCTCCTCCTCCTCCTCCCCCGCCCTCCCGGCTGGGAAAGTGGGAGGTGGCGGCGGCGTGCGCGCGTGAGGGGGGCGGCGGAGAGGAGTCTCCGGGCGCCGCCGCGTCAGAGACCCTGCGAGCGGCGGGCGCGGCGGGGCCGCCCGTGCCTCGGTCTCCGCCGCCGCTGCGGGGCCGCGAACAAAGAGGAGGAGCCGCGGCGCGAGGTAGGGCGCGGGGCGCGGGGCGCGGCGCGGGCGGACCCCGGCGGCCGCCGAGGGGTGGTCGGGGCGCCCCTCCCCTCCGTCCCCCGCCCGGCCCCGGTGGCCGCGGCCTCGCTGCTCGCTGCCTCTGAGCCCGGCGGGAGCGCCCCGGGCCCGGGGCCGCGGTGCCCCGCTGCCCGCCGGCCCGGACTCCCCGGGCTCCCGCCTCCTCTCCGCGGCGGCACTTCGGGGGCCGCCCCCCATCCGCAGCTCGGGGCTGGGGTGTGTGTGTGAGTCCTTGGAAACTTCAGCAGGCGTTCGGGGGCATTTCGTGCCCGGCCCGACCCGGAGCGCGGTGGGGATCCCGCTGCCCTCCCGCTCGGCCCGGGGCCCCCTGCTCGTCGCCGGCACCTGGCCCTGGGGTGTGTCCGCGGGCCTGGGCCACCTGTACCTGCCGGCGGCGCGCGGGCGGCGCGGCCGGGGCTCCCCGACCCGGCGGGAGCAGCTGCCGATGCCTCCGCCAGCACCTCCTTCCCTCCTCTCCCGGGCGCTCCCGCTGACACTTGCTTCGGCGGCAGGGGCGAGCGGCGCGGGCACTGGCCTCAGTGCTTTTCCCCGGATGGCCCCATTTTCGTAGGATGCTCCCATTTTTCAGCCCAGCGTTCCATTGTCGAATTCTTTGGGCGACGATTTTGCCAGATTTTCTGAATGGGATTAGGACAAGCTGCTCAGAAATGTGTTTCGGAGTTTGTCAACCACTGCTCTGAAGGGTGCTTTTATATTTCAGCTGCCCTCAGACAGACCTTTAGTTGTGTCCTCTCCAATTGTCAACCTTCGGCTCGTTTTGCTGGGGCAAGATGAAACAGTTCTATTTTTAAGACCAGCGAAGAAACATGTGTATTTAATATTGGGATCATTTACCACAAGTGATCACGCGAGGCATGGTTTCTTAAACACTGAAGTGGCCTAAAGATTGGGAGGTTTGTTGGGTTTAAAAGTAATTTCAGGTAGAGGAAACTTTCCGTTGCTTCTGTTCAGCTTCTCATACGTATTGGAGACTTTTTTTTAGGCAGCCAGTATCACTTTGAGAGCTGAAGAAATTATGTTCTTTATTGCATTTCATAAATCCCGTTTTACTGCAGGAATTCTATATAGTACCTGTTAGCTGTTTCTGCACAGTGAACTCCTAGATACCTTTAGGGATTAATTTTGAATTGTTTAAGAAGCACATTTTGTTTTTAATTGTTGACTTTGGAGTTCAGGAACCACATTCCAAAGCAAAGCTGCACTATTCAGAGGAAGCACTTTTGTGTACTCTTTGGTTCTTGGCTCCTCTGTGAACCTTCTCCCCAAATAACAGTACTAATTTTTTTTTTTGTCTTCTCTCTCCCCCCCTCCCCCATCACTCCAGAGCAAAGTCTGAAATGGATGTTACATGAGTCACTTTAAGGGATGCACGGAACTATGAACATTTCTGAAGCTTTTTTCTCAGTAAACTAGATAAAGATGGATGAATCTGCCTTGTTGGATCTTCTGGAGTGTCCTGTTTGTCTAGAGCGGCTTGATGCTTCTGCAAAGGTCTTGCCATGCCAACATACGTTTTGCAAACGATGTTTGCTGGGGATTGTAGGTTCCCGAAATGAACTCAGATGTCCTGAGTGTAGGACTCTTGTTGGCTCGGGTGTTGAGGAGCTTCCAAGTAACATCCTGCTGGTCAGACTTCTGGATGGCATCAAGCAGAGGCCTTGGAAACCTGGCCCTTGTGGGGGCAGTGGGATGAACTGCACAAATGCATTAAGGGCTCAGAGCAGCACTGTGGCTAATTGTAGCTCAAAAGATTTGCAGAGCTCCCAGGGAGGACAGCAGCCACGGGTGCAAGCCTGGAGTCCCCCGGTGAGGGTGAGTAGCCTGCAGAAGCAGTTTGGTGAATAAAGGTGGTGACAACTACATTTTTTTTTTTATGCTCCAGCTTTATATTTTCTAAATCACTTCATTGCCAAGGAAGGCACACTTAATGGAGCAGATAGGAAATTATACCTCACGTTTATTTTTTTCCTACTTTTGGAATGAGAATGGATATAAATAACAAAATTTTCATTTTTAAAAATTCTCTCCAGGACACCTTCGTGGCTCCATGGTTGGGTGTCTGCCTTTGGCTCAGTTCATGATCCCGGGGTCCTGGGATTGAGTTCTGCATAGGCTTCCCGGCAGGGAGTCTGCTTCTCCCTCTGCCTGTGTCTCTGCCTCTGTGTGTCTTTCATGAATAGATAAATAATCTTTAAAAATAAAAATAAAAAATAAAAATTCTCTCCAGATAGTTCCTAGTACCTTTTAAGATAAATTTTGAGAAACAGGTAGGCGTTATTCACTGAAATATAAAACAAAGCAGTTTTTTGATGCTCATTTTAAAATGGAAATTTGGTGTGATTTTTTTTCCCTTTTTCATGGAGTTGGGAGAACCATAATTACATATATATGTGTATATGCATAATATATGTTATAAATATGTGTGTGGGTGAATCACAAGTAGGAAATTAGACCTTAATTTTTATGTTGCATTGAGCCATTCTAGTCATTCTCTTGGTTTTATGAATGCACAGCACAGAATTTACTGGTTGGAGGAATTCTTAACAAATCATGGCCACAGGTAGCAGAGTTTTGTTGCTGTAGCAACGAAATGTCATTTAGGACTATGTCACGGAGAATCTAGCTTTATGTTGGGTTTTACAGGGAGTGAAATGAAATGTTTGCATCAGAATGATTTTTCTTGGGTTTTGGGTTTGGGCTGAAATGATTTTAAATGAAGCTATTTGGATAGTTACCACATTTTAAATTTCCTAGAAGGTAAGGTATTCTGAATAAGTCTATATTATGTTGTGGGTGATGGCATCCCAGTAAGACACATTTTTCTCATTTTTATAAAAATAAAAAGTAGTTATGGGCATCAGATAATTAAAACAATTTCATTTTTGTTGGAAGAAATGATTTTGATAGTTGGCCTGACTGACAAAATAGGTTTTTAAAGAACAGTTAATTTGGATAAGAATTTTCTTTTCAAATATTCATGGTTAACATCTAAAGCTGACTTCTTTCATTTAGTGTGAGAACAGCCATTGGGATGGCATTAGATAGTATAAATTTACAGATGTGGCTATTAGAGGGTATACCAATTCCCTTCCTTCTTGAGCTCATCTTTTAAAATAATACAAAATATTTATATCACTAGATGTAAAGTAGGAAAGCATTTTAATTGCTAGGAAACAATTTCTTTATTAGGCTATCAGGCTTCTTTTGATTTGTATTTAATTTTTTTTTTTAAAGACAATGAAAACTTTGGGATAGGGAGATATTCTTTGCATATTTGAAGCCCATGTGTTGTGAAGTTGGTCTTATAGCACTTTTCCTGGATTTCCTTTATTTTATGGAGTTTACTGGTGCATTGATTAGTGTATATGGTCATTATTATTTTAACCTCACAACCAGTGATGAAGTTGGTCCTTTCTGAGACACCTGACCCAGGTCTGCTTAGCTTAGTGAGACAGTAGTTTTGCTTCTCTGGAGAGATTTTGTTTCCTTGTTAATTAGACTAGAGATGATGTAGCTTCTGGCTATGAATGAAGTATCTTAGTTGTTGACACATTGCCTTACTTGTTGTGAGGAATGCATTGAATGTTTGATTACTGATAAAAAGGAATTTAAAGGGGGGCGCCTGGGTGGCTCAGTGGTTGAGTGTCTGCTTTGGCTCAGGTCTTGATCCCAGGGTCCTGGGATCGAGTTCATGATCCCGGGGTACTGGGATTGAGTTCTGCATAGGCTTCCTGCAGGGAGTCTGCTTCTCCCCTCTGCCTATGTCTCTTGCCTCTCTTTCTGTGTCTCTCATGAATAAATAAAATCTTAAAAAAAAATAAAATAAAAAGGAAGTTAAGAAAAGGGCTTAATTAAGCATTCAACTTAATGTCCTTTGAATTTGTTTTCTTTCTTACATAGAAATTGACTATGTAATGCTGTAATGTTCATTTATCTCAACTGCTAAACTCTCAAAATTGAGCTCCATTTATCTTGGGTAAATTATTTTGGGATTTTGATGATGTTACTGTTATTTTTCTGTCTTATATGAATTCCTAATTTGCATCATGTTTTTTCTTTAGCATGAGAAAAATTATTGACCAAGAGGCTGATGAACTTGAGCCTTATAACTTGGATAAAATAGTTGAGGTAAATAAAACAGAAGATGATGTCTGTTACTTTAGGGGATGGGGAGGCACAGATGGTAGAGGACAAAACAAAATTACACAGTAATTTGAGTTCATACAAATGCTGAAATACTTATAAAAAGAGCAGTTTTATTTTTTCTATTCTAAAATAATTTCTCATTGATAGTTACTGGTACCTTTTGCTTTCAAGTATTCAAAACAACCAGAGTAGGATGCCGGGGTGGCTCAGTGGTTGAACATCTCATCTGCCTTTGGCTCAGGGCATGATCCTAGAGCCCCAGAATCGAGTCCCACATTGTGCTCCCTACATGGAACCTGCTTCTCCCTCTGCCTATGTCTCTGCCTCTCTCTCTTTGTGTGTCTCTCATGAATAAATAAATGAAATCTTTAAAAAAACAAAAAACAAATAAAAACAAAAACAAAATAACCAGAGCTGTACAAATAGTCCAAGTACCTGAAAGATAAATATATCTCAGACAATCCTCCTTTTAAAAAAGAAATCTGTAGCATTCAGGCATGTGGAGGTTGTAATGCACTCCTTTGGACACTTTCCTGAGGTGAGTGACCATAATAAATCCCAAACATGCATTCTTCTCTCTTAGATTTTCTGACACAACTAAGTGGTACATGAGCCTGTTTCCACATGTTGCGCAAAGCTGAAAGTGATAACATGTGGAATGTTGCTTCAGTGTATTAGTTATGTTCTATGTTCTATTAGATTGTGACCATGTGGCTTCCTCATGCATTTAGCCGAGGTAGATTGAGTGTTATCAGCAGACACAAACATTTCCAATGTGTGACACAGATCTTGTTCCCAGAATTTTAGTGTTTCCTGCCTAATATGAAGGAGAAAATGAAAAAGTGTTGGATTGGAGTCACTGTGGGAATCCTTCAGGTCTCTACCTCATGTAAAGAATTCCTGTTGGTTTTAGGCCAAAGTTGAGCAGTGGAATGAGCCACAGGGTGAGGGGCATTGCAGATATTTGCTTAAATGGATTAAAAATGCCCACAGAAGATAGATAATATATAAAAAAATATATAAGGGCACCTGAGTGGCTCAGTGATTTAGAGTCTGCCTTTGGCTCAGGGAGTGATCACCGGGGTCCTGGGATCAAGTCCCACATCGGGTTCCCCATGGGGAACTCGCTTTTCCCTCTGCCTATGTCTTTGCCTCTCTCTCTCTGTGTCTCTCATGAATAAATAAAATTAAAAAAAAATATATATGCAAAATTCCATATGGGAGACATGTTTAAGTAATTTCTACAGAATTATGACATAGTAGAATGGTTAAATTTCTGTTTTCTATGAGGGGTTCCATTCGTTCAAGATCTATTCATACCTGTGCACCTATCTGTCTGTCTAGGAATTATTAATGGTTTCACACTGCCTCTATCTCAAAGTGAGTTTATTCAGCAAAAATAGATCCGCATAACCACTGATTTATGCTAATTCACACTTCGTTTATTCTTTCATTTATCTAACAAATGTGTATTGAGCACGTACTGGGTGCTAGGCACTGCTGTAGCTGTTCAGTAGATAATGATGAATAAATGAGATACAAATTCCACTTACGAACTTAGGAGTATGTGTCAACCTTGGGGGAGAGACACACATTAATAACACAGCAATGCAAGTACGTAATTAAACTTGGTAAGTGTTATGACGGAAAGCTAGGGGAGAGGATAGGAGAAAGACCTGTGTTTAGTGTGAAGGTAAATGTGTGTGTGGGAGGTGGTCAAAGGAAGCTTCCGAAGCTTCCTTGATGAAGAGGCATTTGAGCTGAGATCTTAAGGATAAAATGATTTTTATTAGTTGAGAGAAGACTGGGCAGGTGAAGGAGCAGGGGGAAGAGTATTCCAGTGGCTTTGATCTGTTGTGGGACAGGGTATGGATTCTGGGAAGAACCAATGTAAGGGGAATGTGGACTAAGCAAGGGACAGGGATAGTGACCCGAGATGAGGCCTCAAGTGCAGTAATGCACAAGGCATCCAGAGCCACCACAGGCCACAGGAGGTTAAGGGCCAGATGAGCAATATAGCTAGTAAGTGCTCTGCATTTGGGCTTACAGTTATGAGTCATTAGGACTGAGATCATCAGGGCTCCGAATGGAAATGGCAATTTCGTGTCAGAGGACTGAGAGAGAAGGAAGGTAGGGAATTCTAGATTTGGGTGAAATTTCCTTCTGCAAATGTAGAATATGCATTCATTTCTCCATAGCTACACTCACAGCTCCTTTCTCTCCCTCTCCCTATTGCTGACTATTAGAGGCTGAATTGTGTCCTCCTCTACCTTATTCCCCAGATTCATAAGATGAAGTTGTATCCCCTAGTACCTCAGAATGTGACTGTGTTTGGGGAATAGCAACTTTAAAGAGGTGATTAAGGTCAAATGAGGTCATATGGGTGGGCCCTAATCTACAATATGACTGATATATCTGATATATATATATATATATATATATATATATATATATATATTCAGTCATATATATATTTTACATATATATATATATATATATATATATATATTATTTTTTTAGTGAGAGAGAGAAGTGAGAGGGGCAGAGGGAAGATAGGGGAGAAAGTTGAGTCTACAATGAGGCTCCAGGTAGGATGTGGGAAACTAGTGCTATGAATTGCCCCATTGGCCATCTGTAACCTCCATTAACAGGTACCTGTGGAGAATTTTTTTCTGGCTCACTTCTATGCTATGATACATCGTAGAACAGAGGTGGCATTCATGCATGTTTTTGTTGAAAGAGAGTGTACATTATGGGGAAGTAAATAAAAGAAACAACAAATAAGGCAGTGTATAGTGAAGCATCAAGCTATGGGATAAGAAATGGAAAAAGTCTCTGTGGTGAGGTTTGTGTATTGTGGCCCCTGGATTAAGTGTGTGGTCCAAGAATGGAGTGAGTGTGGATTAGGGTGGACTGGACAGGGCAGGGTGTGCTTCCCTTCAGTGGAAGACTCAGTCCAACACTGATGCAGGAATAGATAGATGTCTTTAGTGGTTTGGATGATGGAGATGTTTGGCTGTTTCTGAATGGCTGAGTTAAAATAGAAAATTGTGTTTGTTTTTGCCAAACAATGTTTGTTGGAGAAATTATTGACTTTTATTGATCATTTCATTCCTGACCCCTGCTTTAGTCCTTATGTTCATCTTGTCCTTGACTTGACTTCTATTCCCGAGTCATCCTCAATGGCTAGGGCTCAAGCCTCAGATTTGGGACTGGGACAGAAGGCAGGGATGGAGAGGAGTCTGGGTGCATACTGATGAGTAATTAAAAAAAGAAATGCTTAACGACTCCTTTCTTTATTACACAAAGTATCATGTGACCATTATCATGTAAATCTTGCAACAACCCTTTGGGGTTAAGTACTATTATTATTTAAAAAGTTAAAAAGAATGTGAATTTCAAAATGAGTTCCTAAAAATATTCTGGTGGTAAAAGAATTCAACAATATAGATGTATAATATTATGAAGTGTGCATAGCATTCCACATCTCTTCATATATGTTTGTATGTATGTATATGTATATATATATATTTACGTAAATGGAATTTCACACTCTGTATCTGATGATTTGATAGTTCATTTAATATATCTGGGAAACCTTTTCATGTTTGAGCACATATATCTGTCTCATTAAAAACACACCTCTTTACTGAGGTATCATACGCAGAGAAGTGTACCTATTTTAAATGAACAACTCATTTATCATGCTTCATTCTTTTTTTTTTTTTTTTTGCTTCATTCTTTTTAAATGACCTGGAATTTTCTCCCTATTTAAAAAAATTAAGGAATACACACTCATAGTAAGAAACTTAATGGTAGAAAAGGATGTAATGGAGAAAAATCAAGGCTTCTAATCTCTCCATTCTTAACCTCTAGGAGTGACTACTGTGAAGAGGTTTTTTGTGTGCCCCCCCCCCCATTTATAGAAATAAGATCACATTATATATGTTCTTCTGCAATTTGAGGTTTTTTTCTTTTTTCTTTTTAGAAAAAAGGCTTTCCATATCTGCTCTCACTGATGTCTAAGAGGGTGTTCTGTACTATCATTCTCATTTTATGAATGTGGAGAGGATGGCAGAAAGAGGCTGAATAACTTGTTCTGGGTCTCCTAGCTAGAACGTGGTGGAGATGGGCTTTCACCCCAGAGCGTCTGGTCCCAAGAGCTTCTTTCCCTCCTTTCCCACACTCTACTTAAGTGACAGACATTCTTCCAGGGTCCTCATGCTGCTTGTAACAGGGACAGCTTTTAAGTGGAGGTACTTGTGTCATTACTGTCGGTGTATGCATTGTTGTTGTTGTTTAAAGGGACATTGAAGCTCCTTTACAGTGACAGTAGACCAAGAAACCAGATTTTGTTTAGCTTGGCACACGGAAGGAGTGTGGTTTCGAAGAAGAGGTTGTGGCCTCAGTTTCTAATGCTGCCATCAACCAGCTGTTTGGCTTTTCTGGGTTTTGTATCCTCAGCACAGAAGTGCAGAACCTTAGGTCCCTAAGCTCCATGCAGGGGATGGGAGGACAAGAATTGCTGAGTTTGGTTTATCTTGCACTTTTCAGAACCCTTTGTGGTATCTGGCACATAGTATGCATTCAAAAAGAGGTTTGTTGAATGAATGTTTGTTAGTTTTCTGGGGCGGCTATAGCAGAGAACTGTGAACAGGGCGACTTAGAACAACAGAAGTTTATTTTTTCACAGTTCTGGAGGCCAGAGTCTGAAATCAAGGTATTGGTAGAGCCATGCTCTTTCTCACACTTTCAGGGGAGAATCCTTCCTCGCCTCATCCTAGCTTCTGGTGGTTCTGGCAGTCCTTGGCTTGTAGACGCATCACTCCAACCTCTGCCTCTGTCTTCACATTCCTTTCCTGTGTGTCTGTCGAAATTTCCTTCTTATTATGAGGACACCAGTCGTTGGATTAGGACCTCCCCTACACTAATATAACCTCATCTTAACTTGATTACATCAGCTAGACTATTTCTAAGTAAGGTATTGGGGGTTAGAATTTGAATATGTTATTTTAGGGGACACAATTCAACCCATAACAGATTGAATGAATGCAGGGATGAATGATTGCGTGACGTGAATTCTATTTTTTTTTAAAGATATTATTTATTCATTCATGAGAGAGATACACACACACAGAGAGAGAGAGAGAGAGAGAGACAGAGACACAGGCAGAGGGAGAAGCAGGCTCCATGCAGGGAGCCCGATGTGGGACTCCATGCCTGGCCTCCAGGATTATGCCCTGGGCCGAAGGCAGGCGCTAAACCACTGAGCCACCAAGGGATCCCCCATGACGTGAATTCTAATCACCTTGTAAGGATCCTTAGCTGTGCGTTCCCTCAACAATTTATTTGTACATACCCCCTTTCTTCCTTTTAATAGGTTGCCTAGTGGATAAATGCAAGAATTGATGTGCAAACATTTAGAAAATTATAAAGTCAACATAAATGGATGTATTATTGTTAGTATCATTACTATACAAATTATCAGTCCTCATAGGGAATATAATATCACTTCTACTTGGGTGACAAGAAACAAATAATTGAGAAGAAGTATAAAATTTCACAAAATGAATGTAAAGCTACACAAAATGAGGACATTAGCTCAGTTATTTTGGTCCCTTACCTGCAAGAAACAACCTGATGTATGTTCATTCTCTTCGGCTACCCCTGAGGGTTCTCCCCCCATTTCCCCCACTTGATTACTATTCCCTTGACCCTTATTTTTCCTGGACAAGACTGAAAGAGAGGAAGGGAAGGGGAGATTATTCTATTGTTGCTAGCTGGACAGAGAAAGGGAGGATAATGAGATAGTCTAGTTTTGGTTTAGTCACAAGCCCTTGCCCTTCTTCCTGTTCTCTGAAAAGTCCTACCTCTGCTGTGAGTTCTCTGGCTTCAGCCTCCGGCTCCTAGCTCCAGCCTCCGCTGGTGTGGAACCTCTGTAGTTTGTTCACTTTTCTGTCTTCTAGCCACCTTGCATTGTCCTGTCATGCAACCATGGTCTGCGTTTTCCAAGTAACTGAGAGGAGGGATATGAAAGAAATGGTGGAACAAAGAGGAGAGCAGGATTCCTGTGTCGTTCCATTTCCTTCCTTGAATTGTTTTTCCAGGTTGCATTCACAAATTACTCCTTTTTCCGTCATGATTAGTCTCTGGGCTGGGGAAAAGAAAGATTAAAAAGATTTAAAAGATTAAAAATAGATACAAAAAAGATAGGGGCAGTCCTACCTCCACTTCACCATTCCAAGAGTCCCTGGCTCTTCTTTGCACACCTCCATTCCTTAACTCACCTCCTCTACTGGGAAGAATGCTTGCTTTTCCCCACCACCATCAGGTGCTCACTCTGTTTATGAATCCATACGTCTCCAGTCCATTGCATTGATATGGTTTAAGCAAACCTGAGACAGTACTTGAAAAGCCTTTTTTATTTTAAGCTCAAGACAGATGACTTTGTAATTCGCTTTCTAGCAGGATTCTTTATGAGAATTCACAATAGTAGAGCAACATAGTATACGTAGTACAGTATAGTGACAGTACTTGAGATAGAAATATTATGTATAGCAACATAGTATAGTGAGGAACTTGGATATCAAATCAGATGTCAAGTCAGGCAAGCCTCTTTTACATAGTAACATAGAATAGTGAGGTGTACTTGTGATAGAAATACTACACTTGGAAACAGTTTTGCTAGTAAGGCTCCCTCATTGTGGAATTTAGACCTCTCACCCGCACAAAGCTTTTATCAGAAAGAATGTGTCTATCCCTCTACCTCTTTATTTAAAAAAAAATTTTTTTTTTAAATTTCCGAGACCTTGAAAGTAGTAACCTTAAAAAGAAAAATTCTGAGCCCCAATCCCCCTTCTTCTGTTCCTGCAATCCTTTGCAGTGTATATGCCTGCCAGTGCTTAGTCAAGAGGATGGTAGCAGTTGTTTCATGAATAGTGACATATGGGTAACTGTAAACACAGCCATGTTAAAGATAAATGTGTGAATGGGCTCTTCCGGGGTAGCAGGGAAAGGAATGGAGGTGCCACTTCAAATGGTTGACAGTAGCAGTTAAGTAGTAGACTATTTGAGTTGTGAAGCATGGATAAAGGGAGCAGTAGGAAGATGTGCAAATGAATTTTTAAGTTATATTAAATATAGTACAGAGAGGCAAGGACTGGCAAGTTTGAACATTTTTCTGTTAGCCCAAGAAAATAAAAAATTCCTTATTTTTGCAAGAAAAAAATCCTTTTTAAAAAAAATCCTTTGAAACAGTGTATGTTTATTGTTTCTAATGTTGCAATGACTAAACAAGAGTGGATTTTCATTATTTTAAGATATAGTGAGTAGTCCTAAGCAATGAAGAATTATACAGAAGTAAAATTGAGGTTTATTACAAGGTGCCCCATATCTAGTTTTAATTTATGTGTAAGGGATGCCACCCCTTCCCCCAGTAAAACAATAGCAGTAGAGTAAAAATATCAGTGCGGGATACTGACAGCTCTGGCATCTGTATAATATTCTTGGAAGTATGGTTGAGCACTAATGTTTAAAAGTTGAACATTGATTTGTTTTAAGGAGATACAATTCCTGTAGAGCTAAAAGCATGTGTACACTCCTAATTACATAACTATTCAGTTTTTAAATAATTTTAAAAGTTCTTTAACACAGATTAAATATTATATATAAAAAATTAGATTTCAAATTTTTATTTGTTCAGCCTATTCAAAGTGACATGTAGTTAGCAAATCTCAGTTTTTCCCCTGATAAGCTTGTGTTTTAAGCACACTTTCAATGAACTATTTCTGGTATTTCATGTTTTTACTTTTTTCCTCCACAGTTGAACACCGCTGAAGAGCTTAAGTCTGTAGGCTAAATATTTTTGGCATTTTTGGTGGGCCTAATTATTTTCATTCAGTATTTATTTCATAGTACATGATACTATGTGCTGGAATTAACACTTTCATTTTCCTCTCTTCTGTTCATTTTTATAAAACAAGTCCAGAACATTAGATGATATTAAAAACCTGATCTTTGCTGTACAAAGACAGTGATGCAGCTGTCTAGAGTGTTCATTGAAAGGCACCATCATGTGACAGCTCAAAGTGTTTATATATTTCAAGAAAGTTCCACTCCTATATCAAAAAAGTATTGAGTGTCAGTATAGGAATATGAAAATGTATGCTGTGCAGAAGTTGGCAATCACCTACACGGTGATAAGAATGATGGTTTTTACTACTGACTGTGGCTGACTTTATGCTGGTGATTTCTCTTTTATAGGCCATGGTTTCCTTTTGTAAAATGAGGGCCTATTTGATATCCCAAGTTCCTCTGCTTCCCTGATTTTTTTGAAATAATTAAGCTTTGACATTGAACATGATGAACAAACTGAGGTTGGTGTCTGCATATCATCTTGGTGCGATGAGGTGAAAGGTGGCTCTCAGAGTCACCCATGGACACGAGACTCTAATATCCCCCAAGAAGCCCACACTTCTGTCTGCCACAGGAACCTTCAGAGGAACTGTTGGATAATTTGGGAGTCTAGATGTGAGGTAGAATAGAGAAGCAAGGACAGTGTAGGGAGCCTGACTTGGGATCAGGCTCCAAGGAGGGCTGGTTTGCTTGATGGGCCTTTTTTCCGTGGAATGGTCTACCTCGATCATGCCTGAATATTACCTTCGTGTAGTAGTCACACCGCTGGAAAATCTGACAATTAGAGATTGTCCATATATTAAAATGTTCTGCTCTTTAGAAGGGGTATGAAATCATTGAAATATGTTGCTTTTCCCATTCTTACTGACTTGAGAATACTTGCTCCGATGGACAGAATTCTTTATGCTGAAAGGGAGAGATGGAAGTAACAGAGTTTCTTTTGGGGTCAGAGAAGCCTGGATGAAGGGAGTGCAGAGGGTGGTTAGTGGAGTGACCATGTAATTTATTCTCTGCACTTTTGAGTGTAAAGGGATGCTTTTGATAATTTTGCAGAGTCAACGGGGTAAGCTGGGTCTGTCTGGGACAAACAAGGCCATATGGTCATCCTAGCTGAGAGCAGTGTGAGTGAGCCCAGGAAATAGAAGAAAGTTTCATCAAGTATGGGGAAGATGCCAAAGAATACAGAAGCTCTTTCAAACATTTTCAGGCTAAATGCAAGAGAATTGATTTTTTCCTGTGAATGCTTCTTTCTGTGGGCTCTGTGGTTTTTGCTGGAGAAAAAATGTTACATAGTGTTGGAAAGGCAGGGGATTTAGCTTTAGGCAGACCTTCCTCTATTCTTTGTTATCCATGTGGCTCTTGGGCATGTTACTTCATTAGCCTAATATATTTATTTGTAAAATGATGAAGATCTACTTTCCAGGGTTGTGAGGATTTTATGAGATAAAGAATGTTAAGTGCCTAGGACCTGGTTAGACATTCAGTAAACGTTAGTTCTATCTTTTCTCTTTCCAGAAATTAGAACTTTTAGCACCTTATATCAGTTACATTGTAAAATTATCTGTGTGTGTATGCATGTGTGTGCACGTGCATGTGGGTGTGTGTAGTCTGGTTATTTAATTAATCCACGTTTCCAATGTTAATGCCGCAGGAGATTTTGTTCTCTTTAACAGACAGACTTTAGGTGCACAAGCTGTCCATCAATTAGTGCCTGCACATGATGCTAAATATCTGGTTTAAGTCCTGCTTCTAACACTAACTCTGGTGTGACACTGGTTCTTCGGGCCTCATCTGTGAAAGGAGATGGTGAGCAACATTATCTCTCATACCTCTTCCTGTTCTCTCATCCTATAAGACACAGCCAGCAGAATTCATTGTATTAGACCATCTGTGACTGTTTTCATTGCCTGCCTGCTTTCCTTCCTGCCTTCATTCTTGCTGTGGGGAAGATAATAGTTCAAATAATTTAAATACTGATCTTTGTATTTAAAGACTTAGTACTAAAAGGACTTAGATCTCTAAAACTTCTGTAAAGGAAACTAGATGTGCTTTTGTAGTGCAATTTTTGTTCAGTGCACTAAGTTTTAAAAGTTAGTGTCAGGAAGGATTTTTATGCCTTCACACAGGTTCTTAAATGCTACGTGTTTTATTCCTTTGTGGCTGATTTTTGTTTACCATTCCTACCCTTTCCTACCCCTCGCATCCATAGAGCATCAAGATTATGTTCCATGTTTTCATTATTTTTATATCTCCTGTCTAGAGCAACTGATTGCTATTTTTATGTGATTAGAGCTATCTTTGGCTAAATAAGTGCATTTACATAACTGATAACTTTCTGGTGAATTTTTAAAATGCTGCAACGGTAAAGAGCCTTGCTGTGCTTCAACTTGAAGCAAGTTTTTTTTTTTTTTTTTTTTTTTTTTTGTTAAATGGAGCTTCTATTTATAGTTAAAATATTCACTTCCTGAGTTTGAAGGGTAAAAAAGGACACTGAGTGAATATTTTATGAATATGGTCATCTACTGTATTTTAAAAAGCCTCTTGAAAGGGGCATTTCAAAAGCTGGTTGGTAACTTATTCCTGTGACTTGCAAGCTTCATCGCCAGGAAGTTCCTTCTTTTGTATCAAATACAAATCCCTGTCCTTGCAATTTAATCACATTCCTCTAGTCTCATCCTTAATGGAAAAGAAGTGCTCCCTTGTACGTTCTCCTTGTAACCTTGCAGGCCGTTGTGCCGCTGACCTCCTCACTCAGCCATCTTTTATCTGGCCTAAATAACTGCATTTCCTTTACAGGTCCTCTTAGGACTCATTTCCTGACATTTTAATCATTTTAGTCGTTTTCCTTTGGATGCTGGCCAACTTCTCATCTTGCTTGGGTTCAGGTCCAGAATAGCTCTTAGCATGGTACTGAAGTCCCAACTAGACCATCGTGCTGTGGAAGGCTGCTAGCACATGATCCTCCTGAGCTGGCTGCTCGTTTGTACTTCCTGATGCTTATGTATCTTTAAAAATAACTCACTGTTGCTGATTCATACTTTGCTTAGACCCTCAGAGTTTCTTTTATATAAAATTTGCTTTTCCCCTACCTCTTACTTGAGTGGTTAGTTTTTACTACCTTTTTAATTAAACTGCCTCCTGTTGTTTCTGTAATCCTTATGGCAGCATCAGCAATTTGCAGCTATTGATGGGAACAGAAAAATGTCAATCCAAAATGCTATCTCTTTAATAGGTATTTGTAATTATATGGATGCTTGATCTTAAACACATATATAACCTGTTTATCATATATATTTTGAGTATCCTCTGCCCCCATTAGGTTTTTGGTCGTTCTTTAGTTAATTATGTTTTAGTTTTGTCTCTGAACCAAGTTGTAAATAACCTGAGAGCAGGAACTCTTGTGTTTTATATCTCTTTTCTGTTCTTTACTGTTGAAAACTCAGTGTTCAGTAAGTACATCTTGATGGGATTGATAGATTCTTTGCATTCCAGAATCCCAAAGTCCGTTTGAACACAATTACATCTTCATCGGAGAGAGTGCCTAACCACATGTATATTTTTGGTGCATTTAATCATATTCAGTTCTCCATTATTTAAGTCAGCAATGAAAGTATTACCCAAAGGCTGGGTAAACCCTCATGAAACTTGACTGTAACTGGATCCTGAGTAATAGTTCACTTGAGGGTGGCCCTCAAAACATTTGTGTTACACCCACCATGGTGGTCTGGAAATCATGTTTTCCTAGTTTATTAGAAAGAATGTTCTGTTGAATTGAATCGGAAGTCTTCACAAAAGTTAAAATATGTCATCTGTTATCTCCTATCCCCCAGGCACCCCATCGCTCTGACAGAGGAAAATGAAATGGATATAAGAGGAATTAGCTACCCAACAGTCAAGCTGATCTTTACCAAACACCTTGTGATTTCTTTGCTTGCATATCTACTTTTGGAATGCAAACATTACATGTAATAAAGGCCTCTGTTTTGATGTAGATTTTCTATATACTAAGTAATTCCTATGGTAGGTAATCCTGTGGATGGTAGGAAGCACAGGTAATGATGTGGTTTGTAATAGCACCTCCACATTCTAATTCCCATAAGAGGCAACATGCTCATTCAAAATAAAATTAAAATTCTCAAGAATGAAGTGGAAAGGGGGGAAAAAGGCAGTTAGAAGAATAAATTAGCCCCAAGTGACTCTTTCCAATTCTCAAATTATAAGCCAGTCAGCTATGATATGAAACATGACAAGGACCCCAGGCTCTCTAAGTCAGGTAGCGGCAAGGCTGATATTCTGTGATTGTTAATATATCAAATATTTAACTATAATGTGTGGAAATACCTCGAGTTATTATTACCCCTCTCAGGAGACTAAGCTATGTGATACCTACAAATAAGTAACACTAGATCCACCGAACATTTCATTATAGATGAAAGAGAATGGCATATCTCCAGGAGCAGCATTTTAGGAAGGCTTGGTAACTTTAGAAATGTGTCATGCTGTGGTTTTTAGGTATGCAGTGAATGAAGAGCTTTGTGTGGAAGGGGTAAGAATACTCTATGAATACTTATTATGTAAATTTGCATATGTTGCTAGGTTTATGTACGTTTTTCCTTTGTGATCCCAGCTTTCTTTATTTCCTGGACTGAGAAGCAAGTTTATTTTTCACATCAACCCAATATGTAAATTGGTCAGTCCTTGCTGGTGGCTTTCTCCTTCCAATTTAGTGGTGTCAGGTTAGTATCTGGGCAGAGAGTACCCATCATTAGCAATTAGTTAGCATCTTGTCTGTGTAAATGCAGCCATGCTATGAGCCACCCAGCCCTTCTGTAAGTGGAGGCTTTTGACCAGCTTGGGATTTATTTAACGTGGTTTATGTTTAGTGATATATGTTGAAATTGAGAATGTATGAAAACCGAGATTGTGTTTAGTGCAGGCATGTTATCAGTCATTGGTACACATTTCTTTGTGTCTGGAGTGAAAGGTCGCCATTTCTTGGTACTCTTACCAGACAGACTGGGATATTAAGCCAAAGAATTCAATAGGTGGGTTAAAGATAGATTGAGACTAAAGTTGATTTATAGTTTATTTTATTTTATTTTATTTTATTTTAAGATTTATTTATTTATTTATGATAGACATAGAGAGAGAGAGAGAGAGAGAAAGTCAGAGACACAGGAGGAGGGAGAAGCAGGCTCCATGCTGGGAGCCTGACGTGGGACTCAATCCCGGGACTCCAGGATCGCGCCCTGGGCCAAAGGCAGGCGCTAAACTGCTGAGCCACCCAGGGATCCCCGATTTATAGTTTAATACTTAATATCAATTTTCCTAGTCCAGTGTCATCTGAGAAGCATGCAGAGTTGCTAATTATCGACAGCCATGTACTGGATAATATGCTCTGCACAGGTGGGGAGTAATTAGATCACAATGATATATCTGTAGCTTTAGGATGAAAATAGTAGTAATTTTAGTTTGACTCCAAAATCACATTTACATGATCATGAAATCATTTTATGAGCTGATCACATGGAAAAATGTATATCTGATTCAAGAAAATAAGTTCTTTATTACTTGCCCTTAAGGGAAAATATGTAATGATGTTTTGTGATCTTGAGTGAGCTAATGAGTTGAGTGAGCTAATGAATTTGAGTAAACTGATATTTTGTAACTCTGCTCTGTTTGTTGCATCTAGGTTAGCAATGATTGAATTCATTCTGTTCTTGAATAACTTATTTTGCATTGATATCACTGAAAAAAGCAAGCTATAGTAAATTTCATAAGCTGGAAAACTCAGGATGCCTTAGAATGTGAAAATGCTGGGCTTCCTTTTATATACTGAAACATCGGGTTAATTGCCTTTATTTTCCACATCTTACAAAGTTCTTGAGTCTCTGGACAGCATACCAAAGTTCTTATTTCTGTAGATATGCATTCTTTGTTTATAGTCTACAACTGATAAATACCCTTATTTGGCACAAACACATATGATCAAAGGTGATCTGAACAGTATATAGGTTTGATTAATGAATATACTAGGCTTTCTTTAGGTTTGAACAAAGAATGGTATCACAATCGGTTTTGTTAATAAAATAAATAGAGGTTAAAGATTAGAACTCTTTCTGGTAGACTGTGCAGCCCTAAATCATTCAAAAGAAATGAAGCAGTTTTTTGAAACAGATTGTGTTTCCTTACGAAGGAAGCCACCTTTGTTCCATGTCACTGATGCATTCTTTATAGGTGAGGTCACTCTGCATTGCTGATATCTTTTTCCTTTCATAAAAGGGAGATGTGGACCGCTCCCAGTGCATTCCATTTCTCACAGCCCATAAAATAAGGCTTAAATGTACCTGTCCATTAAAAGCTTTTGAAGGACGAAAGCCAACCTCAGAGGCTTTGTGAACCATGAATTGACAATAAAAGACAGTATGCTTCTGTTTTTCAAATAGCCTGTTTAAGGACAAAAGAACTATTCACTCCTACATGACTTTCATGTAGTTATAATAAAAGCTAGGAGGATGGTCATCTTGTTTTGTGCATGATTTTAAGGCAGCTCGACAGATTATTTGAAACAATATTTTTGAGTTATTTAACAAAGTCACTGAGAGGGATGTGTGGTATAAAGTCTATAAACACACCCTTATGTCTGTTTCTTTAGATAGAATTAAATTTAAGAAGTTAGCTCCTCAACCCCCACAAAATCTAAAGGGTTTAAAGTATTCATAGAGTATCAGATTGAGCTTTAACTATTGAAATAGTCTCCTAACTAATCTTCCTCTTCTACTTGCATCTCCTGGCATTCCCTTACATCTCAATGTGAAGGGACACTCTCTTGCTTAAAACTATGTAATGGCCCATTAGACTGAAACAGTATGACTGAGCCATATCTTTTCCTCTACCTTATCGTTTAAGCTTATATATTTTGCTTCAGCCAGACAAATTTTCTTGCTCTTCATCAAACCACCTGGGGCCATTTGTACTCATTCTCCATGGAACCAGGAAGGAAGGTCTGCTTTTACCCAGATTTCAAGATGGCTGCTTTTTTTTTTTTTTTTTTAAGATTTTATTTGTTTATTTGATACAGAGAGAGCACCAGCAGGGAGAGTGGCAGGCAAAGGAGCAGGGAGCCTGAGGTGGGGCTCCATCCCAGGACCTGAGCTGAAGGCAGACACTTAACCACTTACCCGAGTGAAACACCTAGGTGCCCCAGGATGGTTTGCTTCTTCAATTTGATTTCTTCTCAGATGTCACTTCCTTGGAAGGGTCTTCTCTGGCCACCATATTCAATCTTCTAGTCTGATATTTTCTTTTTTTTTATAAGTATTTTTTTTTTAATTTATTTATTCAGAGAGAGAGACTGAGAGGCAGAGACACAGGCAAAGGGAGAAGCGGGCTCCATGCAGGGAGCCCGACGTGGGACTCGATCCTGGGTCTCCAGGATCAGACCCCGGCCTGCAGGCGGCGCTAAACCGCTGCGCCACCGGGGGTGCCCTGATATTTTCTTTATAGCACTTATGTCCACTTAAAATTATATATTTACTTGTTTACTTTGTCCCCACCCCCACCCCCATAGACGGTAGCTCTATGAGGGTCAGGACTGATTAAATTTATTGCTGTCAGTATACCCAGCAGCTAGAACACTGCCTGGTACACAGTACGCCCTCGGTAAGAATTTGTTTAATTAACAAATCAGTGAATGAGTTTTACTTGATGTATGTTGGCCCTAATAACTCTGTAAACCTCATGTTGAAAAAATAATGCAGGGATGCCTGGGTGGCTAAGCGGTTGAGCACTAGCCTTTGGCTCAGGGTGTGATCCTGGAGTGCTGGGATCGAATCCCACATTGGGCTCCTTCCATGAAGCCTGCTTCTCCCTCTGCCTATGTGTCTGCCTCCCTCTCTCTGTGTCTCTCATGAATAAATAAATAAAATCTTAAAAAAAAAAGAAAAAATAATGCAAATAGGAATATGATTGTTGATCATTCAGATGTTTAAGTTAGAACTGAAAAGTTTTATAGATAAGTGAATTAAAGTGTCATATTTGCTTCCTTAGGAATTCATTTTGTATTGTTTGGCTTATGACTGTAAAAATGGAATGATTTAAAAAATAATTTTGCCATGAGCCTTTTTTTCCAGTACAAGAGGTGAACAGCATGATTTCAAACTATAGCACTATCTCTGTTTTTAGCTTTTGGAAATGAATACACACCCTTTATAACTGATACTGTCAGCATACTTCAGTACTCATACATTTAAAGCTACCCAGAACACCCAAGATAATGAGAGCATGGAAAGGAGCACTGTCTTTTTCATATATTTCTGCAAACTCCTATGCTTAACATATTCTTTAGAAGAGAAGTGACATTGTTTTCTGTACCTAAAACTGTTTAAGGAGTGGGTGGAAACACCTATTAATCTTGGCTGTGTCGTGACTTGAGAATATTTGCTCATGGGATGTTGTGTAGATTCAAATTAGCCTACAAGTATCCTTTTTTTTTCCTTTGCAAAATAATACTACTGAATTGTGTGTTGATACTGTTGAGTGTCCTAAGCCTATTGATTAATGTTAGAAATGAAGTTCTTTTTCTAATCTAATCTATGTGCATTATATGTAAAGTTCACTTAAGTGTCTCTGTGTAGACACTTTATAAACATGATCACCATCACTTTCCATCATTTACCATCCTTAAATCTGTATGTGTTTTTTCTAGCTTATTGACATGGAGTCAGAGCTTGCTAAAAATTTATTTTTCCTATTGTTGCCCTGTATGCTTCTATGAGAGGGATGGATCCTTGTATTTTTTTTCACTAACAGATAATTCTGTGTTTTATCATATATTGGTACTGGTCTGCTTTACACTTAGAATTAGAGGTTGTCTAGCACCTAGGTGGCTCACTCAGTTAAGTGGCTGCCTTTGGCTCAGGTCACGATCCTAGGGTCCTGGTATGGAGTCTCAGGTCCAGCTCCCTGCTTAGTGGGGAGTCTGCTTCTCCCTCAGCCTGCTGCTCCCCCTGCTTATGTGCTCTCTCTGTGTTAAATAAATAAATAAAATCTTAAAAAAAATAGAGGTTGTCCCCCCTACCCACTAATGATTCTGGGGCAGTTCTATAAAGTCACTGTACATAGGCCCATTATTAAAGCCAGGCTCTAGCTTGCACCTTTAGTGTTGCCTCACATGACCAGGCTGTGTCCTGTGTTAGTCAGTGTCCCCTGAATCAAGTACATACCCCTGATGTTGCTGTGGGTTATCCACCATTCATTCGCTCAGTAAATATTTACATGGGAGAAGATCCTTGAGCTACTTTGATGATGTCTTCTTTTCACCCACTATGGTCTCTGTCTAAACTATATCAAGCTTGTTTTTTCTTTTCTCATTTTTTTTGCTTGCCTCTTTTTTATCCCTATTTATTACCCACTCCCAAATCTCCAATTTGAGTATCTCAGTCTTTGTTTTATAGTCATCCCTCTTTTCCCAGTAAGCACATCATGTCTTAATGTCCTTTTTAAAATTCTTTAACCTTATGGTTAAAGAATTATGGTAGAAAAACCAATGGTGAATAAAGCACATAGTAAAAAGAGGCATTAATAAGTATACTTTGCAATTTTTCTGCAAAATGGAACTTTATCTCCTTTTACTTTCCCTTTTTAGATGAAGAGCTATGAAATTATTCAAGTTTTTCTATAGCAGTTTTACAGGATTATCATAATAACCTGGGATTATTTTATAGATTAAAAAATTTGGATTGGCTTTTAGTTTCAGAATAAAATAATTGCTAGTTAAATGACATATATTAGTCGATCAGACCTAGTTAACATAAGTTTGTGGCTCTCTTAAAATAAAAGTTGAAGAATTAAATTTGTTTCTTGGTAATTTGATTTGTAGGAAGTCGGGAACAAAGGATTCCAAACAGGGCTTTTAAAATCAGTTCTAATTAATCGCGTGTGCAGATGCATCAGCAAAGATTGGGAGGCAATTAGTCTAATTATGTTTAAAATACAGTTGCATGCTTAAATAGATAATCACACCCTCAGGCTTGCCTATCTTTTTATACTTTATCCTTTAGGCACGTAGTGAATTTTTTGGCCATTAAGCATGACCTCATCAGTGTCTATGGAGCAGAACAGAGTGACAGAATGCAGATGAGCACGATTGCACGATCTCCCAGCTCAGAGTTCGATACTTCAGTGATAATACCTGCACAACACACCTACATACAAAGATTAAAACATACTACAGAAAATTTATGTTCTCTAGCTCACCGCTCCCCTCCACCACTGCCAAATCTAACTTTTGGAAAGCTGAGTTCTCTTTATGAACTCTTTCTTTCGTACTCCAATTTGGAGTAAACTATGGCTGAGTCCTATTCTGAGTGTTATGAAATAATTTGAGTTTCAGAGTAAACCTTGAATAAGCAACACCTCGCCTAACAGCATACCATTTGCATGACTCAGTTACAGGCGAGGTAGAGGGGCCAGGTAGAAGTGCCATCTGGGCTTCTGAAGTACTTTTTTACCTCTCAGGTCTTCAGTTGCTGCAGCTTACAATGGATGTGACACACCTGACAAAACTTTTTCTTTTCAGCTTCAGCAATTGCTATCTGGACAGGTGAATGAACAGAGATGTCTCACCTGTCTTTCATTAAAAACTAATGTGACCATTTTTCTCTTCAGTAGATTCAGCTTTATTGGAATCTTTTGAAGGTGGTCTTGTGTAAATATTCCCCTATTGCCCTTCCTTTGGTTTCTGGTAGCATTAAAAATGATTTATAAATTACATTTTCATTTTATAGGCTATTCCACAGTTAGAAGACTACAGTCTTTATTACCAACCTACCACAGCGATTTTGCTTTTTCTTTCAGCTGCATTTGCTGTATTTCTGACCATATTATTTGTAGCAGAAACTGAGGTTTATTATCATTGCTCTCTTTATAACTGGATTGTGTGGTTTTCTCCACGTAGGCAAAAACAGGATCTTGAGGATAGATAGCTAGTGATTTTAGGACAGTTGGAGCTTTGCTTTCTGGACTATTTTTGCTAATCTTGGTAGGAGAACATGGTTTACTTCATCTGTGGCTATCAGAATATAGTGGATTTAGGTGAATGATAGATAGATAGACTTGGATGGAGACTTGAAACATGGACATTTGAGTATGCAATTAATATTGGTTAATATGGCTTGTGCTCTGACTCCAGTATGCGCCATCATTAGGGCATTTTGTTCACATTTCATGCATGGACATAGGCTTAAACCTAAGTAGATTTGTTAGATTTTTGTTGACAGTACCATTTTACTTCTTCCCTTGAGATTACCTTGTTAGAGTTGGTAGTTAAGGTTGTGTTTGAGACGTTTATTCTTCCTTTAATCTTTAAAACAAACTACTCTTATTATGGTAAACACAAGTTGTTTTCAAATTTAGACCAATTTAGGAATTTGGTTTGTAATACAAAAGATAAATGTATTATTTTAGCAGGTTTTTGGTGCCAATTGTGCTATCATTATGATGGAATAGCTGCTTATAGAATAGAGGTATGTTTACTGTAGTGTATAATACCTCTGTGTGTTAAGTGATTTTTATAAGTATGTAACCTGTGTTTTTGCATAACCATTACTAAAAGCTGGATGAATTTCAGTGTTTCTTTTCATGATGAGTCTTATGTACCACCCTCTTTGTTTCTTATTAATAGGATGTTAAATGATAGTACAATTTAAGGATATTAAAGGAATTAGGTTAGAACAACAGAACTGAAAACCATTGACTAGGTTTAGAAAAGCTTGGTGCTGCAGGGTTGTCATTGTGTCTTGGTTAAATTTGTGCAACTCAAAAAATCATTATTCTCTTCTATATATTATTTCATTAGATATCCTTCACATACATATCAGTTTATCATAAGTATTTCCATGTGCATTTTGGGTAGTTAGGACACTGGATTTTATATGTCTTTCTCCTTCAAGTAATGCTGGTTATAGTTCGATGAATTTAAATTTATTAACTTATGGACTAGGAAAGTTTAGATTGATTGACATTCTGGTATTAGCAGTATAGTGTATTCTTGAGTCCACAAAAAAGATGTATTGTGAAACTCTAGAATTGGGTAGAAAGAGATCATCTGTGTAGTGGCTTCAAAAAAACTGGGAAGAGCTTTTACAAAAGCAGCAGGAAGTACTTACTGAATCAGCACTCGTCCATTGTGTGAAGGGGTTTGCAGATTTCTAATTAAGCCACTGAATACTTACAGTCCTCAATTCACATGGAAAAATTTTAAAATGGTGGCGAGGCGCGTGTACGTATGTGTGTTTGTATAGGGCAGCTGCTTGTAATGATTGAGAGTGAAAATTAGAAAAAAATTATGTATGTGGAAACAGCAAGAAAAATTGAAATAGAGCGTCTTTAAAAAAAAGTAGAACCACCAAAAAGTTACTCCGTGTAATTTTGAGACCAGACAAAGGGATGGCCAGAGCATAATAGGAGCATGTAGAAGCCTGTTGCTAAATCAGAAATGAACAGGAATGCAGTTCAAAACCTCATTTACTACTCTTTAGTCTGTTGCCCTAGAGACAGACTTAACATATTGACTTTGGCAACTCCAGGGTAGCCTGCCATGTCTGCAGTTATTTAAGTGAAAATCTGAATTTGTGACTTAAAAATATAAGTTTTCTGTATGTAGTCAATACAGTCAATTACATTTGGTGGTGGGGAATTTCCAGGAGATTTTAAGTCATCTTATGGAAAATAATGAAATAAATGGATAAACAATTCTGATTCTAAAAAGTTCAAATAAGAAAACACAGTAAATGAAAGCAAGACTTAATGAAAACCCAGTGCAAGAGCTGTTGAGACTGATTTAAATTTCAGGCACCATCTCGCTTTATAGCATGAGTGAGGTAAGTGGAGAACATAGATAACAAAATTAATAGAGGAGTGCTTAAAATATTGTTTAAAGATTGAAATCAGTTGGTCTAGAATGGTCAAGATCCCATCTAGTCCTAATTTTAAATGATTCCTTAGAGCAAGTGAGCTTTTCAGCTTTCTCTTACACCATCTCTGCTGTGTCTTGCCTTCTGGCATTGTTATTATTCTGTAGTTGCAGTGAAAATGGCATTTCAAAGATTTTCCTTGAGAAACACTAATCCAACTAGGGATTGTTTAAAAAGTGTCAAATGAAAAAAAATCATGGAGTTGGGATAAGGGGCTTGAGGACTGGACAGCTGTAATGGAAATGAATTCTTTTCCCTGCAGTGCTATTTTCCAAGACCACCTGCATAAAACACGCCAGGGTGCTCATTTAAAGTGCAGGTTCCTAGTCCCAGCCCAGAACCAGAGATTTTGATTTCCGGGGACTGGGACACAGGAATTTGTATTATGAACAAGGTCTGGTGCACACTTAATGTTTGAGGGAAACCAATTCCAAAATGTAAATGCAAATCTTGCCTATTAAGCTGCACAGATTGAATGTTTCAAATCTCTCTTTCCTCTGAGTATGATTTTAGAAGTGATATTTCATCCTAAAAATATTGCCTAATAGAAAAAGATTACATAAATGCTAGAATTTGGGCCACTGAACAAGTGAGGTGCCTGTGGGGGGAGAAGAGTTTTCATGGGAAGCAGTTTTATGTTTGTGATTAAATCACACATCAGCTTAATGATTGAAATGGTTTTAGGCAGAATATTTTCCCTTTGGGGAGAGTGACAGAATCATTTAGCACTATATTTTTATACTCCTCTGTTAAAAAAAATATTCTAATTGAAATAGAAAAATATTTGATTAAGAATCAAATCCCTTCTTTCCTACCAAAGGATCCTCTTTATAGCTTTTTTGGCATTTAAAGATTATTGTGTATATATATCATCTTCAGATTTTATTCAAAATATGAATGACCAGAAACTCAAATGACCTGAAACTTTATCTCCTATTTTTTTTAATTCTTTTTTAATCTTTATTTATTTATGATAGTCACAGAGAGAGAGAGAGAGGCAGAGACATAGGCAGAGGGAGAAGCAGGCTCCATGCACCAGGAGCCCGACGTGGGATTCGATCCCGGGTCTTCAGGATCGCGCCCTGGGCCAAAGGCAGGCGCCAAACCGCTGCGCCACCCAGGGATCCCTATCTCCAATTTTTTTTTAAAACTTTTTATTTTATTTATTTATGATAGGCACACAGTGAGAGAGAGAGAGAGAGAGAGAGAGGCAGAGACACAGGCAGAGGGAGAAGCAGGCTCCATGCACCGGGAGCCCGGCGTGAGATTCGATCCCGGGTCTGCAGGATCGCGCCCTGGGCCAAAGGCAGGCGCTAAACCACTGCGCCACCCAGGGATCCCCCTATCTCCTATTTTTTGAAAACAGTTTTTGATGCTGTGCTTTCTACTGATTAACTGTCTGCTTAACAGACTTAGGGACTTCAGCCATAAGGACAGAGAAGCCCACACTGACTTTGCCAAGGGTCAGAGGGCCTTGTAGGAAGGAACTAGCTCCTGTGTCCCTGGAACTAGCTCCTGTGTCCCTGGAAGTGCATCAGTGACTACACTACAAATGACATTTCAGCAGGATCTCAGCCTGTGCCTTTAATTTTTCATTTTAGAAAGATAACCACCTTCTCCTTTTGGTTGTTCCGATGCCTGCCTTCCTTCCTTCCTTCCTTCCTTCCTTCCTTCCTTCCTTCCTTCCTTCTTTCCCTCCTTCCCTCCTTCCCTTTCCTGATGCATTTTTGGAGCATTCCAGGACGTGCTGGTTTTCTCAGAGTCAGCCCAGGTAGAGCTCAGGTGTGCCCCTGTTGACAATAAGCCTATGCCAAAGCACATTTCATTTGCTCAGATACATTCCAACACTTTTCTATCCCTAAGGCCTTTACTTTAGTGGATAATTTAAGACACAAACAGAACCCCCCAAAATCATGTCAACAATTCTATATGGAATTGGAGGTCAAGTTCACTGCCTATTTGCTGAAGGATGAATTTGAATCTATTGAATCTATTCAAGTGCCTCCTCAATAGTATTTAGCATGTATTTCCTGTTAATTTGAATGTTTAAACTTGGTCCATTTCACAGACTTGAGCAGTGGCACTGATTTGAATTTTTTAGACCCTAGTAAACCTTTAAACAGAAGGCTTCACTTACTTCAGGAAGGCCTTCCTGATGAGAGGATGATGCTTAGGTGAAGTTCAGTTAGGTCTTGTAAGCACATGGATCGTTGTACTGAATGAGAGGCTGGTGTGCAAGTGAGTTGAGTAGTGTATAAAGCAGGTTAGTATTCCAAGTTGAACACGGTTTCTTAAATTGCTTTCTTAAGTGGTTTATTATAAAACACCTTGGGAAGTTTTAATTGACTTTGAAAAAGTTGCTTGTCTTAGGATTCCACTTTTGGATATCCCAATGTCTATTTTGGGTTTATGCTTTGTAAATCTTACTGTAGATCTTAATGATTTTTAAAGAAAAGTTTTTCATTGGTAGTTTCATGTTATAATTTGCAATTAATTAATGGCAGTTATTCTGAGTACTTCTCAAATAAGGTACTCATTTCATTGATATAGGAATGTTTGATCATGAGGTGTACGTTGCTAAAGCTTGAATGGTTAAAAGTTTTAAAACTTAGACTGCCTTTTAATTTATTTGGAAGTCTCTGAACAGTTATTTGGTAAAAACACATATTTACACACTGATTGTGGAGCAGTGACTAGTTCCAGGGTTGATCTTTACAGATGTCTGTCTGTTTTGTTTTCTGAACAACACTTGTAACCCAGAAATCACTTCATTAACCTCTCGTTCTATCCGTCTATGCTTGACTTCTTGAACTTCAGCTTTTTTTCTGCTTGCTGCTTGTGCGCTTGGCCTGCATTATATCCTTCATGGTTTAACAGAGATAAGTGATGGTAACAAAAATACTCCCTTTATACAAAGTGGGTAGATTTAAAAGCTTTCTTACTGGTGCAGTCTTGGCTGAAATAGTGACCCACAGATGGTTGTGAAAAGGCCAAAATCCCACATGGAGGAGGAATAAGAAGAAAGATCAGTGCAGTATTACTTAATTGAGCAAATGTATCTAGTATAGTCTGTGTATAGTATAGTCTAGTATAAGAATTAACCAAGGCTAGTGCCGAGCAGTTAAGGTATCTTTTGTGAAAATGCTTGCAGGACCCGTATGATATCTTGAGACTGGAATTGGGCAAGGAAGGAAGAAGAAAGAAAGGCTAAGCTGGGAGATTATTTACCTGTCAGTTTTTATTCCTGAAATAGTTAAATAGCCTAAAAATCTAATAGGAAGAAAGGAATGGGCAGCTGTAAATGCTGCTTCTGACAGAACTAAATGTGAGGCAGTAGGGAATAGGAGGAAGATGGTATCGTAAAAGAGTTCTTCACAGCATTCTATCTATTACCACAGCCAACATGTTTTCAGAATGGAAGTGACTATTCCCTAAACTAATAAGCCTATAAGAATTTGTATTCAGCAGTCAGATGATGGGAAGAATAAACCCTGGCAGCATAGTTGGCTGAGTTGTGCCAGAATAAAGGAGGCAATGACTTGTTTCTTGTGAAGAGAGCACAGAGCTGATGCTTGACCTCTGTGCTGTCAGATCTGATCTTGCAAAAGTCATTTTACCCTGGTAGACAACGGCCCATAATTCTCAGCCTCATCTACCTTATAGGCATCTAGTAGGAGGACAGAGCTGTAAGAAGGTACTGTGTTTGAAACCGAAGTGTCCTATAGTTTCATGGTATTGGTAAAATGGGAATGCAGCAGAGAATCTATGGCAGCTTAATATTCTGTCTTTTTCTCAGTGGTGAAGATGGCTAGGGCCAGAGTTCCCTACAACCTTTCACACTAGGATTGCTGGCTGGGCTCCCTTCTTCCTGCTGTGATGAATTTTACCTGTATAGGCTGGATTTGGGCTGCTGTCTCAACCCTGGACAATCTTGGAGATAACATTCCAGTCTCAACTTTTTTGGGGAGGGAGGGGGACTTCTAGTCTTAGTATTGTCATTTCTCACCATTAACATTATAGAAAAAAAATGGCAGCATTTGAGCATTTTTCTAGAGGCACCCTGGAATCGTGGCCAAGTGCTTATAGAGGCTGTGCCGACCTGTTGGCTTATCTTCTTGTCTTTCAGTCTCTTGTCAGACAGTTGTTTAACTTAGCATCTTCCAGTTCCAGGAAAGGAAGTTTCTACTACTTTCTCATTTCTTCTCCTTGACCTTTGACATAAGTCTAGAATAAGTCTAGAGTATCCAGAAACCTCTGGCATTTTTCTCTTTTCTTTCTTAGGAGCTTTTTTTTTTTTTTTTCAAGATTTTATTTATTTATTCATGAGAGACACAGAGAGAAGGCAGAGATACAGGCAGAGGGGGAAGCAGGCTCCCCGCAGGGAGCCCAATGTGGGACTTGATCCTGGACCGCCAGGATCACTCTCTGAGCCAAAGGCAGATGCTCAATCACTGAGCCACCCAGGTGTCCTTCTTCTGAGTTTTTGAGAGAATTGTGTGTACGCGCATTTTTTTTCTTTTTTGGAAAGAAGGTTCATACACTTTCCTCAGACTTTCCTAGGGCTCCATTACCCCAAATTGTTAAGAACCACAGATTTCAAATAAGCCTGTTTCTTATATTCTAATTAGTGCTGTAGGGCATTCTCTCTCTGCAGTCTTATTATTAATTGCTTATTAGTAATATATGTCCATCTGACTTTCACTATTTTTATTCTTTTGCTGGCCTTTCTGGTCTCAGGGCACTCTTCCTTAATTATTACTATTTTTTAAAATTATTACTATTATTATTTTTTAGAGAGGGAGCGAAAAGGGGTAGGACAAAGGGAAAAGGAGACGGAGAGAGAGAATCTTAAGCAGGCTCCATGTGAGGCTCCATCTCATCACCCGAGATCATGACCAGAGTCAAAATCAAGAGTCAGGTGATGCTTGGGTGGCTCAGCGGTTGAGCATCTGCCTGCTGCTCAGGTCATGATCCCGGGGTCCTGGGATCCAGTGCTACATCAGGCTCCCCATGGGGAACCTGCTTCTCCCTCTGCCTATGTCTCTGCCTCTCTGTGTGTCTCTCATGAATAAATAAATAAAACCTTTAAAAAAAAATCGAGGCACTTAACCCACTGAGCCACCCAGGTGCCCTACCTACTCTTCTTAATTTTTTAAAAGCTCTGTAACTTGCCACAGCCAAGCTTCCTAGATTTCATCACTTTACCTGTGATTTAGCTGGATATATCATTCCCTTCCATTAGCCACATTCAGGGCTTTCTCATTCATATTTGCATTAAAAAATATGTAAAACTCCACAAATACATATTATTATAGCAGCCCCCTGAGTAGGTTAATTTTTAGTAGAGTAGGATATTTTTTCAGTATGTCAGTGTGGTTCTTCTCTACCTTTAAGAAAGCCTTCCTCTATTTCCCCAAAACTGTCTAATAAAGACTTCAGAATTTTGTCATTGTAGCATGCTAGTTTTTGATATGGGGAACCATCTTATGGGCAGGTACAGCCATTTCTCCTCTTGAAATCAGTTGTAATGATCTCCTGAGTAAATAAAGCACCTGGTGAAAATGGTCTTTGAATGATTATGCTTTTTAAAATGTTTTATGATTCTAAGCATGACCCTATTCCTAATCAAATCACCTTTACTCTGTGTCTAGAACATTCCAAGTTGGTTTTTCCACATCACATCACTTCTTTTCTATCTGCTTATTCTATCCCTAGCTACTTGATTCGGGTGCTGGTTCATTAGTAGACATTACTGTGCATGTCACACAGCCAATTGGCACCACATTTTTGGCTCCTTCTGATGAATCTCTTTCTAGTTGGCTGGCAAATTAAATCTGTTCATTGAGATGGGTGTGTGTGTGTATGTGTGTGTGTGTGTGTGTGTGTTTATATTTATATGTGTAGTACTGGCAGAGGATGGGGCATAAGCAAAAGTTGGTTTGGTTAAATATAGTTGTCTCTTCTCTATCTTCCTTATTTTTCCTTTTTCATCATTTTATAGCAAGTGGATCATGCATTTTATTATTCAGTTTTTATGCCTGTCAGTCAATTATTTGTTAGCTTTTAGATCTGTATTTAGCATTTTATTATTAGAATAATGAGAAACAGTGTATATATTTACATATCCATTCCTCATATTGTAAAGACCTGTGACCATAGTGACAATGTAAGTTAGCTTGCATGAAAGTATCTAGGATCAGGGCCCCTGGGTGGTTCAGAGGTTGAGCATCTGCTTTTGGCTCAGGGCGTGATCCCAGGACCCGGGACTGAGTCCCACATCAAGCTTCCCGCAGGGAGCCTGCTTCTCCCTCTGCCTGTGTCTCTGCCTTTCTCTGTGTCTCTCATGAATAATAAATAAAATCTTAAAAAATAAAAAAAGTATCTAGGATAAATAGTGGATACTTAACTGTTTTCCAGACAATGTTCTGGGTCCCTTTTTTATTCTTAGAACAACACTATAAGGTAGTTGCTATTATGATTATTGAAGATTTTATTTATTCATGAGAGACACAGAGAGGCAGAGACACAGGCACAGAAAGAAGCAGGCTTCCTGCGGGGGAGCCTGATGGGGGACTCATCCCAGAATCCCGGATCACGACTTGAGCCAAAGGCAGACGCTCAACTGCTGAGCCACCCAGGTGCCCCTATGGTAGTTGTTATTATTATCTCCATCTTACAGACGAGGTAATAGACACAGAGAGGTTAAGTAACTTGTTTTACACATCTGAAAGTAACTGTATTATTTAGAATAAGTTTAAAAAAAAAAAAGAATAAGTTAAGCTTTGGGGCACCCAGGTAGCTCAGTTGGTTAAGTATCTGACTCTTGGTTTCGCTCAGGTCATGATCTCATGGTTCTGGGATCAAGCCCACGCCCTGGGCTCTGTACTCAGCAGGGGAATCTGCTTGAGAGTCTCTCTCTGCCCCTCCTCCCCTCACCCCCACACTTGATCACTCTCTCTCTCAAAAAAAAAAAAATCTTTAAAGAAAGAAGAAATAATAGGTTAAGCTTTGGTACAGTAATGGACAATATGTGTAGTACCTTAAATATGAGAGGCTCAACACAGCAAAGACTTATTTCTCACGATGCATGGCCAATGTGAGGTACCAGGGGGCTCTCCTCATTGTAATTACTAAGAGACCCCAGCTGACATAGGCTCTGTCTAAACTTATACTTTTAGGAGGAACAGGGAGTCAAGCTCTGGCTCTTAAAGTTACCTGCAGTGACACATTTACTTCTGCTCACATTTCATTGTCCAAACCAAGTCACTCAGCCATGACTCCATTTAAAGGAGGTAGGGAAGTGCAGTCCTGCCATATGCCCAGAGGGAGAAAAGAATTGGAGTGTTTGTGAAAAGGTCTAACAATTACTACAGTGGTGGACCTGGACTGGAAAGCAGGCTGTCAGGTTACAGAGGATATGACATTGTTATAGCACAGTGACTATTACTGTAAGAAAATACACAACAGCTTCTTGAGGCATGTACTGTCTACAACAGTTTTGTCACTTAGGATGCAGAGGAACTGTCATTGAAAGACATTAACAGTTCTCAGTAATATGTTCATTATTATGATTTATAATTATTAATATGACATGCTAGTATATGAGAGAGTATAGCATATTAAGTGAGAACATGGATTCTGAGTTATGCTGCTTGGATTACAGTGCCAGCTCTGTCACAGATTACCTCTGTTACTTTGGGCACATTACTTAACATTTCTGTTTAATTGCTTCATATTTAAATGGGAAAAGTAGTAGCAACTATCCTACAGAGTTATTGTATCATTGAAAGGGATTTTTAAAATTGTGTTTGTTTGGTGCTATTAGAATAAGTATGAAATACATAATAATTTTGATTAGATGCTACCTACAGTTTTTTACTATGAATTTTATCCTGCTACAGAATAAATGGCATCTTTAAAAACTTAACTATAGACAAAATAGTTTAATGACTAGGTTTGTCTGTAAGGATATCACTGTGTTACATAAGCCAGATTATTGTAGTGCTTGGGTACTGTTTAACGTTTACATGTTTTCATTTGTATTCGTTAAGAATTAGAGCAGTGTTATACTGAGTCTGATTTCCACAGTAGGATAATAGGTAGAATTCTGTTTTAAGAATATCAACATAAAAGAACTTGTTAATTTAATTATTAAAAATATCTGTGCCCAGCAAACCTAAAACATGAAAATGTAGATGTAGAAAGCTTAAATTAAGGTTGTTTTGTGTGTTTGTGTGTGTGGCAATTTTATACGTTTATTTGACAATCCGTGGCTAGTTCTCATCCACATGAATGGTCTGTAGATTTTTGACAGTAATGACAGGTACCTAGATAACCAGAGTATAGAGCTTAGAGTTTCTTTGGTGACTCTTCCTCTTCATTGTATTTCCTGAACAGCAGCACATGGATATGGCATTAGACATGACTTACTCCTTTGGCCCAGACACCTTTGTTCAACTTGGTGTTGAAATGTACATCTGGACTTTCCATCTCCTTTAGGCAGATTTCAGAATCGAGTGCCCAAGTGGCATGCTTCTTGAAACCTACTCCTTGGATGAGCTTATGAATGCTGGTGGTATATTTTCTGGTCCCTACCTCCTTGATGGCAGGATGGCCTATCTTTTCACCACCCTTCTATGTGAGAGCCATTCCTTCGGGCCCAGGTTGGAAAGCTGGCTTTTGTTTCTTAAAGTTCTAGAATAGTGGTTGTCAGTGGGGGTAAGGGAGTGATTTTCTCTATCCCTGCCCAGGGGACATTTGGCAATATCTGGAGACATTTGTCATATTGGACTGGGGGAAGTGGTACTACTGGCATCTAGTGTCTCAAGGCCAAAGATCCTGATAAACATCCTCCAATACACAGGATAGCCACCCTCTCCAACCAAGAATTATTAAGTCCAAATGTCAGTAGTGGCAAGGTTGAAAAACCCTGTCCTGGAAACAGAAATCAATTTGCCATAGATTGCTTTAAGTAGAAAGAATCCTTAGAGTGCAGGTAGATTCCTGTTGTAAATACCATTATAATGACTTATTGGAAATAGTATGAGGCTATTTCTAAATACTGCCAAGCAGCTCATTCTAGCAAAGGTGTACTGTGAGGTATAGCAATGTCTATTAAATAATAAGTCTGGTCTTAGAAATGTGTTAATTAATCCTCATGAAAGGAGCTATTAGGATATCTCTGTATAGATGTAAAAAGTGTTCTTCACCAAATCTGATATTCTTTAACCACCATGGCAGTATATTTGAAGAGTTTTGTGTTAATTTGCTTCCTGGGAGAAGTGGAAGATTTGGTACTTGATTTTAGATCATGTTCTAGATGAGGGTGTCTTAGCTTTGAACCATGGACCTTTTGGGCTAGATAATCCTTTTTTCGTGAGGGTTTGTTTGTAGGATGTTTGGCAGCATCTCTGAAATCTACCCATTAATAGATGCCAGTAGCAAAATCCTCCCTATCCCCTCCATCTGACCATTGTGGACAATAAAAAATTTGGCATTGCCAAATATTCCCTTGTGGGATGCACCTAACGAAGAACTTCTGTTCTAGAGTAATTGGGATGAGGACACTGCTTTCTCTGGGGTGTTCAGGTTGACTAAATGGATAGGTTTAGTAGAGTGAGGTAGGAATGGGGAAAAAAACCTCAGCAAACCAGGAGTACTTTTCAGCTTTAGGAATATATAGAAAATCAGAATGATAGTTGGAGAAGATTTCAGAGTACAGGATGAGGAAGCAGATGGTAACTAGCAGGGACAGAAGATGTTTTATAGTGGCTCTGGAGCAGGGGTCAAAATAGAGAAATCGAAGGGGAAGAAAGACCCTAAGACTTACCTGAAAGCGAGGTTTTCAATTATGTGCCATAATGAAATGTCAGCTTGTAAGGGCAGAGCTGACAAGTATGAAGGAGTAATGGTTCTGTGAAATAATGGTGTAGAGAGAGGCGGTTTGCTGATTAAGTTGCTCATTATCTGGAGGCTGTAAAGAAAATCAGTCAGTGAATTATGGTGGTGAAATCTAACTTTTATTTTTCCAGAAGCCAAACCACTCATCCTCACAAAAGAACCTAAAATAACTGGGTTTGTTTTTCATGACTTAACAGTGGCAGTTCTTGTTTATCAATGAGTTGGTGAGGTAAAATATAATGCAATGAGTTAATAGATTTAAAGAGCTTGGAAGAGTACCTGTCCCATGGTAACCTTTCCATAATGCCATCAGCTGTTCAAATGAAGACGATGAATCATCATATTCAATATGGTTTTAATTTTAAATTATTTTATTATAATAATGCTTTGAAAATTGTTAATTCTTCTGTGATATATAGCTTATATGTTGCTTTCCAGATAATCAGAATAGTAAATTAACCAGAACATCCCACTTACCAACTATTCTGAGGAAATCAGAGTTTTGATATTATAATCTGCTACCTTTAAAGACTTAATATTTACAACCGGGCAGTTTCCACCTTTGATTAGAGTTGTAGATTACATGATGTTCAGAGTTTATGGATTAAAACTAAAATCCTGCCTTATTGTTTGATATTGTGAACATTATTTGGGTATTTGTGCACATCACTGAGAAGGGTAAAAAATACTTAATAGTAGCCAACTTTCAGGACTGAAGTGCAGCTTATAAAAATGTACTGAATCAACTTCATTTTGTACAGCTATGGTGTATGTAATAGGCCGTTTCGATCAGAAAGTATCTGATTAGTTAAGTCCAGTTCATTGCCCCAGCTAAACCAGGTTGGCTACAGTTCTATGATATGACCAAAGTTTGCCTTTTATTTTAATTTCATGGGTTGGGAGAAGTTCAGTGGGATGAGAAGACCTGGATTCAAGGGGCCTCTTAGCTATTATTTGGTCACCATTATGTGACCTTGGGCAAGCCTTTTGATCTTCGTGAAGCTCAGTTTCCAACATTAAATATGGGAGTAACAGAGGCCACTCCACACAAAGTTTTTGTAAGAGTGTTCTAATTTTGAAGACGCTGGGAAAAATCATGAAGCCTGTGGACTTGGCCTACCTGTTTTTTCTAATTTCTATTTCTCTATTATTTTTGTTCTCCACATTGCTCTAGTGATTTTTCCCAAGTATGGATCAGAACCACCAACTCCCCTGTTTACCTGTTTAAATCTCTTCAGAGCCCTCTATGAACACAGAATGAAGTCCAAAACTGTTAGCACAGTGTAGCACAGTCTAACAGAGCCTGTAGGATTTCACCTCCTCTGACTCTCACTGCACAGGGCCATACCAGTGCCCTCACTGGCTATCTAGTAGTATATAGACCACTCTCAGCAATTCCTGCATGTCTGCCTTTGTGCAAGCCACCCCCTTTACCTACAATGCCTTTCCTCCCTTTCTTCCTCTGACTAGCTCCCTGGCCTGGCACTCTCGCTCCTCAGCAAGGATGTCAGACCTTTCTTTTTGCCAATACTCTGTCTTAGATATATTTTCATTCTGGAATTATTTATTTATTTAATTTTAGTTTTCTTTTAAAGATTTTATTTATTCATGAGAAACAGAGAGAGAAAGAGGCTGAGACACAGGCAGAGGGAGAAGCAGGTTCTCTGCAGGAGCCCCATGTGGGACTCGATCTCAGACCCCAGGATTACGCCCTGGGTCAAAGGCTGAGACACCCAGGGGTCCCTCATTCTGGAATTTTTTAAACTGTTGACATCTTTTCGTTTGTTCTTTTTCTAGGCTAATAGGTTTTGAAAGACAGGACTTGATACTACTATATCTTTCTATTTCCAATGTCTGGACAGTGCTTGACATGTAGTAGATATTTGAATATGCTTGAGTGAATTGATAATTGAGGAGAGATGGTTCAGGTAGAAGTACAAAAAGGCATTGGAAAAAAAAAAAAAAAGAAAAAGGCATTGGTTCAGGACTGTGATGGGAACAGTAATGGGTAGTAGGTTAATGGTTACAGAGAGTTGGCAGAGGTGTAGGTATCCTGTCACAGCTTTGGGCCAAAATGAATGTTGGCAATTTAGATAGACTCTTCAGAAATGTATTTTTCTTTTTATTAATGGCAAATTTAGGGCAACAAACATGGTCAGAGACAGTGTAGTAAAAACGGTAATATAATAACTGTAATATAGTAACGACACATTTGTTGAGTGCCATGTGCCAGTACTATTCTAACTGCTTGGCATATTTTAACTCAGTTAATTCTCACAGCAGCCCCACGAGGTAGGTGTTATTACCCTCTCCCTTATATAAATGAAGCAGGGTGGGCTCTGAGAAAGTGAGCATGCCTACGACGCACAGCTGCTGGGAGGCAGAGCCGGATCCCACTCCAGGCCCCAGAATGTGTGGTCTTTCTGTTGTTACTTAACATCTCACAGGAGCAGGACAATGATCAAGACATTGTTTTTCAACTTGTTGAGCCTCATGTATTGTAGATCCCATTTGTATAGAAGTTTTAAAAAAGGGGAGTCAATAATATTTGAATAGTTAACATTGTAGGATTAAAGTTGAAATTTTATCTTAGATGTAAATAATTCTAGAATTTATTGAAAAACAAGGTGAAAACAATTTGAAAGAAATTTCCTATCATTTTAGAATTAACCTCAATGTATTTTAATTAAATGTTAGTTTTTATTAACTCAGTGAATGAAGGAAAAAAACTTTTGACATGCCTTTTATGAATCTACTGTGTATATGTAGTGGATGGAACATCCATCGCTCTATTTGAGGGCCAGCATTTTGAATGAGAGACATTTTGACTATTTATAAACATGGCATGGTCTGTTTATACTTGGATCATTTAACGTTATGTTGAGTTAAACAGTATTTCTTTTAAATGACCCATCCATATAAATACAATTAGAGGCTACAATGCATTTTTTTTATTTGTGTTGTTTCAAGTAAATCTTAATCATAGTTGCAATTTGGCATTGATTCTACATTTGACATTTGTACCTATATTTCATAAGCTCTCATGAGCTAAACTGGGGTTGCTTTTGTTCCCAGTTGTCTTGTGAATGCTCTGGGTGCTCAAAAAAAAAAAAAAAAAAAAAAAAAAAGAAAGAAAAGAAAAGAAAGTGGCCAACAGAAGTATTAGGTAATTTATTTGAATTTGACAAAAGAATCATTCTTAATTAAATTCAAATACTTTAATCATTTTATGTAAGTCTCTTCACTTAATAAAAAAAGAATTGTAAAGATGAATCCATTTTCCCATAACTAAAGTTGAAATTAAAATGTCATGATTTATTTTTATTGGAAAGCACTGACACTTGAGACGGAGTTCAGATATCTTTGGTTAACTGAATGGAGACCTTGAGAATTTCTGGAAAGACTCACTCTTTTGAGATAAAGTAAAATTAACAAAAGTGTAGCCATAGGTCAGCCTGCCTATAGCAGTATGAATTAAGACTATGGACAGGAGCCTTAGGACCTTTTCTAGAATAAGCCTAAAATGAGATCATAGTAGATATTAAACTTTGTGAACCTAAAAGAGTTATTCATTGGGGTTATTGTGCTTTTGTTATCCTACTTTTTGATCAAAGTAAGCTATTTTCTGGTTTGCACTCTTTGAACCATCTGTTATTTCTTTTAAGAACAGATTTTTAAAAAACAATTTTAACACTACAAAGTTATAGGAGATATTTGTGGAATTATTCAGCATAGTCTAGAATTCATAAAGTAGAACAGAAAAATCTAAAGAATTTTGTGTGTGTGGATATGGTATATGTCTTTGTATCTATGTGAAAAGATAAAATGGTATGTGTACTAATGGATGATTACAAATTGTGCCAGGCGGGATAATGCCCCTCTCCCCACAAGATGTCCACATCCTAATCCTTGGGACCTGTGAATATGTTGTTACCTGACAAAGGGGAATTAAGATTGTTAATCAGCTGACTTTGTGATGAAGAGAAGATCCTAGATTTTCCAGATGGGTCTGATGTTATCACAAGGGCCTTTAGAAGCAGGAGAGGGAAGCAGAGTTAATGCTAGGTTGAGAAAGACTTAAAGCTCTGCTACTGGCTTTAAAGATGGAAAAAGGACCTATGAGCCAAAGAATGCGTCTGGTGGGAAAGGCAAGAAAATAGATTCTTTCCTAGAGCCTCCAGAAAAGAATGCATCCCTGCTGACACCTTGATTTTAGCTCAGTGAGACCCATTTTAGACTTCAGACATCCAGAACTATAATAACTTTGTGTTACTTTAATCTGTGAAGTTTGCAGTAATGTGTTACAGCAACCATAGGAAACTAATGCACATGTATACTGTAATATGTTTTGGTGGCTCCCTGTGTTTGAAGACTACTTGATTTTATAGCCTGTAATTTTCTAATGCAGATTTTTAGAAGATACACATTTAGAGTATCTATGTATTTAATGATGATGTACTTACTATTCATGGAAACAGCTTGAAAAGTAGAATAGTGAAACAACTTTGAAGATTAAAATTGAAATGCATTATGTTACTTTTATAGGAAATAAAATCCTTTATAAAGTTCACATCAGGCATTTGGGATTCAGTATCATTTTATGACTCCAGAATTTATGGGGTTCCCTTCATTCACTCTTGTGGCATTATTATTTCAAGGTTTTCCTTAAGAATTTTCTAAGGTGAGGTATTTGGGGATGCAATTAGATTCTGCTCAAGTATCCAGAGATGGTATGTTTCCAGTGGGAAACTGTATTGTAGCTATCCTATTGCCCTTTGACACACCTCTTAAAAGTGACTGGGTTTATCTCAATGGCACTGTTCTGCTTCCTGGGGATGTTGTCTCTCTACTCTCAAGTTGTTTCCAGTCTACTGGTGGAAAAAGGCACACAGAGAGAGTAATTATAGATTAATATGGTAGTATAGAAAAATAAATAATGCATGGATGCTGTACAACACCCAGGGATCCCAACTACCCCTGCCAAATGTTGTTTCAGAATATAAAATGCTAATTCAGATTTAGAAAGAAACATTATGCTGCTGTGGGCTCATCACAAGTTGTAAAGCCTAAATTCCAACTTGACACCTGACACCTGTTAAGAAAACCACATGCTTTTGTAGCCATAGATGGTCTCCATTAATCATTTTGCCATTTACCTATCAGTGAAAGATGAAATATTTGGTGATAATTACAGCTTTTTCAACAGGAATATTTAAAAAATATGTGAAATAAGGAGTAGTTCTTTGTTTATCATCTGCCATTCAGAACTTTTTAGTGTCTAATAAATTAAGAGTTCTTTGAAAATAGGTTATTGATTGTTGATACAGTCTAGTGAATTTTTAATTTTTTTCCTGTTGTTATTTTGTAATTGGAATTAACTGAACTCTCGATTCTTTTTTGTGTGTTTTTAAAACTAGTTTGGTAATTGAGATATAGTACAACTTAGGTTTAGAATTGGGGTGAGTAATGCTGTTTTAACTTATTCAGGATGTCACCATTCATAGTTCTTATAAGACTTTAGCTTCATTGATAATTTTGGCAAACTATATAAAATATATTTGCAAAGATGCATTTTCATTATCTCTAAATGTTTCCTATAAGATTGGTGATACATCATGACCAATTACTTTAAAAGCTCCTGATCTAAAGACAATTGCTGCTGCCTTGTGCTTTTTCTGTAGTTTACTTTTTGGGGGGAGGGCTAGTTAAATGTGGTTAGTATGAGCTATGATTGATTATCTCGTTAATTACTTAGCTTATCTTTGTATTCTGTTCTTTCCTGCTCCTTTTTAAAAAATCAAGCTCCATCAGATTTTTTCTCATTATAGCACTCTGTATATTTTGCTTTTCAATGCTATGGAATGGTAGTGTTATGGTGGCTCGGAAAAAACTTTACGGATATACACAACTACAGTAAAAAGCAGAATTTTTTTGATTTATGAATTTGAAACTGAATTGTAAATGTCAAGTGATTGAGAAAGACAAACTAAGTAGGAGTTTAAATAAATTTCAGAAACAAAACATACTGTTTTATATATAGCATGCTAAACGGTGTCTAGAAGATTGTTCTTCATTCATTTACCAAAGATACTTAACCACCCACCTCTTTCATTCACATCAAGTGCATTAAACAAAAGAGACAAACTGTGAATCATAACATTCAGTTGTTCTGATGTCATGACATTAACTAGAATAATGGCATTAGTCAGAATATTGATTCTTCTAGAATGATTATTAGTTGTGTTGCCATCTATAGCGTTATTCCTTATCTCATCATTCACTTCAGAGTTTCACATACTGTTGACACCAGTCTGTTATGCTGTCAGCGACATGGCGGCCACCATGGGTCACAAGGCCTGATGGTGTTCCCTTCTTTGTCAAGGAAGAAACAAGGATGCCTTCTCCTCTCCAAGGATGTCTTTCTGCCCGTCTCTTCTGTTATCCTCTTCCTCAGCAGAAGGTGTCATCTTGCAGTTTTATTCTCTGTTTGCACTGGAGTTCTTCTCTTTAAGCCCCTTAAGTTAACTCCCACTGTTAAGACATTTAGGCGCACATGCACTCACACAATCTCCTCTCAGCTCTGCCCAAGCTACCCCCCTCCTATGTACTTCCTTTTATCACCACACCTTGACAAATAGTGTACTCTCGTGTTGGTTTCCTAGACTGACTCACTTCCGTTAGCACTTTGCAGTCACTTTCTCTCTCTCTTGATGAAACTGCACTGTTGGCAGTTCCTGACTCTTAGTCACAATGTCCTTTGGCCTTTTTCAGGCTTTCTCACCCTTTACATCTGTGCATTTGACCTCACTGCACACAGCTGTGTTCTTGAAACTGCTTCTTCCTTTTCTCCCATCACCACATTCTGTATCCACGGTTTTCTCTGCCGACCTTCTGTCTGGTGGTGGCGCTATTTCAAACTTGTGACTTGATTGGTCATCATCTTGCTAATGACTCCCAAAAAGTGATCTCCAGCCCTGATGTTTGAGCTCTGGCCCCACATATTCAGTTGACTTTCCCACTTGTGAGATTGGCCAGCACTCAAACCCAGGATATTATCTGAAGCTGATGCTGGACATACTCCTTTTCTTCTGAAACCCTCTCCTCTCTCTCCATAATGCCCAGCTTTGTTCATGGTCCTGTCATCCCTCTGTCAGCCACAGTAGAATCTCAGTGTCAGCCAGTCATTAACTGGCACTGCCTTTGTCTCTGTGATGTCTTTTGGATTCACCTATGCAGAGCCTGCTTCCTTTACCCCTATGGATGCTGTAATTGGCCTCACTCCTCTGACTGGTCTCCTTCTTTTCAGTTTCTCCTTTTCCCATTTAGTCTGTACACTGCTATTGGAATACTCTGCTGAAAGCATGGAGTGCTTCTTTGGCACCCTGTTGCCTACAGGATGAGACTACAGATTTTGAGCTGGCTCTCTAGGTCCTCAGCGATCTCTTCTCAGTTTCCCATTCTAACCTCATCTTTGATTTTCCCTTTTGAAGTATTTTGCTTCACCTGGATGAAGCTACATCATGCAGATTCTAATGGCTCTGTCAACAAAATGCCCCTAGTCTTGCTACTTTTCAGCATCTCCACTATAATGACCCCAGTTCAAGCTGTCACAATTAGCTGATTATGGTAGCCTTGTACCTGGTTACTGTGGGGCTACTTTGATCTAGACTCACTTTTTTATACAGTAGACAAAGACGTCTTTTAAAGATCGAATTCAGATCATAGTTCCATGAAAGAGACAACATGCTATTTCCTATGTTCCAACTCTCTAGTGGCTTCTCACTTATGCTCAACAAAATCATATCAAGTATTTATGACAATAAAGCCAAACAGGATCTACCTCAGTGGTTCTCAGTGGGAGATACTGCTCCCTTTTTGTCACCTATAAGAGTGTTTAGAAATAAGTCATGGTTTCTTCTGTCATTACAAGGATGGTGCTATTGGTATTCAGTGCTTCAAGGACCATGATACTGAACAGAAAGAAGCCAACATTATCCTGTCCCAAATGACAACAGTGCTCTTACTGAGATGCTCATTCTTACTTCACTTACCTTTCCAGAAGCATTTCCTGCCTTTTTTCTCCTTCACTTATTTTACTCTTGACACATGGGTTTTCCTGCTAGTCTTAGATAATGCCAGACTGTTCTGCTGCAGGGCCTTTGCACATACCCCCCCTCCCCCCCCGCCTCAATCTTTCCTCTGTTGGAATCATTTATTTTCTCACTTGATTCAGGTCTGCTCACATACCACCTCACTGATCACCCTTAATAGAAATCCCCCTAAGCCACTGTGCCCTTGCTCTGCTTTATTTTTCTTCTTTGTACTTATCACTATCTGACATGAACTTTTATATTATTTGTGGATCTCTTTGTTCATCTCCAGTGGAAAATAAGGTTGATAAGATCAGTGATTTTGCCTTTTACAGTGCATCCTCAGCACCCAGAACAGTGCCTGTGACTGTGTGGTGTTCAGTAAACATTTGTTGACAGTGATTTTTAGATATGAATCACTTTTGAATATGGAGTAGAATAATTTGAGATAAATATTGACAGAATGAGCAGATGTTAAACACTTGCGAGCCTCATGCTGTGGTGTCTCCTCTTTGTTTACCTATAGAGTGTATTTTATTCGTATCTCCAATTCCCACCCATCCTTTGAGGGTCTTTTTCAGCTGTCCCCTCTTTCATAGTCCCTTCTATGATCTTTCTAGCTCCTCAGAACTCTCAGAGGACTTTGTAACTCTTATTATGTGTGCTGACTTCTGTTATTTATGTTTCAGTGTTCCTTGCTTGTCCATGCTCTATGTCCATTTCATCCTACTATCCCTGTGTGCTGAGCACAGCACTTTGCAGTGGGTGTCTGTTATATGTCAGTTGAATAGGTATCCTTTTGTGTCTGCCTGGGAGAAAGGGCCCCCCTCTTGACATTTATGCCTGGACAGCCCTGGAGCACTGCCATCAGGGAGTCAGCATGTTGGAGTACTGATACCACTTGGGAAGAAAAGTAGAAGCAATATTGTGTGTGCTTCATCTTTGTGAAGGGCTACAACTGAGCAAGCCACATGAGGCATGATACTACACCTCCTAAAAACTCACAGGAGGGCAGCCCAGGTGGCTCAACGGTTTAGTGCCGCCTTCAGCCCAGGGCCTGATCCTGGAGACTGGGGATCGGGTCCCAGGTCAGGCTCCCTGCATGGAGCCTGCTTCTCCCTCTGCCTGTGTCTCTTCCTCTCTCTCTCTGTCTCTCATGAATAAGTAAATAAAATCTTAAAAAAAAAAAAAAACTCACAGGGATACAGGGATGCTGTCCACACAGGCTTCATAGTCTGCTCAGATCTTTCCATTTGAGACAAAATTTTCTCAGCTGAACTTCTGTATTAGAGATGTGGCAGGGAGCAGGACAGAAATGGGGAATAAACATGTTCTATAAAAGTTATGTCACAAAATAGAGAGTTGTTAATGTACATTCTTTCTCAATTTTAGTTATAAATGCATTTAAGGAAGTGAAAGATTAACAAGGGAAGCAATAAACTGAAATGTGTCCTCAGATTACGATTCCATTTTTATTGAGGCAGAGTTTGTTATTATTTTGTTATGGTATTTATCTAGCAATGTGGTTAAAATGGAGTTAAAGTCTGTTATCTTAAATCCCTGTTGGTAAGGTGTCAAAATGTACAGAAAAGCCAATGATTTACAATTTATTAATTACAACATTGCTGATTTTATAGTGTAGTATGTTTTGCCTTTGGAAGAAAAGAAGTTGACCTTAAAAGAACAAGCAAATGGATTGAATATATATATATCATTATCATCAGATAGTAGACATCTACACTTGATAATATTACAAGGAAAAATTAGTATTTTCTCAGTGGATGAGGGGAGGAAGGCTTTATTTATTTTTTTAAAGATTTATTTGAAGGGGGGGCAGAGAACTTGGGAGAAGGAGAGAGGCAGACTCTCCACTGAGGTTGGAGCTCCACAAGAGGCTTGATCTCACCCTGAGATCATGACCTGAGCCAAAATAAAGAGTCAGATGCTAAACCCACGGAAGCCACCCACATGCCCTGGAAGGCTTAGTTTTAGAAGGATGAATTTATGTAGCTCTTATTACTGAAATCCATTCACCCACTAAGCACTAGAGTTATGCTTTAGCTTAGCAATTCACTTAGGATCCCTCTCAAAAAGGCTATCAGAATTGTAGAATGCAGATATTATGTAAAAGAAGAATTTTAAGATTCAAGGCAAATTTTAGGGAGTAACAGATGAAGTGTTGTATCATCTTGAACCTAACAGCTACATTCTTTTATTATAAGGCATAAAAGATACTGCCTTTAATTGTACATAGGTATGTTACAAATAGAGTGTTTATATGTTAGAATGAAATGCTACATATCAAAAGTTTTAGCCTAATCCATATATCTGGTTGAAACCTGTTTTCCTAGTGTTAATGTTTTTAAAATTTTCCCAGAACAGAGTTGTTAGTATAGCTGATTATGGTAAATCTTAAGTTATACATTATTTTTCTTTGATGGAGATCAAAGTAGTAATTTGGAGAATTTTTGAGTTTTATTTTTGTGGAAACTAGTTCTTAAAAGTGCTTCCAAATCTGTGTCTGCAGGATGAAGACTCAGCTGGTTGACTGTCTATCACACTTTGTAAGAAAGATCTGGTTTTTTTTTTTGTTTTTTTTGTTTTTTTTTGCATTCAGATGCTTCTGAGAGTTCTGTTTATAAACATTGTCAGAAGCAAAGAGTGTTAGGAATCTTCCACTTGAAAGGAAAATGACAAAAAGAATAAAGTCATTACTTGACTTGCCTGTGGTTTCATGCTCAGCCTCTCATCTTAATGCCATTGAGGATTACTCTTGCTCACTAGAGAGCACAGAATGATGTTGTGTCAGCAAATTGAAAACAGTATAAAATGCAGTGTGTGTGCCTCTCATTTCTGATTAACCACTTGAGACCTTTTGATATTAAAGTTGTGTTCAAACTATTTTGATACATGATGTTCAAAGTACTTTTGACCGAACCAGAATTATTTGCCAAACTTCTAATTTTAAGGCAAATTTTACCTGTTGACTGATCTTTAGTCTCATTACTTTTAACAGTAATCAGAACCTCTGCAATGACTTTGTTCTTGAAAATTATAAATACTAACCTCATAAGATTTGTAGATTCTTACTGTAGATTATATTTTCAGGTAATTTCAAGTTCCTCTGTGCATTACTTACCAATAAATAATAGGAGGTTAGTAAAATCAAGCTTTGTCTTGCATGATGGTGAGATCTAGGGCTTTGTGGGTCAGTTGTTTGATTGAGGAGTGATCCCTCTGGAGCTGGGTACCCAGGTGCCCAGACTTCTGGAAAGAGGGCAGAACTGCACATTGCTAAAATTGCCAAAGACCAGAAGACAGCTGCTCTTGGAACAAAGCAAGTGTTCCTCATCCCCAACACCTGCCCCACTCCTCAACCCACCCTTGTGAGAATATGCACTCTAAAAGTACCAGAAAAAGGGAAATTTATCCTGTGGAAGAGAGGAGCAACAGAAGTTCATTCGGTTCATTCATTTTTGACTGAGGAAAACTAGTGTAAATATTTAATCATAGAACTTGTGAAATGACATGTATTTAAAATGAAACCTAGTTTTCATCAGTCTTCATGTGAAGAGTCAGCTAGCTGTAGACACCACTTGCCACTTTGAGTTATAATTATAGGAAGTTCATAGGAAGGAAAGAAAGAAAATTATGTTAATTTTAATTTCATTATTAAAACAGTAAAATTATGCAGTTTATAACACAAAACTATTTCTTACATTAGTTGCTTTTCTTTTAGTTATAAATAGGCCATGTAATGTGAGGCATGCTGGTAGACAGATGATTCACTTTGGCTGATTTGAAGTAATTTTAGTATTTCTTTGAAGCATAAACCAAAAGTTTCTCCTTTCTCTTTTCTTCTTTCATCCCTTCTGTCTTTCTCTTAATTTAGATTACATAGGCTAACTTGAATTGATTGCATTAATGTTGATTGTTAATAACAAACTGTCTATTCAAATATCATTTCAGGGCAGCCCCAGTGGCGCAGTGGTTTAGCACCGCCTGCAGCCCGGGGTGTGATCCAGGAGACCAGGGATCAAGTCCCACGTCCCGCTTCCTGCATGGAGCCTGCTTTTCCCTCTGCCTGTGTCTCTGCCTCTCTCTCACTCTCTCTGAATGAATGAATGAATGAATGAATGAATGAATAAATAAATAAATCTTTTAAAAAAAACAAAAACAACTATCATTTCAGTCAGCTGAGACAAAATACAAATCTGGGAATAAGCAGCATAACCTATATGTGAATAAAATGATTTTACACAAGATAACAAGTAAATAAATTATTCTGATGATTGTTTGATAAGGACTGATAGTAGAGGGGCACAAAGGAAGAAATAGTTTCACCTTTAAAGTGTGTAGACCCCTGGCTTCACCAGCAGGAACGCATGAACAGTGTTCTTGAGTTTGGGTTCTTTAGAGTAATCAGAGCAGCTATCTACTATTGGCCCTTTGCCTGCAAATAGGCCTAAAGGAAACAGAAAACAGTAGACAAAGAACAAACACAAGCTGCCCCTTATCCTTCACATATTTGGTAAGGGATTTCGGAGGAAAGTACATTAGTTTTTTAGCAGGCAATCTCTGGTGGCGTTGAAGTAGTTTCTTTTAGGAAGAAAAACTTGAAAATAAAACATGGCTCCTTTATTTGGCACTGGCTAGGAAATAAGGTATTCTCAGGGATGAGTATTTAATCTAACTGGAGTTTATTCTGTGAGAGTCCAGAACCCTTTTTCTTTTCTTGTAATTTTTATTAAATCTTTCCTTCCACACATGAAGGGCTCCCTACGTCCACCGAACAAAGACTACACAGCATAGATTAACCTTTTTCTGGGGGTTTAGGATTACCCTTCCACTTATTGTTGAGTAGTCTCAACATAGTGCAGTCTGTTTCTTTGTCTTTTGTAGAGGTCAAGCTGTCAGTTATCACCTCTTCCATGTTGTTATGCTTGCATCTGTCAGCTACTCCTTCTAATTTTTTCTGAGTTAAGAAATCAGATAACTAGGTTTATTGTGAAGTCTCTGTTATATAAGAAAGGGTTATTAAGGAGTTTGAGTATGGAGGTTTTGTGATAAGCTGTATTTTGGTGGGGTAATCATGCTTCTGTGTTCAGTGGCTATATTTTAGATTTATTTATTTTATAAATAAATTTTATATTTATTTTTGCAGATTTGTAGATCTGCAAAAGTCTGACTTCCAAATAGTATAAATTACAATATTTTTAAAGTACCTTGAAAGAATTCCCAGGTACCTGAGGCAAAATTTTACTTCTAGATGCCCTTAACATTTTTTATTCTTAGATGCTTCCTTCCATAAATTAATTAATTTATATAGTTGTTAGGCACACCACTACCTACTTTGCAGACTTACAAAAGCATTTCAGTATTAGCTTCAGGCATCTATGACTAGGCAGTGAATGTGGCTCTGATTTTTTTTTTAAACTTTATTTATTTATTCATGAAAGACACACAGAGAGAAAGGGAGAGAGAGGCAGAGACACAGGCAGAGACAGAAGTAGGCTCCACGCAGGAAGCCCAATGTGGGACTCGATCCCAGGACTCCAGGATCATGCCCTGGGTCAAAGGCAGGCGCTAAACCGCTGAGCCACCGAGGGATCCCCATGTGGCTCTGGTTCTTAAATTAACAGTAAATGACTGATTTCTCTGTATTTAGTGTCAGGATGGTAGTATTCTCTTTTGGTCTCTGCTCTGCAGCCTTTCCTCCCTGTATTGAGGGTGGCTGATCCTCCATACCCAGGCTCCTGGTCCCAGTCCAAGGACATGGATAAAAGAAGTTTTAGTACAGGCCAGAGACTTTGACAGGAGGAGAGTCAAATATTTTACTTAAATATTTTAAGTAATAAAATATTTGCCAATCTAAATGTGTGTTGTATGTATATATGTATGTTTATGATTTATAGTTAAACATGGCTGTGTCAACCTTGATTCTGATGCAAACTCTGGCTACTGCTTATTCTTGCTATATATGAATGCATTCACATTTGAATTACACTTGACCCTTAAATAATGTGGGTTTGAACTGTGCAGGTCCACTTATGCAAATTTTTTTTCAATAAATGCAATATGGCACTGTCAATGAATTTCATTTACCAAAAATAGCAGGAAAATACTGAAGACTGTTAGCTCGCTTTCTAGAAATAATTCATGAGTTAGCAATTAATATAAAAGAGATGAGACAATAATTCCCATTAATAAATTTGACTGCATGTTTAAGAAAGCTGTATTAAATCAAGTTATGAAGATATTTTCCTATGTTTTTGTGTTGCTATTTATAGTTGTGTAACAGACCATCATTGAATCTGATGTCTTAAAACAACAATTTATTATTTCTTATAATTCTTAGATTGGCTAGGCTTAACTGTGCAGTTGTTCTGTTCTTGTGCTATCTGCTGGGGTGACCTGACTGGGGCTTGAACGTCCAGGATGACTTCACCCTCAGCAGGTGCTGCTTTGGCCTTTCTCTCTCCATGTAGTCTCAGTCTAGTCTAGCTTCTTCACATGTTGCCAATATGCCAGGATGGTTTTTAATTTATTTTTTATTTTAATTAAAAATTTTTAATTAAAAAATTTTCTTTATATTTTTAAAGATTTAATTTATTAGAGAGAGGAAAAAGAACATGAGTTGGAGGAGTTGCAGAGGGAGAAGCTACTCCCTGCTGAACAGGGAGCCCGATGTGGGACTGGATCCCAGGACCCTGAGACCATGACTTGAGCCAAAGGCAAATGCTTACTTAACCAACCGAGCCACCCAGGCACTCCTATTCTAATATTTTTTAAACTTTATTCCTAATGTATTTAGTTTGTTTACTGTTAACTACTTTAAATAGTTAAATACACCAAAATAGTTGTTTAATTATTATATATAGTTTATGTGTGTGTGTATATCTAGAAAATTAGAGTACAATTTTTGCTTGGAGTAAGTAGGCAGTTACACTGTTTTGCATATGTAGAAAATTCTCAAATGAAAAAAAATTCTCAAATGAATTGCCCTCAAGCTATTCCTAAATATTAGAGTGCAACTTAATTTTTTTTTTTTTTTTTAAGATTTGTCCATTTATTGTAGAGAGAGAGAGAGAATATGTGAGCTGGGGAAGGAGCAGAGGGAGAAGGAGAAAAGCAGATTCCCCACTGAGCACAGAGCCCTATCTGGGGCTAGATCCCACGACCCCAAGACCATGACCCAAGCCTAAACCAAGAGTTGAATACCTAACTGGCTGAGCCACTCAGGTGCCCCAGACATGAGTTTTTGATGTAAAAACATGAGGAGAAAGCATTTCTTGTTTCTGGACATTTTTTACACTTCATAGTAGTCGTTGCATAGATCTTGTTTACACTCACGCTAATAGCAGACTAAGTGCAGTTATAGGAAATTTTACCTAAAAAATAAGATATTTCAAATACTAGGAGGAAACAATGAAAAATGCCTGGCTATTTTAAATTCAGGAATCATAAAGATAAATGCTAAATTAATATTTTAATGGTTAAATGTCTTATTTTTAAGCATTATAATTTCAAAATATTTTAAATTCTTTATTCTTTATAGAATATAGGCTTTTAAAGATTCTTTATTATTTGTCTGCATTAGAAATAATGAGTTAGGCATATAGCTAATATATACATATACTACATTACCTATTAAAAAACAAAGTGAGTATGCCACATATTCACAGATAATAAATCTGTGAATTTCATATTTCTGAGAGAAATAAAATGGAACTTTCATAATAAACAAATGATGTAATTAAATAGGAAATCTAAATAAGGCTAAATCTATTAAAGAAATTGAATCAATAATTAATAATCTTCCAAAACAGAAAACACCAGGTCCAGATTCACTGATAAATTCTACCAAATGTTTAGGAAAAATTCTATCAATTCTCTGCATTCTCTTTAAGAAGATAGAAATAGAGGAGCTCCTTTCTAACTCATCTAGGAGGCCAGGATTACTCTAATACCAAAATTAGATAAAAACATTATAAGAAAAGAAAACCATGGACTAATATCTCATGAATATAGATGCAAAAATCCTCTAGAAAATATTAGCAAATTGAATCCAACAATGTAAAAGGAATTATACACCATGATCAAGTGGGATTTATCCTACGCATGTAAGTCTGTCAAGTTCATCATTTAAAAATGAATTAATGTAATCTATCACATCAACAAGCTTAGGAAGAAAAGGAACATGATTATCAATATATTCAGGAAAAACATTTGATAAAATCCAATGCCCATTAGTTATAAAACTCTTATTAAACTAGGAATTGAGGGATGCCTGGGTGGCTCAGTGGTTGAGTGCCTGCCTTTGGTGCAGGGCGTTATCCTGGAATTCCGGGATCAAGTCCTGCATTGGGCTCCCTCCATGGAGCCTGCTTCTTTCTTATGTCTCTGCCTCTGTCTCTCTGTGTCTCTCATGAATAAATAAATAAAATCTTAAAAATAAATAAACTAGGAATAGAGGGGACTTCCTCAACTTGTTAAATAACATTTACAAAAACACTATGGCTACCATTATTCTTAATTGTGAGAAACTGGAGACTTTCTCAGTAAGATCAGGTACAAGACAAGGATATTGCCTCTTCCCACTCCTTTCCAACATCATACTGGCTAATGCAATAAGACAAGAAAAGGAAGTAGAATGTATCCAGATTGGGAAGGAAGTAATGAAAGTGTCTTTGTTCTCCACATGACATGATTGTCTATTTAGAAAATTCTGAAGAATTAACCAAAAACTCCTAGAGCTAATAAGTAATTATAGCAAGGTTGCAGGGAGCTTAATATACAAAAATCAATTGCTTTCATATATACCAGCAATGTACAAGTGGAATTCAAAATTAAAAACAGTACTATTTACATTAGGACCTCCAAAATTAAATGCTTATATATAAAGCTAACGAAATTTGTATAAGATCTGTATGAAGAAAACTACAAAACTGTGATGAAAGAAATCAGAGAAGAACTTAATAGGTATTCCATGTAAGTGGGTAGAAAATGAAAGAAAATGAAAAATGAAAGAAGTCAGGGAAGAACTTAATAGATATTCCATGTAAGTGGGTACTGTTGATCTTTCAGTACTGTGAGAATACCAGTTCTTCCCAACTTGATCTCTAAATTCAGTGCAGACCCATGCAAATCCTAGCAAGTTATTTTGTGCATATCAACAAACTGATTCCAAAGTTTATTCAAGAGGTAAAAGACCCAGGATAATCAGCACAATATAGTAGGAGACTAATAAAGTTGGAGGAATGGTGTCGTCTAATTTTAAGGCTTGATGTAAAACTAGAGTAGTCAAGACAGGGTGGTACTGGCAAAAGAATAGACAAATATAGATATATGAACAGAACAGAAGGCCAAGAAATAGATCCCCATAAATAATCAACTGATCTTTGACACAGGAGCAAAGACAACACAGTGGAGAAAAGATAGTTTTATCTTCTGGACATCAACATGCAGTAAAATGAACCAAGACAGAGACTTTACACCTACCAAAATAATTAACTCAAAATGAATTATAGACCTAAATACAAAAATGCAAAAATATCAAATTCCTAGAAGATAACTTAGGAGAAAATCTAGGTGACTTTGGCTATGATAATAACTTTTTAGGTACAACACCAAAGGCATGATCCATGAAGGAAAAACTGATAAGCTAGACTTCATTAAAATTAAAAATTTGCTCTACAAAAGATAGTCAAGAAAATATGACAAGCCACAGACTGGGAGAAACTATTTGCAGAGACACATAAGATAAGGGACTGTTACCTAATATCTACAAGAACTCTTCATATTCAACAATAAGAAAGCAAACAACCCTATTAAAACTGGGCAAAAGACCTGGGCTGGTACCTCACCCAAGAATATACACAGATGACAAATAAACATATGGAAAAATGTTCCACGTCATATATTATCTGGGAAATGAAAATTAAGATAATAATGAGACACTGCATACCTATTGGAATGGCCAAAATACGGAATACTGACAACACCAAATGCTGTTGAGGATGTGGAGCAACAGAAACTCTCATTCATTGCTGGTGGAATGCAAAATGTTATAGCTACTTTGGAAGATAGTTTGGCAGTTGCTTACAAAATAAAACATACTCTTAGCATATAATACAGCAGTTATGCTCCTTGGTATTTACTTATGTTCACACAGATGTTTATTCATAATTGCTAGAACTTGGAAGCAACCAAGATGTCTTTCAGTAGATGAATGGATAAAGAAACTGGTATATTGGGACAATGATATATTTTTTTTTTCTGAAGATTTTATTTCTTTATTCATGAGAGACACACACAGAGAGAGAGGCAGAGACCAGGCAGAGGGAGAAGCAGGCTGCATGCAGGGAGCCGGATGTGGGACTCAATCCGAGGACTCCAGGATCATGCTCTGAGCCAAAGGCAGATGCTTAACTGCTGAGTCACCCAGGCGCCCCAATGATGATATATTCTTCAGTACCAAAAATAAGTGAACTTTGGGGTGCCTGAGTAGCTCAGTTGGTTAAGTATCTGAGTCTTGATTTTGGCTCAGACCATGATCTCAGGGTCATGAAATGGAGCCCCATGTCAGTCTCTGTGCTGGGCACACAGCCTGCTTAAGATTCTCCCCTTCTCGCTCTGTTGCCACCCCCCATTGGCTCTTGTGTGCTAGCTCTTTCTCTCTCAAAAAAATAATAAAAATAAAAATGAATGAACTATCAAGCCATGAAAAGACACAGAGGAATCTTTAATGCATATTTCTAAGTGAAAGAACCCAGTGTAAAAAGGCTAAATATTGTATGATTCCAACTGTATGACATTGTGGAAGGGCAAAACTGGAGACAGTAAAAAGGTGAGTGGTTATCAGGAGTCTTGGGCCGGGATGGAGGAATTTTGGAGCAGTGAAACTATATTCTATATGATGCTATGATGGTAGAATGTTATACATTTGTCAGAACCCGTAGAATGTACAACATCAAGAGTGAACCCTATTGTAAACTTTGGACTTTCATAAGGATAGGTTTATCAATTGTACCAAATGTACCATTCTAGTGGGGGATGCTGATAGTGGAAGGAGGTGTGAATGTGTGGAGCTGCAGTGGGTTTATGGGAATTTCCTTAAACTTCCTGTTCAATTTTTTTGGTACATCTAAAAGTGCTATACATTCTATTTAAAAGGAAAAAATGGGAGGAAATGATGAAAAAGAAAAAATACGTATTTTGCTTAGATTTTAAAAAGAGTCCTGAGGTTATTGTGTCAATATATTGCTTCAAACTAGATATGTTTACTTTGTCTTTGCTATTGATTAAGTATTTCAGAGAATATTTTAGAAACTAACGACTAAGATATTACATAGAAACATTTATTTCTCTTTAGCACTATTCATGAAAGTCTAAGTGATTTAACATCAGTTGAGTCCCTGAATTGTGCTAGCATTTACTGGTACAGTACAGTATTATTTGTCTATTATGTCCATTTTGCAGATAAGAAAACTTGAGTATCTTATGTTATAGTGTGAGTTAATGGTAGAACCAGGATTTGAACTCCTTATTTAATTTTTCTAGTAATATTTACTGACCTTCATTATAGACCAAGCTTGACATAAAAAATACTACAGTTACAAGGTAGTTAGGATTCTTGTCCTCATACAGCTTAAATTCCAGTGGGACAGGCAAGACAAGTAACAATCCAGGTTCGGTGCAAGTGATAAATGCTGTAGATAGGAGAATGAATGCAGTAGGAGAATTCAGGGTGAAAACACCTGACACTGACTTGGCATCAGGGAAAGCTTCCTGGATGAGGTAGATTCTTGTTTGAGAACTGAAAAATGAATTGACAATGACCACTCTCCTCTCCTATAACAAACTGCCTTTTCTCCTTTGTTTGGTGTTTTTCATCTCTTTCTTCATTTCTGTTCTTTTAATCCCTTATTTTTCAGCCATAGAAACTCAAGTTTTGAGAAAAATATTCATATCTGTATTCATACCTGGGGATTTATGCATGGTTGAGGCTCCCAGCCTACTTCTTGGCTTTGTCCCTTGAGTTACAAATGACTTGGAATGAATGTTTGGTAACTTTCTAGGAGCAGGACCTGAATGAAGGAGGTAGATAAGCCTGATACAGCTTCAGGGTAGATGTATGATGCTTAATTCAAAACTCTATGATCTCATTTTGTCCTTGGGATGCTAGGACAGGGTGAAATTGGTATAACTAAGATGGCTAGTAGTCATTTACTGGTCTTCTAGGTTATGTGTATTTGATTTAATAGGAATGAAAATAGTTATTTACTGAATTATTAGGAAAGAAACATTTGACTTCTTAGCAATTGTTAAGTTTAAAAAAAAACAAACATAAAATAGATGTGTGTATATGCACATGTATTTTTTGAAACTCTTGTGTCTGTCTTGCTAAAAAGGAGTATAGCTTTATGGTATTCAAATTTATTTTTCATCTTTTTCTCTAACCTACCCAGTGATAACTATTTCCTTTCTCTATAAAGAGTTTCTGTAGGAATGTAAATAAAAGTGAGAGGGAAAATGAGAGCTCAGTGGGTTTCAGTGGGTAACAAAAGGATGAATGGAATTCCTCCAGAAGATAAAGTGGGTGGAAGGGCAAAGGTCATTTAAACTCTGGGCAGAAACTACTAATACTTGGGGTCAGACAGCAGGGATGTGGATGGAGAGTTAGTGAAGGAATGTAGTTTCCTTTTAGGAAAAAACAAAACAAAACTGGAAGCCTTAAAGTCTGAACTAAATCTTTACATTTTTAAAATAAAGTTCTTTTATTTTAGTATGTTTCATTTTATCTGTTCCATACTCGCAGACAGGAAAACCTGGCAAAGCAGACTAGAAGCTGTACTTACCGGGTTTTGTTTGGGTTTTTGCCTAGACCCTGCTCCTCTCTCTGTGGAGAATCTGCTCACCCTCACTGCCCACCGCCCCCCACCATGGTGTTGTCATTAGGCCTGTGATGTGAGTCCGGCCCTGTAGGGAGGGTTGCTCCTGTGAGTGCCCTTTGGAGAGTGGCACCTGTATAAACAACCCCATCTCCTGTTGTCCTCTGTTGCATCTTGGTGGTTTTTGACACGGGGATAAGCAGTTAAGGATAAAGTAGCTTTCTAAACAAGGGTCCTCTCCACAGAGGTAGATGTGCTGGAACTGGCCTAGGCATCACAGTCCGCTGTTGGGTTTATCTCTCAGCAGAGCTCACAGCAGCCAGAAGCTGGAGGGCTGAGCTTCAAGAGTGCAGAAGACCACTTGAGCTGACCACAGATTTGGACAGAGCTCTCGGGTTTTTTTTTTTTAAGTTCTTTCTGGGGTAGTGTTGATTGAGAGGCCAGAATCTAATTCTAAATGATTTTAGTATATTGTGGTGAGTTATTTTAAAATGTAAGAATTTTGGTTTAGCAGATGGAATAATATCCAGAAGTTAGCATATCTCATTTCTTTTTAGATTACTGCCCCATTTACTTTGTCCTTAACTTGTTTATTCATTTCTATTGGTAAAATGACAATAGTACTAAACTATAAATTTTCTTATATCTCATGTGGCTTGGTGTATCTTCTGCTGTGTACCCTATACAGATTGGACTTTTGATATTCCTAGGGTATCCTAAGAGCTTGAGCCTGAGATTCTCAGTACAATTTTCCCTTACTATCTGAAAGTAGAGAGTTCCTGTGAAACCTTTTGTAGGCCAAAATGGTGCAAAGTGAAGAAGCAAATACTATTAATTTATGTGGGAGAGTTCTCGAGTGTTCCCAGGCTCAGAAATAACCTCTTTCAGGCTATTTTGATACCTTAAGACACATCTTGCTAACGGATGCACAGAATAAGTCAAGATAAAGGAGAGATACTCACAGACACGTTCAAAGCTATGGAGCTTGGTGTTGAGATGCTGAGTATAGTTCGAGGAGAAGGAGCTTGAGGATGCCCTTCTGGCTGCACCAGGCTCAAGCTGCCTTTATAACTACTGCAAAACAAATGATGAATGCTGTTTTCACTTTTGCCTTTTTTGATAAATGCAGAAGTCCTTTTGGGATTTCTTTTAGGTTACCTGGAACAGGTACAGGTTTCCCCTGATATCCTGTGAAACCTTTCATATGTCAAAATGTCTTATAGTGAGGAAGCAATTACCATTTTGTAAAAGTGAATCCTCCGATTTCGTCTGGTTAGCAAAAATAGGTGGTAATGTAGGGTCCTTTATATAAGTGAAGTGGTATAAGGTGAACTTTCAGAATGTAGGGGATACCTGCATAACTTAGCTTTATAGTAACTTTGTGGAGCTTTGTATATAGCAAACACTTTTTTTTTTTTTAAAGATTTTATTTATTCATGAGAGACAGAGAGAGAGAGAGAGGCAGAGATACAGGCAGAGGGAGAAGCAGACTTCATGCAGGGAGCCTGATGTTGGGACTCGATCCCAGGACCCCAGGATCATGCTCTGAGCTGACGGCAGACGCCCAACCACTGAGCCACCCAGGCGTCCCTATGGCAAACACTTGACCCAAATATTTCTAGACTTCATTTATTTAATTTGAATCTTATGAGCAGTCTTTGTTGTACATTAGACTTAAGGGCAGTATTGGCACACCCCTGTTTGCAAGAGGTCATGAATCCAGTGGAACCTCAAGCATCCCCTGTAACCAGAGTCATATGTATGGCACACAAAGGTGTATCATTTTCAAATATTTGGAAGTACTGTGTCATTTATAGTAGTAAATGACATTTCATACATTTTGTCATATTTTCTTAATGTTCTCTTGAAATGTTCTGATATATTCAAGAATGCTCTTTAGAACAAATGTTAAGTTCCTTGAAATTACTCATCTGATTGTAAGTGCTGTGTATGCTTCTTAGGTTTCTGTGTTTGCTGCATTCCAGAATTCCATTACTGTTTATTCCATTTAAAGACATTAATTAAGATGCACCTGGCTGGCTTAGTTGTAGAAGCATGAGACTCTTGATCTTGGGGTCATGAGTTCCAGCCCTACGTTGGGTGTAGAGAGAGAGATTACTTAAATAAATAAACCTTAAAAAATAAAGACATTAATTAAAAAATGTATTTATTGTACTTGGTGGAGAGAGGAAGAACCAATTATAAAAGGCCCCAGATTTTAAGCTTAGTTCAAATGTAAATATCTCTAATGAGCTGGAATGAGGTGGTTTTGCCAAAGGGGATCTGAGAATATCTTTGGACAAGGTTTGCTTGTTTTCTTAAGTCAGGATATGGATATTCTCTCTCTCTCTCTCTCTCTCTCTCTCTCTCTCTCTCTCTCTCTCGTTAAAAAATATTTTAAATATTCTTGATCTTCTCTTTCCTTGAGTCAGAAGAATTCCACTCAGTATCAGTATGGTATGTTGGCAAAATTCAAGAAAGGGGAAGATAGAAATTTATTAGTCCAGTTAAAGATATCATTATGTCTGTTTAAGGGCTCCTCTCAGAATTACTGTCTAATATTAATAAGTGAAAAAATATGCTGGAAGATTTTTCTGACAGGTGAATATTTGTTAACACTTTAATGAGATGAAATGGCTTAAAAATAACCCAAGAAGGATATGCTCAGTGCTGCAGTATGCCCCTTAGTGTAGGGCCATATATTTGACACACCTGGAAGTTGGCCTGCATTTTTAGGTGATTTGATCTTATTTTTACAGAATCATAATTATTAATATAAAGAAGATAATGCATGAGAGACTTTGCCATGCTTATTATTGCCTTATCAGTGGTATTACAAAAATATACTTTTCATCAAGAAATCTGAGAAGTCATTTCTGTTTCTCCAAAGCCCTACATGTGGTGTTAATTTTGACCTGATTCATAGGTCCTCTGATACCCTAACACACAAAAAGTTGTGTGTAAAATAGCTAGACTTATTGGCATTAACTTTCTTGCAGCTCTTGCCAACAAAGAAATACTATGTACTAAATTTGAATCTGGTTTCAAAACAAATGTCAAAATTTTAAAACACTGGATTTACTGTAACATAAATAGCGTATTTAATGAAGCTATTTCTCTTGACTCCCTTGTTACTCTGTCAGCATACGGCAACGTCATGTAGCTAGTAAATTTACATTTTAATATATGATTCCTATCTTCCCTTCATTCACTAATGACTGAGACTGAGAAAGGAAATTTAGCCTTTTTATAAAATCTTTTAATTAGCAAATCAACTTCTTAATATTATAAATTGCTTCAAATTCCAGAAACAAGATAGATATGAGCCTGGATGCTTCAAAGGGGAGAAGTTGCTATCTGTGATAACTAGGCAAGATTCAGTCTTATCTGTGTCATTTAGTTATATATTAAATACCCAACATCATACTCTCGTTGTTTTTAGCATTGTAGAGTCTTAAGTATGCTTTGGGAAATTTTTATGTTTGAGGGTTTTTGGAGGATAGAGACAATATATTAACATAAAAATATGCTGTTCTGATTTTGAGGATGATAAAGCCTTTGACAGGGAATAAGGTAATTTAATGAAATTATGTGCTGGAAGTTTTGTTGAATTAGTTTAATTGAAAGAAGATGTACACTTCAAAATTAAAAGGAACTACAGTATTCAGGACCTTTAGGTAAATAGACCAAATAGTATTACAGTTGTTAGAAACTAATTCTCTATTTTATCATATTCATTGTGGGATTTGTTTTGCCTTACTTCATCTTATTTAATAGCCTACCATGAAGTTTACTTATCCTTTGAGTTTCTTTTTTCCTCAGGGTTAAAGAAGTTAGAATGATGGAGAGAGAGAGAGAGATTACTAGTAACTTTTGAATCCCTCTGAGTGCCAAAATTATACCAGGCACTTTCTTCACAGTAGTCTTTTGGGATAAAAACAGTTTTAATTCCTGTTTTGCAAAAAGTAACTGTTCAGGATCACACAGCTAGTTAGTAGTGCAACTAGACTTTAAACCTTGTTAAGTTTAGCACCAAGCTCTGTATTCTTTCTTCTGTAAATGTGCTTCGAAATCAATGATTTCATAGAATCACAGATTGCTGCTACCTCTCAGGGAGTCTGAAGAACAGAAGAGTTATCTCTTGACTAGAGTTGGGGGGGTGGGGGTGGGGGGGGTGGGGGGGATGCAAATTATTCAATCATTCATTCAACAAATATTTTTATATGCCAGATACTGTTCTGTGTGTATCCTTAACCAAACAGGCAAAAACAGCTTACTTTTTTTTTTCTTCATCATTTACCTATAGTATACATTTATAGAAGAGACCTCTTATTTATGGTAGGAATTGTTTGTTTTTTTTAATTGATAAATTTATTTTTTATTGATGTTCAATTTGCCAACATACAGAATAACACCCAGTGCTCATCCCATCAAGTGCCCCCTCAGTGCCCATCACCCATTCACCCCCACCCCTCCCCTTCCACCATATGGTAGGAATTGTTGAGCATTTAGAACAACTCCAGGGTATCTTTATTTTGAAGGAACTATAAAAAATATTTTGAGTAATGAGTTAATACTCTTTGATGCAATAATATATCTAGCAGCTATGTTAATATGTGGCATAATTGGAAAGTACTACATAACATTTCTTTAGGTGTGTTCTTTTTATTTTATTTTATTTTATTTTTTATTTTATTTTAATTTTATTTATGATAGTCACACAGAGAGAGAGAGAGAGGCAGAGACGTAGGCAGAGGGAGAAGCAGGCTCCATGCACCAGGAGCCTGACGTGGGACTCGATCCCAGGTCTCCAGGACCGCACCCTGGGCCAAAGGCAGGCGCCAAACCGCTGCGCCACCCAGGGATCCCCTCTTTAGGTGTGTTCTGTGAAGTATTTGGTTGAATCATTTTGGAAAATGTTTGGTTAAAGAGATTTCTTTACTGCAGAACATCTTAGAGCCCTTAATATGCTAATGTGCGTTGTCAATCTTGTGCAGTATTTCCCAAACTTATGAACCTTGTTTTTCTAAGAGATGTCTAGCCCAAATAGTGTGCAGGAGAGCTTCTAGTACTGTCTAGCTATAGAATGCTGTATCTTCCTTCTTTACTTGTTTTTTTTCCTACTCAGAAAGCACATAATTGTGTCCTTTAGGGTTCCTTTTATTGAAGACCATCTCAGCATTTCTAATGGTAAATATATTAATCTCTAGGTGCAAAAATGAAATATCTGATGACAACAATGTGTGTAAGGAACTCCAAGGAACTCATTTGTCATAAACTCTTCTCTGCTTGTCATGAAGTTGCTAGGTAAAATTATTATGTTATTTCTTTAGAAATAGGCACTTACACGGGCCTGAAATTAATTGATACTTTGATTTTTGAAGGTAGATATTTACTACCATTGTGTTTTCAGAGGTTCAGACAATTGTCAGTATACTTTAAACCCAAATAATAATTATAAGCTGGCTGCGAGATGAAGACTTTTATTCACTTTTAAATTACCCTTTAAAAAGAACCACATCCCTCCTTCAGATGAGTTGGTAAATTGAAATAGTATTTGGACTCCATTTTTCATCTACACAGAGACTCACTTTTTGAAGTTATTAAATGTGTACTCTTTTTGCCTAGATGTGTGGGCAGGAGAGAAAATAGAGGGCTGAGCTCGAGGTTGATCTCATATCAGGAACCAGCCTCCTGTAGAAGGAGGTAAGCATTAAATTGAAGAAGCAGGGTAAAGGAACAGTTTTTGTTAGGGCTGTAGTCCAAACATGGTTCTTTATGGTCCCAGCATTCAAGCGTTGTGTGGCACAAAGTAGGCACTCAGTAAATATTTGCCCAGTGACTAAAATCATAACTTCCTCTTTAATTCTATATCCTGAGTTTATAGTTCTGGGGAACTCAAAATTTTTTTCTTTTTTTAGGATGACATTTGCTAGGTTTTATGCTTAAGTGTTTTGTGTACATTGTCTCATTGTAATTCTTACAACTGTCAAATGGAATGCTTTTCCATTTGACAGATGTGTAAACTGATGTTTGAGAACATTAGATACTGTGCCCAAGGAGCCTTATTTCATAACCAATGGAGCCTAGAATGAATCCAAGTAGGCAGATGCTGGTACCTGCAGTTTTAATGAGTATCCTGTGCTACTAGGTTTCTCTACTTGCCTCTGTAATGATGATAGATGGGATATTGGTTCTTATTCCTAGAACTTTTAATAGTTAAGTCTTTTATTTACATTAGAAAGAAGAAAATCAATGTATGATTCTGACTGGGAAAGAAGAGCTGCAGGGGAAGCCAGTAATGTTTTCTCTGTGACATCACAGAAGTTACCATGGAAATGATTATGGTATTATGAATACAGAATTTTAACCTCGAGTGGGAAATAAGCTGCCTAAGGAGACAAGGTTGAGAAATAGCAAAGTTGTTGTCATGACAGTGCCTTTCAGGTTTTAGATGAACAAATTTAGCAACGTGAGGTCTAAATGTCCAGTCCCTCTAAGCATGCCTGAAACATCAGTGTTAAATTATTTTAACTCTCCCTGGTTTTGTTACTATTTTTGGAACTTGTTGAAAGTAAAGTAATTCCCATGTGTGTATATGTGCTTTTAGTTTAGCAAATATTGTTGGGCTTTTTTTTTTTTTTCCTGAATCTTCCCTGCCTAGCTTCCTCTAATTCCTTCTTCACGATATCCCCAGTGGAGATAAACTGTTTCCTGGTTTTTGCATCAACACATTCCCTGTAGAGTAGGTTAGCACTGGTATTTATTAATTGTTAAAGCCAACTCTGGCAGTTGCGTGGAGGGAGTGTAGTAAAAAAGTGTTATTTTGGGGGATCCCTGAATGGCTCAGAGGTTTAGCACCTGCCTTCGGCCTAGGGTGTGATCCTGGAGTCCCAGGATTGAGTCCCATGTCAGGCTCCCTGCATGGAGCCTGCTTCTCCCTCTGCCTGTGTCTCTGCCTCTCTCTCTGTGTCTCTCATGAATAAATAAATAAAAATCTTTTTTTTTAAAGTGCTATTTTTCCAATAGCAAATTTAATTTCAAATTTATCATTTCTGTATCTGTTTAAGAAATGCAGTCCTTAAAAAAAAAAAAAAAGCAGTCCTTTCCAAAAAATGCTTGTTTAAAAAACATTGGTCATGTACTCTAAACTTTGTCAAAGAAAACTGGAAGTGGTATTGCTCTTAATTTCTTTATGTTTGTAATCCTCTTGTGTTTTTATTTATTTAACTAACATTTTGTCTGACTTTACTCTGACTTGCTGCAGGGTACACCGAAGACTTTGTTCTCTTATGGCTGTCATTTTGCTTTGAAAGGGCTAACAATTTTATACAGGAACTTCATAATTGTCTGGCACTTAAACTTTAGAAACTTGCCGATTTACTTATTTCACTTAGTACCATAGATTACTCTGGGATCCAAAATCTCTTTCCAATCTCTTCTGGGATCTGATGTATTTTTCTAATCTGTGATTAGAAAGAGAGTAGTGAGTAACTGGAACTTTCTTTTCAATTAGAGGGAATTTAAAAATGGTAAAAGGAACAGAGAGAGTTGAATTGGTCATAGGTTATGTGACAGTGTGTCAGTTGACAGTCAAGCCTGAAACAAAAGAAAGACTATGTAAGGTATGTGTGTTATAAGACTTATATGTAGATTGGTGAACCTGTTACGCAGGTTAAGAGTCAGAACATTACCATTACTAGTGAGGTTATTTGTATGTTCATTCACTGTCCCATTTGTCTTCCAATTTTTGTGTTTAACATTTACTTGTAAAAAGAGTTGTGTAGTTCACCACATAAGTACAAGTAGTTTTGAAGTAGTAGTAACATACAAACTGTAGCAATTTGTTTTTCTCATTCAATATTGTGCTTCTTATTCATCCATGTTGTTTTGAGCTGTAGTTCATTCTTACACATACACATTTCTTTTCCAGTCTTTACTTTGACTTTATGACTTATTTAGAAATGTTTAAAAATTTTCTCAGCATATGAAGATTTTAAATTTATTTTTATATTATTGATTTCTAACTTAATTGCTTTGTGATTTGGGAACATGGTCTATATAACACCTATTCTTGGAAATCCATTGACACTTCTATTGTGGCTTAGCAAATACAAAATCTTTGACAATGGGTATATGAAAATAGTGCATACTCTGATTATTTGGTGCACTGCATGTGTTCACTACCTTGAACATCTTTTGGAATCTCCTACTACATGATAAGTTTACTAATTTCTCCTGTGTTTATTAAATTTCCTTTATTCACATTTGAGGCTATTTTTAATAGGTATATGGATAGAATTGTTATACCTTCTGTTAAGTTAAATTTTTATCATTATGTGGATGCTCTCTTTATTTTATATTGTTTTGAAGCTCATTTAAAAATGATATTAATATATTTTAACATCATTTATTTAGGTTAATATTTGCCTGGTATTTTTTTCCATGTTTTCAGTCTTTTTATGTCTTTATGTTTTAGGATCTCTTTAGTATTGCTGGATTTTAATACTCTTTTAAAATGCATCACATCAGGGGCACCTGGGTGGCTCAGTCGGTTGGTCATCTGACTCTTGATTTCCTCTCCAGTCCTGATCTCAGGGTCATGGAATTGAGCTCTCTGTGGTGGTCTGCACTTAACAGGGAGTCTGCTTGGGATTCTCTATCTCCCTCTGCCCTGCGGCCCCTGCTCAAATAAATAAATCTTAAAAAAAATTCATTATAACAATCTAATGCTTAACTGGCAGATTAATTTATGTTTATTATGATTGCTGATATATTTGGTATTACCACCGTCTTATACTTTCTGTGTGTCTCACTTTTTAGTCTTTCTCTTCTCCATTTTATTGTCCTTTTTTAATTGGTTGAATTTTGTGTTCTTATTACACTACACTATACTTCTGGTTTGGAAGCTATAACGAGACTCCCAGGTGAGCTCTTGAATGTATATCCTCTTCTTATTCTTGAGCGTACAACTCAACTACATTTCCCATCTTCACTTGCTATTAAATATACCATGTGGTTGAGGTCTAGAGAATAGAATCTGAACAGAAGTGATGTGTGCCATTTTGGGACAGAGGCTTTTAGGAGTGCCTGAACCTCATCCATATGCTTTTCTACCTCTGGTTTCTGGATGTAGACGGTGATGATACTCTAAGGATTGATGGAGCCACAAGATGGAAAGAACCTGAGACTTTGTGTGTGGAGGAAGATCACTTGCTAACTAAACCTTAGCCTGAAGCAGGCTCCATGCACCGGGAGCCCGATGTGGGATTCGATCCCGGGTCTCCAGGATCGCGCCCTGGGCCAAAGGCAGGCGCCAAACTGCTGCGCCACCCAGGGATCCCCTAACTTCTGATTTTAATACAGAATGTCAATTTTATATTGAAAAGTTTATTCCCATTCTTACCATTCCAGATACAGTTTGCTTTATAAAACATAATACCACAAACATAGTTATTCTAGAGTAGTACAGTTAAAAATAGAAGTGATAGAAATATAGATCTTTTTCCTTTTACCTTTTTTCCCCCTTAACAATGTAAATCTGGTTTACATAGTCCTAGCAACTAGAACTTGCAAGACCAAGGTGTTAGTAGGGTTGGCTTCTTCTGAGGGCCTCTCTCTTTGGCTTACAGTTGTTTGACTATGGCATCTTCACTTGGTCTTCCCTCTGTGTCATTTTTTACTTGATTGTTTTGTTTTGTTTTACTTTGAGTGTTTCTTTCTCAGTATTTTTAGACTTAATGTTTTAAGACTATTACCTATTTAAAGGACTTCAAAAGTAGAGAACAACATATTTTGTTGGATAAAACTAAAGCAATAATAGACAAATTCATGGGTTAATATGGTTAGACTTTGAGGAGATACAGTAAAGGAACAGCTTGTTAAAATAAAACACAGGGCCAGGGTAGTGGACTAGGTAATTTAGGTTAACCCTCTTGCTGAGGAAGATTGGAAAAGCAAGTTAAAATATTAAAAAAGTCTTCTTGGAACAACCAAAATGTCTTTCAGTATGTAAATGGATAAAAACAGACCCTGGTACATCCAAGTGTTAGAATATTATTCAGGGCTAAAAAGAAACAGGCTCTCAAACCATGCAAAGACTTGGTAGAATCGTGTCTATTGCTAAGTGAAAGACTCCAGTCCTACAAGGCTACTTCCTGCATGATTACAACTCTGACATTCTAGAAAAGGCAAAACTATAGAGACAGTAAAATGATGATTGATTGTCAGAGAGTAAAGAGTGGGGGAGGATGAATGGGCAGAGCATTGAGGATATTTAAGGTCATGAAAATACTCTGATTATACATGTCCTTGTATATTTGTCCAAATGTGTGGAATGTACAATGCCAAGAGTGAACTGTCAATGTAAACTATGGACTCTGGGTGATTATGATAAGTAAATGCAGGTTTTCAGTTGTAATGAATGTATCACCCTGATGGGGGATGTTTGTAATGGAGGAGGCTATGCATATGTGGGGGTAGGAGGGTTTATGGGAAACCTGTACTTTCCTCTCAGTTATGTTGTGAACTTAAAACTGCTTTAAAACATTAAGTTTTGGGATCCCTGGGTGGTGCAGTGGTTTAGCGCCTGCCTTTGGCCCAGGGCGCGATCCTGGAGACCCAGGATCGACTCCCACATTGGGCTCCCGGTGCATGGAGCCTGCTCCTCCCTCTGCCTGTGTCTCTGCCTCTCTCTGTGTGTGACTATCATAAATAAATAAAAATTAAAAAAAAATTAAGTCTTTAAATTTAAAAAAATGGGGGATCCCTGGGTGGCTCAGCGGTTTAGTGCCTGCCCCTGGCCGAGGGTGTGATCCTGGAGACCCAGTATTGAGTCCCATGTTGGGCTCCCTGCATGGTGCCTGCTTCTCCCTCTGCCTGTGTCTCTGTCCCCCCCCCCCCCCCCCGTCTCTTTCATGAATAAATAAATAAAATTTTTAAAAAATCTGCTTGGAGGCATTGGGGAGGTTATAAGATAGTGAAGAGTTGTGAGGCCAGATCAGGGAGATTAGAGGCCCAGCTTCTAAGAAATCATCATTTCCTGAAATTAGATTAAGGTGATTCTAGAGTAGTAGTCCCACAAGTATCTGGCAGAAATAAGCCTAAATTTTTTCTGTAAGAGTATAACATCCTAATCCTCAAGTTATTTTTACTAACAATTTTGCGAAAACAGTGTCGGGCAGTCAAAACTAAACACTTGTGGAAGAAAGACAAATATCAGCAAAACCTAGAAAAACAAGAGCAATAGAAAAATGCATAGAGGGATCCCTGGGTGGCGCAGCGGTTTGGCGCCTGCCTTTGGCCCAGGCCGCGAGCGCGATCCTGGAGACCCGGGATCGAATCCCACGTCGGGCTCCCGGTGCATGGAGCCTGCTTCTCCCTCTGCCTGTGTCTCTGCCTCTCTCTCTCTCTTTCTCTGACTATCATAAATAAATAAAAATTAAAAAAAAGAAAAATGCATAGAAGCTTTATATATTGGTGTAACGAGAATCAGACTTTAAAATATTATGTTTACTATTTTCAAGAAAAGATAAGAATTCAGGAGAACTTTCTAGGTTAAAGAAAATATGCAAAATAAAACGGAGCAAAAGAATAAGAAAAAGAAGAGAGGTTAAGAGACATAAAGGATGTGGTAAGAAGCTTTGACACTCTTGTAATTGGAATCTTGGAGGGTAGATGAGAGCTAAAATAGCAATATTTGAATAGAAAATGGTTTAGAACTGTTAAATAGCCTCCATCTACAAATTTAATAAGTCCTATGAACTCCAAGGATAAATGAAAAGAAACTCATATCTAGACATATGGTTGTAAAACTGATGAGAACAGAAACAAAGAGAAGATCTTAAAAGCAATGAGAGAAAAAAAAAAAACTACTTTCCAAGGGGCTATACTTATACTAACAGCTGATTTCTTAGCAAAGATAGTGGGAGTCAGAAGGCAATGGGATGGTTTTTTTTTTTTTTTCAAATTTTTATTTAAATTTTAGTTAGCATCAGTGCAATATTGGTTTCAGGAGTAGAATTCAGTGGCTCATCACTTACATACAATGCCCAGTGCTTATCATAACAAGTGCTTTCCTCAGTACCCATCACCCATCTAGCCCATTCTCCATCTATCTCCTTCCATCAACCCTCAGCTTATTATTCTCTATTATTAAGAGTCTCTTATGGTTTGTTTCCTTCTCTCTTTTTCTTTCCCTTCCCTAATGTTCATCTGTTTTGTTTCTTAAATTCTATATATGAGTGAAATCATATGGTTTGTCTTCCTCTGACTGATCTCACCTCACACAGTATATTCTTGCTCCAACCATGTTTTTGCAAATTGCAAGGTTTCATTCTTTTTCATGGGTAATTTTCCATTGTATATATGTATTTACACATCTTCTTTATCCATTCATCAGTCGATGGACATTTGGGCTCTTTTGATAGTTTGGCTATTGTTGATAATGCTGCTGTAAACATCTGGGTACATGTGTCCTTCTGAATCAGTATTTTTGTATCCTTTGAGTAAATACTTAGTAGTGCAATTGCTGGGTCATAGGGTAATTCTATTTTTAAGTTTTTGAGGAACCTCCATATTATTTTCCAGAGTGGCTGCATTGGTTTGCATTGAGATGATACCTTTAAACTGTGGAAAGAAATAACTGTCAACTTAGAGTTTTCAGCACAACAAAAATATTCTTCAAGCATGAGGGTGAAATAAATTCATTTTCAGACAAACAAAACTTGAAAGACTTTATCCCAACAGATTTTAACCAAAGAGAATAATAAAGGGTTTTATTGGAAGGAGAAAAATTATCCCAGGTGGTCAGAAATGCAACTTTAAATGAATATGATTAGATTATAATTAGAGAAATCTAATCCCTTGTCTTGTATAAAATAGTAATAATGTCTTTTTGGATTTAAAATATATACGACAAGTAGGTTTTGAAACCTACAAACAAACTAACCTAACAAAATGTGTTACAGGAAAATGGGAGATAAAACTACATTGAAATACCACTATACTCGGCAAGTATGGCAAGGATATGGGCTACCTGGAGATTTCAGAAACTCCTGGTGGAGAACGTGAATTATTCACCCACTTTCGGAAAGTAGGATAATGTGCAGACATTATGATATATACATGCCCTATGATCCAGCTTAATATAAATGCATATAAAAGACACATTAAATAATCATAACAGAGCCATTCATGATAACTAAAACTTGGAAAGATCTCCAGTGTTCACCAAGATTAGATGGACAAATTGTATATTCATACAGTGGAATATATATACATATACATAGTGAAAAGGAATGAACTAACAACTACATGTAACCACCTGGATAGATTTCACAGACATAAAATGGAGCAAAAGAAGCTGGGCGTAAAAGAATATAAAACTGCACGATTTGCTTAAATAGCATCTTAAAAAGACAAAAATGGAACCATAGTGTCAAACAATGCATACTTAGGCAAAAGTTTGGTTGGTTGCCTTTTGGGAAAGGGAGGAGCTAGTTATTAGGATCATGAGGGAGGCTTGTAGGTTCTGGCAAGTTCTATTTCTTGACCTTGGTAATGGTTACATGAGTGTTTTTCCTGTGATAAATCTTTGAACTGCCTATTTTGTTTTGTGCATGTTTCTGTATTTCACAACAAAAAATGTTAAAATGCATACTCATACAATTTTCAAACCATACAGAAGAAATTTTAAATGGAGAACTATTTTAACTTCCTATGATCTAGATGTGTGTCTGTTTGGGAGGTCCTTTTGGTCTAGTTTTTTTTTTTTTTTTTTTTTTTTTTTTTGCAGCTCTCATGCTAGCCATCAGGAGCATGCTAGTCCCCTTTTACAACTCTGGCCCAAATATGAACAAAATCCCTCACAGTGTTAGCCCAGCTGAAAAAAAAAAAGATTTTATCAAATATCCATGGAAGAAAAGCAGAAAAAATATGAGCAACAACAAAGGATCATAAACCTGAAAAACAGTCTCTTTTGTTCAGATATTGAATCTGACAAGAGCTAATTTATTCCCAAAGCTCATAGACTGTCCTTTTCCATCCCTGAGAGAGTGTCTATTAACTGCTAGGAGAGACCTCATACTCCGTTCCAGTTTGTAGGCCAAGGGACCTATTCTTCAGGTGACTGGCAGGACTGTGTGATGAGACCCTCCTTCCTTATTGTATCGATGGAGTGATGCATTCCCTGACAGGTTTTACACTGTAATAATTACTCGGCCATGCAGTGAGCTAAGCAGTCTTGGTAATAGGGCAAAGTCTCCTTATTTGTCCCAGAGGGAACAATTTTGGAATGACAGTTCTAATTTGCAGACTTAATATCTGTATATATCGAAGTAGAACATAACAGCCCTGGAATAGCTACAGGTATTTATTTATGTTTAAAAGAAAAAATACGCCCCAAATAACTCTCTGGGGGTGGAGTCCTTGTGCTTTGTCTGTTGGAGGCTGACACATCTGCAGCATTCTGCCGAAACTTAAAATATAAACCTAAACTTAACTGGGGGAAGGGGAGAAGGGGAAAAGGGGCTGACCTGCACCGAGCATAGCCTACTTCTGTATCCTTGGTGCTTTGCATGCTCTCACCACCCCTTTCAGCCCCACAGAGCACTCAAATGAAGAAAGCGAATGTTAAGGAAGTCAGGCAGCTTGCCTCAGAGCAAACAGCTACTAAGCATGGTGGAGCAGGTCCCAAAGGTTGTTCTTTTCCTGTGCACTCTACTTTCTTTAATAATGTAGGGAAATAAGAATTTTATTTTTAACCTAGGGTATTGCACTAATGGCCCCTGAAGCAGAAAATTTCTGAAAATCTGTAAAAGAATCTCTAGAACGAGACAGCAATAATGTATTTGCCTTCCCACCCAGTTCTTTCCCTGTCCTAATGCCAACGTTTAGATTGTCATGTCCAGAGCTGTGATGAGGAGTAAGAAAAAATTCATACTAACTCACCATGACTTCTGCTCTCTGTGGCCCCACATGGAACTCATCGAAATGCATGACCAGATCTTTAAAAGAGTGGTTTTTGTTTGTTTGTTAGTTAATATTTTATGTATTTATTCCTGAGAGATGCACAGAGAGAGAGGCAGAAACATACATAGGTAGAGGAAGAAGCAGGCTCATCATGGGAACCTGATGTGGGACTCGATCCCAAAGACCCTGGGATCACCACCTGAGCCAAAGGCAGATGCTCAACCACTGAGCCACCCAGGCACCCCATAAAAGAGAGTGTTTTAATGGGACTAAAATTGCAGCAAAATATCAGCACTAGGAGCTGATGACTTTCCTGCCTTATGACTTATTTGACTAATTTCAGAGAATCCTTTCTGAATTGATAGAAATGGCTTGGGAAGGGGACTGCGTTCACTGTTGTGATACATGTTTGCTTTGTTCTGGTGGCTCTTGAATGCAGCATCAATGAAAGCAGAATGGTAAAAACCACAGTGTGTTCATCTTAGACACTTAGAAAAGCTTCTATTGAAGTGGTCAGAATGTCCTTACAGTAATTGTAAGCCAAAGCTATATTTACTAGAATGAGACTGCTATTTGTTTCCCCAGAAATTTTCATTTTCAGTGTGTATATATGCGTTGTGCCTCTGTGTGTGTGTATTTTTTCTTTTTCAAGGTAGCTAACTTCTTGAAAATGTCAAGGTGATTATATAATTTCATTGAAAAAGTCAGTTACAACCAGTACATTGATAAACTATTTCCTTAGCAATGCAGCCACCAAAATATTGGAGAAGAAAAGAGCATGTGTGTAACATTCCCTGCTGAAAGCTTGAAGCACATACAAAAAAATAAGGGAGTATGGAAGAAATTATTTTGCCAGTTTTGTCCACTTCTGCACAAAGCTTTTCACTTAAAATTTATTGAACTGTGGCAGGCAGGTTGAAATTATTAAATAAGCCAGAAAAGCTGTAAAGATTTTGAGTATGTCGATGTTTTTAGATGTGGGCTTTTTTTTTTTTTGTCAGATTTTCAGTGAATTATGATTATAACTACATTTTCATTATTTTTTTTGTACTGTAAAGAAGGGAAGCGTTTTCAGAAATGATTAGAGAAAAACAGTGTATCATTCCTCAGTGGTCATAGTGTTAGGATAATAAGCATGTACACTGCCTTTTTTTTTGTAGTTAGATTTTGCTCTTACCTTGCAATAGTCTAAGAGCAAAGAGCTGCCTGAAGGTATGAACACTGGTGGTTACAATGAGAGTGATGAAGAAAGTATAAAGATTGTGTTGTTAAACTGAGTAGGAATTTCCCCCAGTGTTATATATCTTTGCTGCATTAATATTTTACTTGAAGAATGAATGGTTGTGGGAAAGCCGCTTTTCTCTATCTAAGCATGCCTTTCAGCCAAAGATATTATATTAGTTTCCTAGGGCTTCTGCAACAAGTTACCACAAACTGGGTAGCTTAAAACAATAGAAATTTATTTTCCCATGGTTCTGTAGGTAAGGAGTCTGAAATCAAGGTGTTAGAAGGGCCATATTCCCTCAGAAGGCTCTTGGGAAGAATCTTCTCTTCTGTCTTCCTAGCTTCTAATGATTGCTGGCAATCTTTGGTATTCTTTCACCTTCATCATTCCCAAGTTGGCCTCTGATATCACGTAGCCTCCTTCCTTCTGTGTATGTCTTACTGTGTCTTCACACAGCCTTCAAAGAAGCAGCCCTTGAACTTAGAGCCCAGAAGAATCCAGGATGACCTCATTTTAACAAATTACGTCTGCAAAGACCTTATTTGCAAATAAGGTCATTTCTGAGGCTCCAGGTGGACATGAAATTTTGGACTGTTTAACCTAATACAAGTGTACCTCTTTTTTTTTAAGATTTTTTTTTTTTATTATTATTCATTCATGAGAGACACAGAGAGAGGCAGAGACATAGGCAGAGGGAAAAGCAGGCTCCCTATAGGGAGTCTGATGCAAGATTTGATCCCAGAACCCCAGGATTACCTAAGACGACCTAAGACGAAGGCAGATGTTTAACCAACTGAGCCACCCAGGTGCCCCTGAAACAAGCTCATTTAAAGCTTTTAACCATAAACTAGAGAGATAGTTGCTAGTAGCCCTAATAGTTTAAGAAATATCAAAAAGAATCCTTTTATATAAGACAGAGATCTTGAGATTTTATAGAAAATCTTAATTTACCTTGGAGTGGAGATTGTACTAGAAATTGAATTTAAACAACAGATTCTTTTTTTTTTCTTTAAAAAAATTAAAATTCTGGCATAGTTAATATACAGTGATATATTAGTTTCTGGTGTACAATATAGTGATTCACCAATTCTATACATTACTCAGTGCTCATCAGGATAAATATGCTCTTAATTCCCTATTTCACCCATCACCCCACTGATCTCCCCTCTAGTAGCCACCAGTTTGATCTCTATAGATAAGAGTCTGGTTTTTGCTTTGTGTGTGTGTGTGTGTTTTTTTTTTTTTTTTTGTCTTAACATATGAGTGAAATCATGTGGTATTTGTCTTTCTCTGACTGATTTCATTAGTAGTATACCCTCTAGACCTACTCATGTTGTTACAAATGGCTAGCTGGGTTCTTTTTTATGGCTGAGTAATATTGTATATGTGTGTTTACCACATCTTCTTTATCCATTCATGTATCAGTGGACATTTGGGCAGTCTCTATAATTTGCTGTTGTCAATAATGCTGCAATAAACTTAGAGATGCATATATTTTTTTGAATTAGTGTTTTTGTATTCTTTGGGCAAATACCCAGTAGTGGAATTATTGGGTCATATGGTAGTTCTATTTTTAAATTTTAAGGAACTTCCATACTGTCTTCGACAATGGCTGTACCAGTTTGCATCCACACCAACAGTGCACGAGAGTTTCCTTTTCTCCACATCCTCATAACATTTGTTGTTTTCTTGTGTGTGTGTGTGTGTGTGTGTGTGTGTGTGTTTTAGCCATTGTGACAGGTGTGAGGTGATATCTCATTGCAGTTTTTGATTTGTATTTCCTTGATATTGGGTGATATGTAACTTTTTTTCATGTATCCGTTGGCCATCTGGTTGCCTTTGGAGAAATGTCTTTTCATGTCTTCTGCTCATTTTTTCCTTTGTTTTTTGGGGGTGTTGAGTTGTATAAGTTTTTTATATATTTTGGGTAATAATTCTTTATTGGCTATGTCATTTGCTAATACCTTCTTCCATTCAGTAGGTTGTCTTTAGTTTTGTCAGTTGTTTTTCCTTTCCTGTACAGAAGTTTTTTATTTTGATGTAGTCTCAATAGTTTGTTTTTGCTTTTGTTTCTGCTGCCTGTGGAGACATACCTAGAAAAATATTTTTACAGCCGTCAAAGCAATTACTGCCTGTGCTCTCTTCTAGGATTTTTATGGTTTGAAGCCTCAGATTTAGGTCCTTAATCCATTTTGAGTTTATTTTTGTATATGGTGTAAGAAAGTGGTCCAGTTTCATTCTTCTTCTTTGTTTAATATATATATATGTATATTTATTTATTTATTTATTTATTTATTTATTTATTTATTTATTTATGAGAGAGAGAGAGTGCACACATGGGGGGAGGGGTGCGGCAGAGAGAGAATCCTCAAGCAGACTCCTTACATCCTGAGATCATTACCTGAGCTAAAATCAAGAGCCAGTTGCTTAACTGCCAAAGCCACTCAGGTGCCCCCCAGTTTCATTCTTTTGCATGTTATCTCAACACCATTTGTTAAAGAGACTGTCTTTCTTCAAAGGATAGATTCTTACTGATAGGATATTTTAATAGTCAAGAAAATGTTTATCTGTGGACATATTTTTATTATTAACATTGGCATTTTCTAGTATATGTGCTGCTGAAGCGAGCACAATATTGGCATTTTCTAGAGAATATTTTGGAATATGTGAAGTTAAAGAGATCCTTTTAAAACAGTAAGTGTAATTTTCATTATTTCGTGTACCTAAAGGAAAAGAATAGTTTATAATGGAATCAGAAAAAAAGATTGATATAAACAATCATTTTATAGTTGATCTTTGAGAAGAAATAACTTCAGTTTTATAAAATGAGATACCTAAGCTGCCTAAACAAATTACTAACAGTAAGTTTGGGCACCTTTCAGCCACTCGAAAGTTAAATACTCAGAAAATAGGACAGTCATTCCTCATGTTGGAAGAGGAAATCCTTTCTTTACTTGCAGTAAAATTTTCTATATAACCTGCAGTTCTCTAAATCTTTTAGTTCTATATCATTACTCTTATCCTAATAGTTAAAAAAAAAAATGACCTGAGCCCCCATCTCACACATTTTGGGAAGTCCAGTGTCTGTCCTAGTGTTTCTGTGGATCTTGGGGAGGTGGGCAGTGGAGAGTAACTTTGGTGGAGGTGTGTGTGCAGGAAGCTCATGATGTGCATTATTCTGGTCCCTGTAGCTTTGAAATCCTGTTCCCATTGGGCTCTGATTACTCTGTATACATACTTCTCAGCTGTGATTTGCTGCCATCTTTCAGATGTTGCCTTAAGCTGGGGGAAGAATCCCCCTCCTTCATCCTCAAAGCACAGTTTATCCAAACCTGTTGTGTATAGCAGCCTCCCTCTACTGAAGGCTTGGATGGATGGAGGAGGCTGAATTAGGACATAGTTTAAAATGGACAATTTAACACCTTCAAATTCCTATCACTCCTAAAACCTCTGGCTTGAGGCTGTGGCTGTGACATTGGGCTCATCCCTACCCTCCCACCCTACCTCTCACCCCCAGACCCATTTTCCCCTCCTCTGGGGCTTTATCCTGTCCTTCTTCCCCCTGTCCTGCTCCAGTTTCCTCCTGGGTGAGCAGAGCCTGGACAGCTGTCCAATTCTTCTTACCTAATTATGTAGAATAAATCAACTCTTCTTTACTTCTCTTCTTTCCTGTCCACACCAGCTTTGAGGCTGTTAGCAGTTGATAATCACTTTTTTTTTTAAGATTTTATTTATTTATTCATGAGAGAGAGAGGGGGGCAGAAACATAGGTAAAGGGAGAAGCAGGTTCCCCACGGGGAGCCCGATGTGGGCCTCGATCCGGGGACTCTAGGATCATACCCTGAGCTGAAGGCAGATGCTCAACTGCTGAGCTACCCAGGTGTCCCGGTAACCACTTTTTAACTAACATATTTGCTTAAAATAAAAGAACAATATTCCTTAATAGTACGTTTTTCTGTGCAGCTAAAGAGATCAGCTGAGACTGCGATTCACTCTTGAAAATTTGAGAATTCTTTTCTTTCTCTTTGCTATATTTAGAATATTTCAACAGTTTGAGAAGGAGTTAAAAGTTACCATTTCATCCTGCCACTGTTTCTCTCCTGGCAGTTGTCCCTGAATTCAGATGTGGGCCCCCCAAACTGCAGAGACTATCCTTCTCTTTCATCATTTTATTCTTAGTGCCTAGTCCAGTGCTTGGTATGTGGTAGGTACCTAGTAAATATTTGTGGGATGAAAGAACAACCTCTGTCTACACAGAGAAGGAAATCGTGAAATTCCCATTAAGACTTGTCCCTTTTGATTAAAACTTCATCCTAGGAAGCAGATGACGCAAATAACATACTTGTAAGACATTTGGAATAAGGAGACTTTTTCCCTGGTGGTCTTGTGGCATCACTATTTGAAACCTAAGGTGAGGCACAAAGAATTTGAGTCAGGAAAGTAAACTATCACGCAAATTAATCTTTCACATGTATAATCTTGTCCACTGCTGTCCATTTGCTACTGTTAAGTCCACTTTAGTTTTAGGTAATGCTATTCAAATATAACTTAGTTTGTTGTACACCCTAGGGCACAGACGTTCTCTGAAATATTTCCACACATTGCCAGTGTGCAAAAAATAACAAACTGTCTTACCTCAGATGATTGGGAAGTTAGGAATCTTTTCTTCACCAGCCTTCTTCATACAGAGATAGATATCTTCTTTTTGGTGGCTCATAGTTAATTAGTGGTTGCTGTGGATTGCATTTAAAGGTCATGAGCCTTAGCTGTCTTCAGAGTATTATTACATGGTTAGTTTTGAATGGGTCAAAAGGGAAAGAATAGCTAGTTCTCCTCATGGGAGGCTCAGAAAAGTGAAGTAAGTTGTGATGAAGTGAAGCAGTTTGGATTCAAGCCCAGGTCTAGCTGACTTCACAGTCCATGTTGGTTACACACTGCTTTGTGGCCTCACCATCTGGTTTTCTAGAATCTTCCAGCATGGAAGGTCAGATCTATTTTTTGATACGTGCATGTGTGATGTGCCCTGGTATTGCTGGTGGAGTTAGAAACACCTTAAAATTTAGAGTTGAACAGAATGTGTTGCCGTAAAGCATTCAGTAGATAATTTGCCTTGAGAAAATAGGCATCTGTGGGAGATCCTCCTACTATAGCAAATGGATTTCAGAGGTAGGGGATGTAGGTCCGCTGATGGGGTGCCCTTGAGGTCTGGTACCTTCTGTGAGTGAATTTCTGTTAGTCACCAAGGATTGTTAATGCTTTCCAGCTTCCTTACTACTACATCCCAGGTAACAGATTGAGGCAAAAAGAGTGACATACCCTATTATTGTTTTTAAAAACAAACAAGCCTTCCTGTTGGCCTTGCTAATGGAGACAGTCTGTCAGCTTTTTCTTTGTAGTCTCATAAACTTCATGATTTTATGGAAATAACATATCTCTTTCCTACATTCCTATTATCTCAGCAAAGGCTTCCAACAAATCCTAACTCATGTCCTGACTCATTTTTTTGGTGACATTAGAAAAAAAAGTCAGCAGTTATTAAAAAGTCTTGGAAAAAACCACTAACAGCCACCTTTCTTCTCTGATGATAGAAAAAGGCAATTAGGGATCCCTGGGTGGCACAGCGGTTTGGCGCCTGCCTTTGGCCCAGGGCGCGATCCTGGAGACCCGGGATCGAATCCCATGTCGGGCTTCCGGTGCATGGAGCCTGCTTCTCCCTCTGCCTGTGTCTCTGCCTCTCTCTCTCTCTCTCTCTCTCTCTCTCTGTGACTATCATAAATAAAAAAAAAAAAAAAAGAAAGAAAGAAAAAGGCAATTATTTACGTACTATTTCGTGATATATTCTCTTTAAGAAAACAGAGTAAGCATCCTAATACCTGGACAGTGTACTGTTAGTCTTTACACTTGGCCACTTTGCCTCCTTGAAGTCCTACTAAAAAACAAATATTCAGCTGAGTAAATATCAAGATCAAATTGGCTTTATTTAATGATTCATAAATCAGGCAGCATCCTATCTAGTAAATAGAAGCACCATTGAGCCACAGAAGAGGAAAAGTTAGTAAAGGCAGAAAGAGGGTGGAAAAAAGAAATTATTAGCAAAAAATGGATTGCTTCAGGCAGAGTCACCCACCCTCATCATAAGGGGAATTATTGAAAAGATCTTTTGGGCAGATGACCTCACTGATGCTTGACCAGGTAATCCCAATTTGGGTGGTTAAAGGTTACATTCCTGGGAGAGGTTGAAGCTGCAGTTAGGTTAAGTATTAAATCTTGGTTTGCTGATGTGGGGCTTAGCACAGATGACTCCATTTTGGGTCTGTTGTCTCTTAAAAAATTGCCCTTTTTTTCAGACTCCACTTAATTGAGAGATGTGATAAAAATTTAAGATATTAACACCACTCTTAGCTACTGCTGTATAGTTCTTGTAACTTTTTTGATCCTTTGTGTGGTATTCACAGGCCATGACATTTTTTGCTTAATCTCTGTATAGGCCATGATTTTAGGTTCACAGTTTTTAGGTTGGTCATTGTCTTTATTTGTTTTCTGACATTCCAGTCTTGGGGAAATCATTTGCTTGACGGTTAGCAGCTGTGAATGTGCATTGAAAGATTTGAAAGAACACAATAAACTGGGGAGATTAGTATGATTATTATAAGCAGGGTAATTCCTAGTGTTTGGAGTGTACGTTGGATCTATGGTCCACAAGACCCAAACCAATCAAAATCAAATAAGTCATGGAAAGACTGTATTGAAGGAGTCCCCTTTTAAGCCAAGTGGCTTACTCAGTGATCTTATGTGGGTGAGTTTCAGTTTCTCCAGGAGTGTTAATCCAGGTGCAGTGGGTGGTGTTGGCAACACAGACACCTCTTTGCTCAGTTAAAGGATAGTTAAGAGCTATTCTATTATCAAGAACAACTTTGGCCAGAGAGTCTAATGCTTTTGGTCAGGCATCTATTGTCTTAGCAGTGGATTCTGCATTATTTTTAAATGTGAAGGGGAGGTTTTTCATTATAGATTTATTTACATTTACTTCTAACCAGGGATATAGGTCTTTACCAAAGGATGTGAATCCTGAATCATAAAAGACTTATAGTAGATTCTTTCTGTCTTGATAGCATAAATTCAGCAGAGTTGACCAAATGATTTGTTAATAATTAGGGGCAGTTAGATAGCGTAAGAGGCACTTCCCAGTTATATGCCAGCTCTCTAGGTATTCATAGGCCCAAGGAGAATGACAACCACCACAGACAAATCCTGTCAGGGCACAAACCACTCCCATTGGGGTGGTACTTTTAATGGTCATATTGGAGTTTTGATAACAAATCCAGCAGTCTGAAAGGCAAGGTTTCCCTGTCTTAGCAATGGCTTAAGAAATATGTATGATGTTTTATCTTTCCTGGCCAATGCCAGAGTAAAGGAAAGAAAGAAGAAGAAGATGTTTTATGTTTAAAGTATGAAATTTTGATTCGATGTCTTGGGAGAAAGCAGTCTACCTCACTATCAGTTACTTCTCTTCCTGATTAATTTGACTTGGACACGACCAGATGATAAACGGAGCCTTTTCATCTGTATAGTTCCAAGGAGATTGAAGGGCAGTCTTAGTGATTCCAAATCAGAAGGCTGAGAGAGAATTGGAAATATTAGTTTGGTGAGTTGTAGCCAGATATTTGAGGAAACTTGAAGAATTTAGGATTCAGTTCAGCTTCAAAGACAACAGGATTAGAATCTACTATAGACAAGGATACAAACATAATTTTTTTTCTTTATAGTATTTCCTATTTTTTCTCCCAAGGATAATAACAGTAAAACTAATTTGTTTGCATTAGACTTGGCCTGGTTATTTACACAAGTACAAGAGTAGTAATTGACCATATAAGCTTCTTTTATGATTGCTTTGTAAGCAAGAACCTTGTAAACAAGATGGCAGGCTGAATTTTTCAAGGGGCTTTATTAGTTCTATAAAGTCAATCTTGGATCCTCAAAACTGTGTGGTCAAATCTGAGTCTACACATAGCTCTCTCAAATACAATATTCTAGTCAAAGCCTTGATGATATGAGCAATGTTCCCAATTGGGTCTTGTTACAAGGAGAATAGATTTTTATTGGACTTATGCAAATAACTATATTGTTCTAGAAAGAATACTCAAGAGTTTCTGAATTCTGGAGGGATCAGGTAGGAAGAAAGGTAAATGTTTCATCTTTGTTCACAAAGGCATCTTTACCACATTGTCGATAGTGTAAGGAAAAAGAGAAAAAGGCTTCCTAAGATTTGGAAAAACAAAGTATTAAAGAATCAGAGATGTTTCAAACAATAAGTCTGAAAAATGATTATTCTTCTCTTCAATTTATTTAGTACCATTGAATTAATACTTGTTTGATTTGTTCAGTTTTTTCATTAGTTCTGGAAATTGCTATCCAGTTCAGTTTTATGATCTTAAAGTTATCAGAAACCATGTTCTAGGCTTTCCATGTGAGTGTCCTTGAAGATGAAACACTTTTGCAAAAGCATTACAGTGATGTCAGTAAATGACAAAAGACTTAAAAATCCGTATGATTAAAGATCTGGTGGAAAGTTCATTACAATGCAGCTGTCAGAGCAATTTGGTTATTTCATTGATAACACTGAATGATAACATTTCAGGATAAGAACTAGAATTACAAGTAATAACATACCAGGACACAGTTTCATATGATTTCTGAAACATATTAATAACATATCTATACAAATATAATCTAAGAAGGTTTAGTATCATGTATTTGATAATACTTCCCATGTAATTTAACAAACCAAATAAACCTAATTTGTGTAACATCTCTCTTTTTATAAAAAGAGTGAAAAAATCTTTTGAGATGTTATAGGGACCCCACTAGAGAGTCCTGAAGTTAATTTCATATCAAGAAGATGAGTGTGATTTTTGGGAAGTTTGTCAAGAATATCAAAAGGTTTTGAAAACTTGATTAAATAGACAAGTGATTATAGGTCACTGTGAAACAATACTTAGTTATCTATTTAACCATAGTACAGTTAAAGACTTTGAAGGCAAATATAGAAAGTTAGTTTTTAAAAACCTTAGCTCTTTTAATAAAGAAGACTCAGTCTTCTTAAGTAATCAGAAACCTGATAAAGACGCAGAATTTTGACAAATTTTTGACAAGACACAAAATCCTTGTTTTCTAGGCAGATGATTTAAAAGGTTAAGAAAACCTTTTATAGTGTCTTATCAGGAGTAGAAAAAACCAAATTCTAATTTTGTAGTGACTTACTTTTGTTATTAAAATTCATTTAACCTAATTAATTTTATTTTTTAATCTTAGCCAGCTTGACCACACATTAAACACATTAAATTTTTTTTCTTTTTCCATAAACTTACAACTTTCTTACATTTATATTTTGTCCTATGTTTTCCTCCTTACCATTTTTAAATAATTAACCTCTCTTTAGAACAAACTTTCATTTCCCTCTAACAAAAATGTATTTTCATTCCTCATACCTTCTTTTTTCTTTTAGGATTTTATTTATTTATTCATGAGAAACACAGAGAGGGAGAGGGAGAGGGAGAGAGAGAGAGGTAGAGGCAGAGACACAGGCAGAGGGAGAAGCAGGCTCCTGTGGGGAGCCCAACGTGGGACTTGATCCTGGGTTTCCAGGATCATGCCCTGGGCCTAAGGTGGTGCTAAACCGCTGAGCCACCCAGACTGCCCCCTCATACCTTCTTTTACTGAAAACACACATTCTACTTCTGTTTCATTTGGAGATATTTTCCTTCTTTCTAGTGGCTTTAATTGAATCTATTAGAATTTTTAACCCTCAAGAACCTTAATTGTTAGTGAAAATAAAGAAATATTATCAACTGTCTTTTATAATAGCTTTCTGTGGCTTGGCAAATCTAAAACTACTTTTTATAATTTCTAGAAATATATGTTTTTCAATAATTTTTCAGCATAGCAAAAAACACATGTTTACTAATAGACCCAAATATCTTTAGTTCCTCTGTAAAAGGAAACAAAAAGTAGATAAGCCTGTGTTCAATAATTGATGTTTCAGCATTTTATCTTATTTGGAAGTGATCTGGCTACATAATGAATTTAACTTAACTCACCATTTAACTTAATTTAGCAAAACTTTAAGGTTTTAGATTACAAAAAAAACTGGGGGAAAGTATTTGAAAGTTTGCTAAAAATGACTTCTATTTCACTTAACATCTTTTTCTTAACAATTATATTTAGACTACCCACAAAAACTTAATGAGACGTTAGACAAAATCAGCCACATGCCAAGCTATTGTTCTTGCTGACAAATTCCGTAAGAGATAAAATGAACTTACTTGATTAGTAAACCCAGGTAGAATATAAGTTGTGTGTCTGTATTGTGTTTTATGCTGGTAACTCAGAAGACATGCCTATTTTAATGAAACCAAACTCAAGCTAGTTTTTATTTGTCAAAGGTTAACCTGGATCAGTGAAACTGAAAAGTAGTTGGGTTTGTTTCTGTTGTATTTTTGAGAATTTTTATGAATACTAATTTATATAAGCACTTGATTTTCTTTAAGACACTTAAATAGAGGTCTTTCACAAATTAATTTTGGCATTGCCATCTAGAGGTAGAAAATATCACACTCATCTATAACACACATATATATAAACACATAAACAGACAGATGCAAACAGAGACCTTATAGTTTCACAACACAAGATTTCCCATTAGCCCAAGCTCCAATGACTTCCCCCTTTTGTTTCTCTTTTGATAAGAACTACTTCTCTGAAGTGTGTACTTTAACATTTACATCCCAAAGCACCGGAAAGAATGCAGGTTACAAGAATTTTAAGATAAATGGGGAAAGTTTGGGGATTGGTAAAGGGGAATATGTGGAATTTAAGTTGCCCCTAGAGTTGCATTTGTAGTTTTGCAGAGATTTTTAAGATAAAGATAGTTGCTCTCAATTCCTCAAGGGATGGGGTTGCACCTTCAATGACCTGATAGGTTGATCCACTCATAAATCATTTTACAAGGGCTTTGGGAGGTTTTTCTTCTATCCTGGATACATAGTTTTATTTTGTAAAAATAAAACTTCAGGGAGAAGGCTTAAACGTTTTTTTTCTATCAGGTTCTGTGGTTGGCTAGTTTTTCACAACAGAACTACTTTAGTTTTTAGTTGAGACAAACAGTAAATATTTTTGGCAGTATTGGATAACCCCTTGGACTCAAACACATCTCCAAAGAAGGATACAAGAGAGATTTTACTTCCCTCTTTCTTACCGGGCACTATAGCAGAGATCCAGGAAAACTGAGGCTGGTAAGAATTGTCACCTTTAACCAGCTTCTGCCAGTTTTCCCAGGATTCCATCTACAGGCTCTTGAGCGATGTTTAAAGGAGGTATAGCTCCAGTATCCAGAATTTGGCAAGGTTTTTCATTAATTTTTAGTTTCCCTTGGCTGATTAAGAGAATAACATAGCAGTTTCCCAGAAAATTCCTCAGAGTCTCATCAACTCTGGGAGAGGCCCATATGGACTCCTTTGAGGGCAGATATGAGTTCATTTGAGTTGATGTTGAAAAATTTGCACAGGCCCTTTGAGAACAATCTCTTTCCCAGTGTCCTAGCTGATTACAACTGAAACATCAATCCCTCACCGTTGTTTTCATGACGGATTCCTAGGAGAATGCATTGCAGGTATTTTATGTGGCTGGCCTTGGAACTGTTGTAACTATAAAGCTAATGGTTTGGCAAGATTTTGTTTACAGTCCTGTGTCTTTAGATTTTCATTAGCTTTCTGCAGTGAACTTTTTAATGAAGCTGTTACGGAATCTTTTTTTTTTTTTTTGCGCTGTTATGGAATCTTAAAGACACTTTTGGAACCTTCTACACACCAATGAAAATAGGTATCCCGTTCTGTTTATTTGATATGGGAACCCTTAATTTCAAATACCCTTCTGAAATCAATTTTGTCTAATTGGAATATTTCCCATAATGGCCATTGTAATTCTAAGTTGGCTTTTGTAAGATTTTGTTATTTTTGTAGATATTTACAGCCTTTAGGACTGCAGTTCTTACACATAAAATAAGGAAGTGTGCCAGAAGATGGCATGCTTAACTGGTGTTTGAAGATCTCATTTTTATTACTACTACTACTACTACTGCTACTACTACTATTACTACTATTATTATTTTAGCTGGGCCTTTGGGTCTGAGCCAAATTAATACCTAAAAGATGTATGTCATGGGGTTTGGAATGGTGTGCTGTTTTACAGTATACCTTATTGCATGGAAATTTTCTTGAACCTAATGGGTAACCTAGTGTCCATCTAACTTGTTCCATGACCAACTTATCCTAACGTGGGAATTTTTTAATTAGGTGGTGAGGGCTTTATCATCTTGTAAGTGCTTGACCTATGCTCACCAATTTTGTGGTTTTTTGACTTCAAGATTCTTATTAGCAGTTAGCCTTTGTCTACACAAAACAAGACAAACATTAACATGTGCATCTTAACATACCAGCAGTAACCAAGGGATTTTAGTGCACAGTGCCCAAGAGATGGCTGTGAACACCACCAGCAGTTCGCACTATGGATTAAATCAGCAACTCCAGTAAGTGGGGACTCTGGACTGGAACTGGGGGAAGTGATTACAAACGACTAGTAAATTGCCAACTGAACTGTTAGAGGTGGAAAGTCTGCATTGTGTGAATGGGGGTCTTGGTCTTTGGATTTTGCATGAGAAGATTTCCATGGGGGATCGACTCTAATAAAGACAGCCAGAAGGAAAGTAGCAAGCACAAAACAGTTTATAAAGCAAAAGTACACTCTCTAGGTATGACAGTGGGCAGATGCCTTGAGGTGGAACCAGCCCTAAGGTTGTTTGAGGATTGGATATTTGTTGTGCCTCTCTGGGCTGGGAGGAGCTGTGCCATTCAGTCTTGCTGGTCTCTGATGGAGGTTGTTTCTGGTCATTTGAGGGACCCCTCCCACAGGTTGGGAGGGGGAATTTTTGACCGTACAAGGTATGGCAGCCTCTCTTCATTGAAGGGGCTGTACCCACAGTGCAAATGCATTACAATGAGCCTATGGGTTATTCTAGGGCAGAAGTAGAAGAGAATAGTGCATGCTATGCACCTGTGGCTCTTGATCTGTCAGCCCCAAGGCCTTAGAAGCCACAAGGTCAGGATGTTGTGTTCCCAGGCTTTTAATATATAGCTTATTTATCACCATTCTTGCCTCCAGCACATGTCTCTGTCATTCCCTCTTTATGGACTTGGAACTATACCTCAGGGTATTCCTTCCACTGTTCAGGTCTAGCTTCTGCCTAACAGAATCAACGGCAAGGAGTTGGATTCTGGATGGAACTGTCTGCCAGCTCAGACTGACCTAATAAGCCCTGGATTGGAAAGCTAATTAGATTAGGAGCTCAAAGCAAAGAGAGCAGAACTCTGAACATAGGAGAACTCACCCATGGCCCTCAGAAGAGTTGAGAAAAAATAGTGAATTCAAAAGGGTTTGTGGGGTATCATGCCTATGTTTCTGTTTGTCCCTGAATGCTGTCAGAAGTTCACTTCAGATCCCACCACTGCCACCAAATCTGATAAAAACCAAAAATTCCGCTGAGTAAATTTAAAGATCAAATTGGCTTTATCAGTGATTCATGAATTAAGCAGCATCCCACCCAGCAAATAGAAAAGAATTCTCCTGAGCTACAGAAAAGGAAAGAATTTTAAGAGTGTAAAGGGACAGAAAAGGAAATTATTAGCAAAGAATATGCATTGTTTCAGGCAAGGTCACCCTCCTAATGTGAGGAACAGGAGGGGTCTATTGGACAGATTATTTCATGGTGCAATTCAGGTTAATTCCAGATTGTCTGGTTAAAACCTACATTCCTGGGAGAAGTTGAAGTTTCAGTTAGGTTAGGTATTAAGTCTTGGTTTGCTTACATGAGGCTTAACACAAATGACTCCATTTTGGTTTTTTAATAGACATTTTTGCAACAGAACCAGCTATGAAGAGAGGCAAGAAGGGGATGATGGTAATTAACAGGGTGCTGAGCTAATCGTTCATGTTCAGAAGAAACATTTTCCATAAGCCCTTTGTAAGTCACATTAGAGCAGAATTGGTTTTAAAAAACCTAAAATTACTCTATGATAGAGACTAATAAACGAGTCTCTTTTATTTTAAACTGTACAGGTTAGTTTTTTTTTTTTTTTTTTTTTTTTTTTATTTATGATAGGCACACAGTGAGAGAGAGAGAGAGAGGCAGAGACACAGGCAGAGGGAGAAGCAGGCTCCATGCACCGGGAGCCTGATGTGGGATTCGATCCCGGGTCTCCAGGATCGCGCCCTGGGCCAAAGGCAGGCGCTAAACCGCTGCGCCACCCAGGGATCCCCTACAGGTTAGTTTTTATGTTAGTTTCCATACTCTAAAAGCCCCCGTAATAATATTTTTGAGGAGTTTTGAATTTTCCAGGTAATGTTAGGATATTAAGAATACTTTGAAGATAGAAAATATTTTGGCATTCTTAATTATATGTGTGTTGAAACATGTATACATTCTATGCTATGTCTTTGTGTACAAGCCATTGCTTAGTAAATGATCTTTTTGGTTATATTCTTTTGGAAATGGTGGTGTTTTATACAATCATTGGTAATTTGGTTATAAAAATGAGCTATTCCTAACAAATCAGTTGTAATTTTTTTTCATTTATAGAGTTAGAGTAAAATATAACTAACTTGAAAGTTACTAAATCACGTATTTGACTTTTCCTGAATTAATCTCTATTTCAGATAGTCCATTCCATTCTCCACATAAGCAACAAAAACTTCATTTATTCATTAAACAAAAATTAGGTAAGTACTTACCTCATGCCAGGTACATTTTCAGGCATTGAGGATACAGCAGTGAGTAAAATGAATATGATCCCATTCCTCACTTTAATAGAAGAGGCAACTGTCTCTATACAGCAAAAAAAATAGGTACCTAATAGAACATCATGTATATATGCATGGATAGATATGAATTGAATTGTAAACACCATAAAGAAAAATGTAGCAGAGTAAGAGGATTTAAAGTGTTAGGAACAGGGATCCCTGGGTGGCGCAGCGGTTTAGCGCCTGCCTTTGGCCCAGGGCGCGATCCTGGAGACTCGGGATCGAGTCCCACATCGGGCTCCCGGTGCATGGAGCCTGCGTCTCCCTCTGCCTGTGTCTCTGCCTCTCTCTCTCTCTGTGACTATCATACATAAATAAATAAAAAATTAAAAAAAAAAGTGTTAGGAACAGAAATGTCAGATCATTTTTTTGTCAGACCATGCATCTTTAATTTTTACTTTAGAAAATTTTGTCAGCAGCGCCTTTTTGCAGCAGGGCTGGTGAAACCCTGAAGGGAGAGGTGAGTTCACTCGGGCTCTGGAGACCACTTGCAAGAATGGCCATTTGGGTGACAACCTCATTTTTAGTTCCAAGAGCTGAAGAAGTTGGAAGTCTCAAGTGTTGTGTGGCCTCGTGCAGATTTCCATCCCATTCTTTTTTGGCACCACAATCTTAGAAAAATGAGAATAAAAGGATAAGAGTAGTAGCTTCAAAGGGCAGAGTGGGCAAGATACTACATTTTGAGGGTAGAAAGTTTCAGTTATGCAAGATGAATAAGAAATCTGCATAAGATTGTGCTTACAGGTTAGCAATACTGGAGTATACCCTTTAAAATTGTTAGGAGGATAGAGTTCTTTTACTACAATAAAATAAAAAATAAAGTAAAATAAAAATTAGACAAGATAAGGATTTAAATTTGAATGTAGTGGATAGTTACCAACATGATATACATAAAAGAGTGTTGGGAAGACTTTTACACACTCAAATATCATCAGAATGCCTCAGATTTTACCATTATTTTCATTTCTTTGATACTTAAATCATTTTATTAATCTTCAGGAGGCTTCTCTTAAAAGGGTTTTCCAAAGTGAGTGTTTGCTAAAAAGTATTTTGGATATGGGATATAGGGAGGGAGGGATGACATGAAGATTAGGTACCAACCAAATAAGGGAGGAAAGAACATGATAAATTACATGGAAAGGTCATTATTTTCAATATGGTTCCCTGGATGAAATATGAGCCCCAGTTCCTCTTTCTGCGCTTTCCCTGGAATAGTGGCAGGAGGAACTGACCCACTGTGGAATGCTCAGTCAGCAAGGTTTTATGATTTCATTGCAACAGGGGAGAAAACATATTGTGATTCTGTTTTTCTATAAAACAAAAGGAGTAGAACAGATGATTTCTAAACTTCCTTCCAGATTTAATAGTTACTAGGACTGTGATCTTAAATAATTATAAGAAAATACTTTGCGTTTCAATGGAAGGATTGAGCATTTCTCTACAGTATGTGTAAGAACGCTCAGGATACTGTATAGGATTTTCCTAAGTACCTGGGTTAGGCTACATTTCAAATTTAATTTACTTTACTAAGAAAGAATACAGCGCCCTTCATTCCCTAGAGTGAACACATGATTAAAGAGAAAAGAAAGGGTCACTGGCAGGTGAAACTCTTCCTCTGGTTAGCGAGGGGAATGCTAATAGGTGCCTGAGACATCTGAGATTTTTTTTTTAAAGTATTGTTTGTTTAGGTTAGAGTTTAAAAAGTTGAAGAATAAAACTGAAAGTATTGGGTTTAAATTGTGGGTTTTGTTGGGGGAGTTATGTTAAAGTTTACAAAGTTGAAGAGTAAAAGTGTCTTGAATTTGTTTCATGTATACACTAACATGAGGTAAATTAGTATTTATTTCCTATATCACAGTGTGTATGTGGTGCTTTTACTGAATTTTACTTAAGTAGGCAACAGCTAAAGGCTGAACCAATTAAATAAACACAAAAACAAATGGGGTGGGTGGGGGGACTAGGAACCCAAATCCTGGATGGACTAGACTCCTCTTGTTTACTCTGTGTTAGTCTGCATACTAAACGTTCATCTCTTTTCTTTTTCCATTTTTGCTTTGAAGCTCAGCACAAATGTAGCTGGTGACGGGCAATTCACCAGACTAGTTAAAATTCCTCTGGTTGTGGCAGTTTGTTAAGCTGTAGTGTTATTATTGTAACTGGCTAATTATGTAATGTCAACAATTCAATGAGGTGGAGGATCAGTATTTATACAAGCATGACTTGGAACACGAGCCTTTGGCCTCTCTGGTTTTGGCACATTTTCCTCATCTACAGGTTTTCAGTTTAACTCCTTTTTTTTTTTTTCCCTTTCCCACACTACTTTATTCTTCATGGATAATCCCTTCCCAAATCAAGACACATTAAGTTGGAAATTGGAAAGGAAATAATCAGTTAAGGCTTAGGTCTCATTTTGCTGCATTTGCTTCTTTTGCCTTTGGTGTTATGCAGATGGTCTGGTGTTGGTTGTTCAGCACTAGAACTACAAGTTTTCTTTTTAATTCTGCTTGCCCCTCCATGTATTGGATGTGGCAAAGATTTTTGCAGCTTTCCTTTGCATTAAATTTAAGGTATTTTATATATTCACACCTTCCTGTAAGAAGCTTATTGAGGAATGGAAATCTAAGGGATTTGCATTCACTCTGTAATCTACCATGATTACCAAGGCTGCTGGTATGACTTAGTGGGTGGAATATGTCTTAGGAAAAAAATACATAATTCTGACAAGATGCTTTTTGAAAAATCCCAACCAGCTGTTTCAAGTAGAACACTGTAAAATTTATTCAAAGTCAATTTTATTTCACTTGGAAGCAAATGTAGTTCAAAGAATGAGCTAAAGTAAACAGTGAAATTTAACTTATCCAGAGTTCGAGCAGTGTTGTCTTTGTATAGGGCTTTCAGCAGCTTTCTTTTCCATTGTCAAGCTGTGTACCATTTTACTCAACTTATCCTTGTCTAACCTGCGGAGTGTGGGGAGTTCCTCAAAGCAGATGTGAGGTCTGTCCCAGGTGGCCTCAGATGTTGGACTGGCCAAGGGATGAGAATGTTGAATATGGAGTAACATAGTGAATTAGTTTATCTTGGCTGTAACAAATTAACATAAATTTAGTGACCTAAAGCAACACAACCTTATTATCTTATAGTTTTATAGGTCAGAAGTCTAACACAGGTCTCACTGGGCTGAAATCAGGGCACAGGCAAGGTTGTTTTGTTTTTTGGATGCTCTAGGGGGAGAATCTGTTTCCTTGCCTTTTCCACTGTCTAGAGGCTACACAACGTTCCTTGGCTTGTGGGCTTCCTCCATCTTCATAGCCAGCAGTGATTCATCTCTGCATCAATATTCATAGCCAGCAGTGTTCTTCCATAGTCATATCCGCCTCTGCCTCTGCCTCTGCCTCTGAACTCAGCTGGAAATGTTTTCTGATTTTGAAGACTTTATGACTATGTTTAGCCCAGCTAGATAACCGGGGATAACTTGCCCATCTCAAGGTTCTTAACTTCATCACATTTACAAAGTTTCTAGCTGTGTGGCTTTGGGCATTCAGCTCACCTTTCTGTCCTGATGTGTGGGAGTTGGGCTAAATAATTTTTAAGATCCCTTTTAGCCCCAACATCCTTTGAGTTGATGCCTCAAAATAAGGTAGGTTCATAATTTCTAATTGTGATTTTTCTTTTAAACTCTCAAAGATGTCATCTGTGAGAATCAAGGCCTTAGCGCCTCTTTATCAGCCTTGTAAGTGAATATTTGTATGTGTGTTCACATTATACATGCATATATGTGATGTTTTCCATTCCATATATACAGGGAACTGTATATATGAACTAACTACATATATAGGATCTTTTTTCTTTTAACCTCTTAACTCCATTAAATTTGTTTACATATATGTAAGCAACTTTAAGGTATAGAGATATTTTAGGGGCACCTGTGTGGCTCAGTTGGTTAAGCATCTGACTCTTGATCTCAGAATTGTTCAAGTCCCGCTTTGGGCTCCATGTTAGACATGGAGCCTACTTTAAAAAAGAGAGAGAGAGAGAGAGATTGATTTTAAAACATTCGAGTATTTTTTAAATGGTAGATAATACCATTTACATGTGGTTAAGATGTATCTCATTGTAAAATTAATAACATGAGGGACACCTGGGTGGCTCAGCGGTTGAGTGCCTTCAGCCCAGGGCATGATCCCAGAATCCCCGGATCAAGTCCCACATCGGGCTCCCTGCATGGAGCCTGCTTCTCTCTCTCTGCCTGTATCTCTGCCGCCCCCCCCCCCCACGTGTCTCTCATGAATAAATAAATAAAATCTTAGAAAAAAAATTAACATGAAAGATAGCTTTTACTAGACTAATCTTTTTAGTGATATGGACATATACAATGGATTATCAATGGATTATGAATATTCTTTCATGGTGCAGCCTGAGTAGCTCAGCGGTTTAGTGCCGCCTTCAGCCCAGGGTATAATCCTAGAGACCCGGGATCGAGTCCCACATCGGGCTCCCTGCAGGGAGCCTGCTTCTCCCTCTGCCTGTGTCTCTGCCTCTTGTGTGTGTGTGTGTGTGTGTGTGTGTGTGTGTGTGTGTGTCTCATGAATAAATAAATAAAATCTTTTAAAAATATATTCTTTCTTGTTTATTTAATAAACTTTCATTGCCTATACAGATTGTGTGTTCATTCGAATCAGTGTGGGGATCTTTTGATGCTTAATTTTGTAACTTCTCTGTGTTTCTGTTCTTGCAAGTGTTGTCCTTTATTTAGTTGATGTCTTATTAATTAAAGGATGAAGAATGCCTCCTTTGGTACAAGCGGGTATTTATAAAGTAAAGATCTCTAGAGTACAAGCTGAGGAAGTCTTTAGGAAAAGATCTATCTTTTCTGAACGTATTTAAAATTGGAAGACAAAGAGATAAGCAAGACCCTATTTGTGAGTACACTTGCATCTACCTTGTGTTCGGAGTTAACAAAGGATGGCATAACATCCCTTACTTGTTTTATAATAATTGAGTGCTGGACTTTGAGATGGCTTATCATTCTTTCAAATATAACTAGCTAACACTGCTTTGAGGAGTTGTAGACATTACCATTCAGTGTTCTGTGCTGTATTTAGATACAAGATATCTAAATGTTTCCTTTTCCTTCAAAAAGGAAACATGTTGAAAATTAGTGCTGAGAGGAAAAAGGGGTCTCTGAACCGCCACCCAAAATTGACTATTCTCTGGGCAGCAAAGGGACAGCAGGTTAGCCAGCCTTCACATGAATACTTGTTATTGACTAAGAAGGAACTCATTATTAGAAAATATGTTTCTTTGCATTGAAAATGAGCATGGCCCGTTGTAACTTCCCTCTGTTGTAGTTTTAGGCCCTAGAATTATAATACTGCTCCATATGTCAACCCTTTGAGTGTTTAAAGATTATACTCTGGAATAAAACCCACTTACTGAATGTGTAACATTGAGTAGGTTACACAACCTCTCTGAGCCTCAGTTTCTGCATCTGTTAAATGGGAATAATAATAGCCTACCCTACAGTGTATTGTGTGTGTGAATGTATGATGGCACATTGAGAATGCTCAGCAACTACCAACTATTATTGTCTTCACCTTCTAGGTTTTTTCTCAAGTCTTCTAAGTCATTTAGGCAAATGTTCTTTACTATGATTTCTAGACCATTCACCTTTCTAAAGATCAGTTTATTAATATTCCTCTTATAAGTTGGGATACGCAGAACTGAACAAGATTCTGTAGATGTGGCTGATCAGTCGGTACATGGAAGGTCTGTTCCTTTCTCTAATTGCCACCAGCATCTCATTTATGCAGGCTAATGTTCCAGTGAATCTGACAGCATCCTTGTTTCTCGTGGCTTATATTGAACTTGTGGCTAGCAAAAGTCCTTGAGTCTTTTTCATTTAATCTGCTTTTAGGGCAGGTCTTTTGTAGTTTCCTATACCTATGCTAGTGGTTTTATTTTTATTTTTTTAAGGTTTTTTTTTTTTTAATTTATTCATGAGAGACATACAGAGAGAGGCAGAGACACTGGCAGAGGGAGAAGCAGGCTCCCTGCAGGGAGCCCGATGTGGGACTTGATCCCAGGACCCTGCGATCACATCCTGAGCTAAAGGTGGTTGCTCAACCACTGAGCCACCCTGGCATCCCTGTGCTAGTGGTTTTAAACAATGAAATACACTAGTAAATGTTCATCCCAGGAAATACTTGCTTTGTTTGGTCCGTATTTCTCATTGATGAAAATCTTTCAAAATCCTATTTCTGTCATCCATCATTTTAGTTGGCTAGCACTTCCTTCTAGTTTTGTGTCACTGGCAATTTAATTGTGTCCTAAATACTTTCATTGAAATCATTACTAAAAATGCTGGACATCCCAAAGGATGGACAGTTACAAAGCTTTGGGGTACACCACAGAGCTCTCTACCCAGGTTACTTTCTGTTGATTCATTTATCCATTTTACCAGTGTCAGGTTTCTTTAATAAAACACTACAGACTGTGGGGCTTAAGCAACAGACATATATTTCTCATAATTTTGGAGGCTGGGAAGTCCAAAGTCAAGGTACTGACACATTTGTTTCTTGTTAAGGGCCTGCTTCCTGGCTTGTAAATGGCCACCTTCTTACTGTGTGCTCACATGGCTTTTCCTTGGTGTACTTTTGTGGAGAAAGAGAAAGGAAACTCTGGTGTCTCCTCTTAAGAGCACTAATCCTACCAGGAGAGCTCTACCCTCATGACCTCATCTAAACCTAATTACCTCCCAAGGGCCCTTCCTCCAAATGCCATCACATTGGAGCTTATAGCTTCCATATATGAATTTTGGAGAGGCCATAAACTTTCTGCCCATAACAACCAACATGCATTAGAGTCTCTACAACTTGTTAGGGATGGACATAGGCTTATGATCCTTACTTGAATAAGGTAAGCTGGGTTTTAGAGCTTATGTTCTAGTATTTTGGAGTGGGTGAGGGTAGACAATAAACAAGCCAACAAAGGAATGACTAATATAACTTCAGGTGGTGAGAAATGCTGAAGAAAATGAGCATGGTAGAAAGAGTAAGGTGAGGACATTATGATAGATGTTGGTTGTGGGAGGCTATTTGGGGATAGTTAGGGAAGGCTTTTCTGAAGTGATGTTGGAGTAGACACCTGAGCAATGTGCAGAAAAAAACCTATAAAGAATATTGTAGGCATAAGGAAAAACAAGAGAAAGATCCTGAGGCAGAAAAGAGCTTGTAGTGGTTATAAGCATCAACAGGGTTAGGAGTTAGAGGTTAGAGTGAAGGAGGTTGGTTAAAGATAATGCAAAGCCTTGGAGGCCATGGGAAGGAGTTTGTATTTTAATATAAGTGGATAAGAAAGCCATCGGGAAGTTAACAGGCAAGAGAGTGTAGATACCAGACTCTAGGGGTTCAAGAGTGGCAATATGGAGATAATGTTATCTTAGGTTAGTAGCAATCGAAGTTGTAAGAAATGCACCAGTTTAGGATATATTTTGAAGGTAGAGCCAGCAGGATTGGTGGTGAATCAGACATAGAATATGAAAGAGGCATCATGATGAGGCTCAGTTTTTGGGTCAAGGCAGAATGGTGGGGCCATTTACCAAGATGGGAAGAAGTGGTAGAGGATCAGGTTTTGGTGGAGTCAGGTGGAAATCAAGAGGTCTATTTTAGACAGGTCAACTTGGAGACATCTATTAGACGTTCGATAGGAGAAATAGAAGCACTTGCAGCTCAGGGGAGAAGTTGTAGCTGAGATCAGGCTTGGGAGATATTAGCATGTAGATAACAGGTCTTGGCCCTTTATTTTTTTTTTTTTATTATTTTTTAAAGATTTATTTTATCTATTCACTCATGAGAGAGAGGGGGGCAGAGTCACAGGCATGAGAGAGAAGCAGGCTCCACGCAGGGAGCCTGACGCAGGACTCGATTCCAGGTCTCCAGGATCAGGCCCCGGGCCGAAGGCGGCGCCAAACCCCTGAGCTACCAGGGCTGCCCGGTCTTGGCCTTTTATATGGGAACCATGAAGGAGCTTTTAAAAAAGCCTATATTTCTGACCCAACCCTGAAATTTTTGCTTCATTGGTTTGGGGTGGGGGTTTTTATATAACTTTAAAAGAACTCCCTAGTTGATCCTAATATGCAGCCAGAGTTGGTAATAGCTGGCATAAATGGTGTTAAAAGAAGGGAATAGATGAGATTGGCTTGGGAGTAAACTTAGAAAAGAGAAACTGTTAAAAGCTTGAATCCTGGAGCAACTGAGGAAGAAGAATCAGAAAGGACATGAGGAAGGTGACTGATCCCTGATTCCCATGCTGCTCAAAGTATGGTTCCTGGACCAGCAGCATCACCACTGCTATCTCCCGGGAGCTGTTAGAAATGCAGCCTCTCTAGCCCTACCCAGACCTACTGAATCAGAGTTGCATGTAATAGGAACACCAAATGACTCATAGGCCTGAAAAATAAAGTTTGAAAAGCACCTGTTTTGATTTTGTAATCATGTTAAGGCTTCCACCAAGTATGAATTCATTCATTGGTTCTCCATTTCTCTCTCACACTCAGGGAAAATTAAAATGGAAGTATCATGCTATATCCTTAAATCAGATTGGTGGTATTGGGAGCTGCCCTTATATTTCTAAAACACTTTGTGAGAAAGAGAAATGGCTTTATTTTCAACATTTTAAAAGCTATCTCAGATTAATGAAGTTTTTTTTTTTGACTGTGGCTCTAAGAATTCATATACTATCAACTTGCCTCCTACCCCCACCCTACTCCCTGCTTAAAAGTAAATGATGAGGTAACTGATAGTTGGGATGATATGTTGACTTCTTAAGTTTGCATGAGAAATAGATATTTTTGAAAGTGACATGTATTTCATAAGTTTAGTGAACTAACCTCTTTTGATCTGAGGAAAGGCATTATGGTTTTATTTCCTCCAAAGCTAACATGCTTCACTCTCCAGGCCCCATGATCTACAGCATGTCAGGAACACCAGCTCCCAGACATAAAGTCTTAAGATGAAATCACATTGATTAGTGTGGCCAGGTCTTACAGAAGTGGGAGGTATGGTTGTGGAACCAATTTATGTCTTTAAAAAAAAAAAATTTGTCTTATTTTATACTATTGTTCTATTTTTAATAGTCATAAAGATAATTAGCATAGCAAGCTAAAAAGTCTGTATTTTTATAAGAGAATTTGAAATAATAAATGAGATAGTAGGGGTTTTACTGATGTTCTGTTGATATTGCATTAAAGTGCCAGAGTCAATTATTTAGTGCAACCAAATATCCTAATCAGTAATAGGATTAACTGGAAGTGTGAACAGGGGGTCTGTATTTAGGGTCTACCTAACTTTTCTTCTTTTCATTTTCATTTAAAGGTGATTATGTGGTTGCTTAAGAATATATAAGTGGCCTTGACTGCATTTAAAATGCTGTTTCTCAAATTACGTTGTAGGTACAGAGCTCTCTTTTATAGTATCCATCTTCTTTGCATATCTGAATTATTTAATAAACAAGATAATTAAAATTTATAGTTGACTATATTAGAATTTTACACACTGCATTCCTTTTTCTTATGCACTTTATTTTTAAAGTTATACCTGTTCATGATATAAAATATGTAACCACACAGAAGAGTCTAAAATAGAAAATTAAAGTGTCTCTTCTCTCATACCCTAATCTTAGTTTCCAGAGCTAAGGGCTTATACTGTGTTCTGATATTTGGTTCTTCTACTGGTTTCATGCACAACCTCAAAAAATGTGTTTCTTTTTCTTGATTCCTTAGCCTTGGACAATATCAATTTCGGATACTAAGGGATAATATTGAGATTCCTTCTACTTCCCATCTCCCCTTCCCTAACTCCTGATTTTTGTTTGTTATATTATCAGAGTTTATAGAGTTCTGTTATGTAGCTGTAATTAATTCTTCTTTTCTATGTTTGGAGAATGATTCTATAGGTTGAAACTCCATAAAAACACTTTGTGGTATTCTGATTATATAAGCATTATTCACTGCAGTGTGGTTGGGTCCATTAAAAAGGGAAACATAACCTGTGTCACCAGATCCTGCTTCAATATAAGTAGGATGAATGTAGCTTCGAAGTTCTATGGATTCTCCTTAAATTTCTTTTCCATTTTCTTTATGTCTTCTAGATCATTTTTAGCCATGCATGTTTCTTGTTTCACATATCCTCTCTCTAGGAGTCTTCTGTGGGCTTGTTGGGGGTAGGATGGGAGATACTTCCTTGAACTTTTTTTTTTTTAAGCTTTATTTATTTAGAGAGAGAGCAAGGGATAGGTGTGGAGGGGCAGATGGAGTGGGAAAGAGAGTCCCAAGCAAGACTCCACACTGAGCGCAGAGCCTGATGGGGGGCTAGATGTCACAATCCTAAGATCATGACCTGAGCTGAACCGAGTCAGATACCTAAATGACTGCCACCCAGGCGCCCCTGAACTTTTTTTTTTTTTTTTTTTAATCTACGATAGTCACACACAGAGAGAGAGGCAGAGACACAGGCAGAGGGAGAAGCAGGCTCCATGCACCGGAAGCCCGACGTGGGATTCGATCCCGGGTCTCCAGGATCGCGCCCTGGGCCAAAGGGAGGCGCCAAACCGCTGCGCCACTCAGGGATCCCTGAAATTTTCTTTTTTTTTTTTTATTTGAAATGCACAGGGGATGAACTTCCTGAGATTTTGTTTATTCAAGAATATCTTTCTTTTTTCCACATAAATATTTAACAACTTAGCTGGCTGAGTTTTTCTAAATCACGTTCCCTTAGAAATTCAAAGGCATTGCTCTGTCGTTTTCTTTTATCCAGTATTGCTGCCAAAAAATCAGATTCTGGTTCCATAATGGTAAACTTTGCCCTAAATCTTTGAGAATTTTTTCCTTATCTTTGGAATTCTGCAATATAAAGTGATGTCTCCAAATATGAATATTTTTTTCCTTGTTAACCTTAGTACTTAATGACATTATTGTAATTCAGATCTTGAGTGTCTTTAGCTTATGAAACTTTTCTTCTAATCCTCTTATTTCTTTCATTATTCTCTTCCCCCTTATTTTTTTCTTTATGATTCTTACTTTAGATTGGTATTAGGCTTTTTTAGAGGTACCTTTCATATCTCTTAAATTTTTGGTTATTTTTCACCTCTGTCTTTTTTCTGTATGTTTTGTGATACATAGTTGACTTCATGACAATGGTTACCATCCTGGTATTTAGCCCTGCCCCATATATTTTTCAATCCAGCCACTGAAAATTTTTCTGATTCCATTTGCTTTCGTTTTTGTAGAAATTCCTAAAGTTTTCTGGTATGTTTTCCCTGTTCTCTAGAGCTCCTGTGGTTTATTTTTTAAAAAATATTCTTTGTTATTTCAATATGACCTTAGGAAAAAAGGTCACTCAAGCAATTAAATGCATTTGTTTAGCTCATCATTGCAAAATACTGCCTTGATATAAGTCTCTTTCTTTGATTTCTTTGCTTAGGTCAGATAAAATAATAAAAATACAAGTAGACACCCATGTCAGTCAGTGCCCTGACCTTCTGCTTGATTAGTACATACAGGCAGTTACCATGTGGGCCACTCTACTAATTTTCTAAGTGGAATTCCTTTGAGTAGCACACCAGACATAGACTGCCAACTTGAATGGAGAGTGCAAGATAGGAGGGGAGAAGCTTCCTCCTCTTTCTTAGAATTATGTAGTTGATGAGAATTGCCTAGAGGGAGAGACTGATCTAATTTATTTCAGTAAATATGTTTTCTGTATATAAGATACATTATTAGGCTCTACAGCTGATTCAAGAAGGTGTGAGAGACCATCCCTGCCCTCAAAGTGTTTTGAGTCTGGTAGCATATTAGTAAAATACTCAAATATATATAATAAAAGGTATCATAAAGCCAAGAGAGAACTGTAAACAAAACCTTCTGAGGTTCATAAGGAGAATATACATCTATATTGGACGATAGAGAAGGGACTTGGGAAATATGATGTTTGAATTGTGTCTTGAAGCCTGGATGGACTTCTGACAAGAGCTCTTTGGGTGGAAGGAATGGCAGAGAAAAGTCCCATAGGTCAGGGAAGAAGGATCATATTAGGGGAACTAGAGTGCATCTGTTTGGTTAGAATGTTGGAGATATTCCAACAAGTATTTGAAAAAAATAGTTTGGAGTCAGACTATGGGCATCTTAAGTGCCAGAGAGAAGGGTTTGAACTAAATTTGTTAGGAATGGAATTTAAAAAGGTTGATGAGACAGATGATTTTGTAAAAGCTGTATTTTAAGAAGATGAATCTGGCAAATTTCTGTAGGATGGAATGAAGTAAGAGGCAGGCAGAAATCAGTCATCCAACGAGTTGGTTCTGTGCCATGTTCTGGGCAGTCTGGATACTAAGATGAATGATATCCAGACCCTGCCCTCAGGTCGCTCACAGCCTGGTGCACATGAAGAACTAGTTGCCTTATTCAAAGAAACATTTAGTTATATCATTTTAAAAAACATACAGATGTGGTATTTTATATTAGTAGGTATTTTAAAACCGTAATTTAATTGGTTGTCAATGGCTATCTCAGATGATCAATTTCTCATTGTCTCAAATTTTCTATTACAAATAGAGCTAGAATGATGTCTTATCTTCTTTGTGCAGTATGTATTAAATGCTTAATGAAAGTCTTGGATCCACACATATGGACTCTGCGCATAATTTTTATATTCTTTGCTATATATTTAATCACCTAGAAATGTAAAAAACAATATATCATTTTCATATAATGGTTCATTTTGGTTGAAAATACCTATAATTCATATCCTATTGTTAATAAACAATATATATAATATATATATAATAAATATAGGGGAAAATAGAAGAGCTGGATTTGGGCTCCTCAGTGTTGGATTAGTTAGTAAATCTTCTCCCCCTTACACTTCTTATTTCATATTTTTAATGATCAATATACTTAAAGTGGAATACTTATTTTTTTTAGAGAAAAGTTTCAATAAACTACTTATTTTAAATTAATTATCTATTGGTAAAATTATCCATTGAAAATATTTTTTTTCTTCATGGCATTTCTTGTGCAGTCATGTAATAGAAAAATTAGATTAAAAGCAATTTGCATTTTCTAGTAACACTTATTTAAGTATTGCAGAATATTTACAGATATTTTTAAAGTATCATTTTACAACAGACTTAAAGGTAAAAGACATTTGTTGAAATAAGTATAAGATTGTCTCTACATTCAGTTAATACTTAAATTTTTGAAAGCCAAAACTCCAAAGCATATGCATGTAGATTGGGTTTTTTTCTTTTAATGAAGACTTAATTATCTTTTAAAGATCTTGATTCTACCCTATGGGTTTCACAGGATTGGTTTTATGTCCTTGTAATAGATTTATTTCAAAGTAAGAGGATATTATCCTGCAGTAATTACTTAGTCTTCACTGTGTAAACTTCATATTAATTAACTGGCAGAGCACTCTTATGGAGAGTAGTAACAATAACACACATATTATGTATTACTTTTTGACATAAAAATAATGAGATAAAAGAGGACCTGGTGTGACTGACCATAGCTGAGCTTGCCTCTACTTTTGCAAGTAACATTGCAACCGGTTGTGATAGATTTTGGAGTATTGAGGCTGACTTGATTTGATTTGATTTCTACAAACTAATTCATATTCTCCTTTTGTTTTCTTTCTAAATGCCCTCTACTAGCTCACTCTCCCATACTTTAGTACCTTCTTTATTCTTGAGATTCCACTCTTAAAAAAAGAAACAAATGACAAAATCATCAAGAATACAATTGCTCTTTCAAATGGTCTTATTGCCAAAGAAATCATAGTCTTACCAGATCACGCATCATAATCTTTGTTCCTTTGCCTTTGGACAGAACCAAACTTGTGAGATTGTCCTATTTTTAAAAGTCTCCAGTGAAAGAGATAGAATAATCCATTGCAGTATTTAACAACCCTCACTGGCAAGAAATTCTTTTCTCCAACTTAAATAATACATACATCAGTTTAAGCCTTTATTTTTTTCTTCAGTGAATATGAAGCCAATTTACTTTCCTTGTGTAAAGCCTTTTCATTGTATTTGAATACTTAATTTCTTTTTTTTTTTTCAGGGATGATGTAGCTGTTTTATTTTAATTTTTTTTAAATTAATTTTTATTGGTATTCAATTTACCAACATACAGAAAAACACCCAGTGCTCCTCCCGTCAAGTGTCCACCTCAGTGCCCGTCACCCATTCCCCTCCAACACCCGCCCTCCTCCCCTTCCACCACCCCTAGTTCGTTTCCCCGAGTTAGGAGTGTTTATGTTCTGTCTCCCTTCCTGATATTTCCCAACATTTCTTTTCCCTTCCTTTATATTCCCTTTCACTATTATTTATATTCCCCAAATGAATGAGAACATACACTGTTTGTCCTTCTCCGATTGACTTATTTCACTCAGCATAATACCCTCCAGTTCCATCCACGTTGAAGCAAATGGTGGGTATTTGTCGTTTCTAATGGCTGAGTAATATTCCATTGTATACATAAACCACATCTTCTTTATCCATTCATCTTTCGATGGACACCGAGGCTCCTTCCACAGTTTGGCTATTGTGGCCATTGCTGATAGAAACATCGGGGTGCAGGTGTCCTGACGTTTCATTGCATCTGAATCTTTGGGGTAAATCCCCAACAGTGCAATTGCTGGGTCGTAGGGCAGGTCTATTTTTAACTCTTTGAGGAACCTCCACACAGTTTTCCAGAGTGGCTGCACCAGTTCACATTCCCACCAACAGTGTAAGAGGGTTCCCTTTTCTCCGCATCCTCTCCAACATTTGTTGTTTCCTGCCTTGTTAATTTTCCCCATTCTCACTGGTGTGAGGTGGTATCTCATTGTGGTTTTGATTTGTATTTCCCTGATGGCAAGTGATGCAGAGCATTTTCTCATGTGCATGTTGGCCATGTCCATGTCTTCCTCTGTGAGATTTCTGTTCATGTCTTTTGCCCATTTCATGATTGGATTGTTTGTTTCTTTGGTGTTGAGTTTAATAAGTTCTTTATAGATTTTGGAAACTAGCCCTTTATCCTATATGTCGTTTGCAAATATCTTCTCCCATTCTGTAGGTTGTCTTTTAGTTTTGTTGACTGTATCCTTTGCTGTGCAAAAGCTTCTTATCTTGATGAAGTCCCAATAGTTCATTTTTGCTTTTGTTTCTTTTGCCTTTGTGGATGTATCTTGAAAGAAGTTACTGTGGCCGAGTTCAAAAAGGGTGTTGCCTGTGTTCTCCTCTAGGATTTTGATGGACTCTTGTCTCACATTTAGATCTCTCATCCATTTTGAGTTTATCTTTGTGTATGGTGAGAGAGAGTGGTCCAGTTTCATTCTTCTGCATGTGGATGTCCAATTTTCCCAACACCATTTATTGAAGAGAGTGTCTTTCTTCCAATGGATAGTCTTTCCTCCTTTATCGAATATTAGATGACCATACATTTCAGGGTCCACTTCTGGGTTCTCTATTCTGTTTCATTGATCTATGTGTCTGTTTTCGTGCCAGTACCACACTGTCTTGATGACCACAGCTTTGTAGTACAACCTGAAATCTGGCATTGTGATGCCCCCAGCTATGGTTTTCTTTTTTAAAATTCCCCTGGCTATTCGGGGTCTTTTCTGATTCCACACAAATCTTAAAATAATTTGTTCCAACTCTCTGAAGAAAGTCCATGGTATTTTGATAGGGATTGCATTAAACGTGTAAATTGCCCTGGGTAACATTGACATTTTTACAATATTAATTCTGCCAATCCATGAGCATGGAATATTTTTCCATCTCTTTGTGTCTTCCTCAATTTCTTTCAGAAGTGTTCTATAGTTTTTAGGGTATAGATCCTTCACCTCTTTGGTTAGGTTTATTCCTAGGTATCTTATGCTTTTGGGTGCAATTGTAAATGGGATTGACTCCTTAATTTCTCTTTCTTCAGTCTCATTGTTAGCGTATAGAAATGCCATTGATTTCTGGGCATTGATTTTGTCTCCTGCCACGCCAGCAAATTGCTGTATGAGTTCTAGCAATCTTGGGGTGGAGGCTTTTGTGTTTTCTACGTAGAGTATCATGTCATCGGCGAAGAGGGAGAGTTTGACTTCTTCTTTGCCAATTTGAATGCCTTTAATGTCTTTTTGTTGTCTGATTGCTGAGGCGAGGACTTCCAGAACTATGTTGAACAGCAGTGGTGAGAGTGGACATCCCTGTCTTGTTCCTGATCTTAGGGGAAAGGCTCCCAGTGCTTCCCCATTGAGAATCATATTTGCTGTGGGCTTTTCGTAAATGGCTTTTAAGATGTCGAGGAAAGTTCCCTCTATCCCAACACTCTGAAGGGTTTTGATCAGGAATGGATGCTGTATTTTGTCAAATGCTTTCTCTGCATCTAATGAGAGGATCATATGGTTCTTGGTTTTTCTCTTGCTGATATGATGAATCACATTGATTGTTTTATGAGTGTTGAACCAGCCTTGTGTCCCAGAGATAAATCCTACTTGGTCATGGTGAATAATTTTCTTAATGTGTTGTTGGATCCTATTGGCTAGTATCTTGTTGAGAATTTTTGCATCCATGTTCATCAGGGATATTGGTCTGTAATTCTCCTTTTTGGTGGGGTCTTTGGTTTCGGAATTAAGGTGATGCTGGCCTCATAGAACGAATTTGGAAGTACTCCATCTCTTTCTATCTTTCCAAACAGCTTTAGTAGAATAGGTATGATTTCTTCTTTAAACGTTTGATAGAATTCCCCTGGGAAGCCATCTGGCCCTGGACTCTTGTGTCTTGGGAGGTTTTTGATGACTGCTTCAATTTCCTCCCTGGTTATTGGCCTGTTCAGGTTTTCTATTTCTTCCTGCTCCAGTTTTGGTAGTTTGTGGCTTTCCAGGAATGCGTCCATTTCTTCTAGATTTCCTAATTTATTGGCGTACAGCTGTTCATAATATGTTTTTAAAATCGTTTGTATTTCCTTGGTGTTGGTAGTGATCTCTCCTTTCTCATTCATGATTTTATTAATTTGAGTCTTCTCTCTCTTCTTTTTAATAAGGTTGGCTAATGGTTTATCTATCTTTTTAATTCTTTCAAAGAACCAACTCCTGGTTCTGTTGATCTGTTCCACAGTTCTTGTGGTCTCGATATCATTGAGTTCTGCTCGAATTTTAATTAACTGTCTTCTTCTGCTGGGGGTGGGGTCTATTTGTTGCTTTTTCTCTAGTTCCTTTATGTGTAAGGTGAGCTTTTGAATTTGAGATCTTTCCAGTTTTTGAATGGATGCTTGTATTGCGATGTATTTCCCCCTCAGGACTGCTTTTGCTGCATCCCAAAGATTTTGAACGGTTGTATTTTCATTCTCATTAGTTTCCATGAATCTTCTCAATTCTTCCTTAATTTCTTGGTTGACCTTTTCATCTTTTAGCAGGATGGTCCTTAACCTCCACGTGTTTGAAGTCTTTCCAAACTTCTTGTTGTGATTAAGTTCTAATTTCAAGGCATTATGGTCTGTGAATATACAGGGGACTATTCCGATCTTTTGGTATCGGTTCAGACCCGATTTGTGACCCAGTATGTGGTCTATTCTGGAGAAAGTTCCATGTGCACTTGAGAAGAATGTGTATTCAGTTGAGTTTGGATGTAAAGTTCTGTAGATATCTGTGAAATCCATCTGGTCCACTGTATCATTTAAAGCTCTCGTTTCTTTGGATATGTTGTGCTTAGAAGACCTATCTAGTATAGAAAGAGCTAGATTGAAGTCACCAAGTATAAGTGTATTATTATCAAAGTGAATACTTACTTTCATACTGCCCCACTGATACATTTCACCTTCTGCAGCTTTTCCATCGTATTTTCCAACACTTTTATCATCTATACCACTCCCCATGGAACATGCTACAGCTCTCTGTTCATTCTGTTTATGGGATTCAGAATGTAGCATGGACATCTACTGAACACCTGACTGGTGCTAAGTGTCGGGTCAGATTATAGCAGAGACCCTATATTACATACACATACTCTGTACGTCAGTGATGGGTTTCTTTTTCAAAAAGGAGCCATCTTTCTAGGCACTAATCTCCATACATCTGGGCTTCAGATTTCTTATATTGCCAGTTTTGCTGTTCTCTTGATTGCCATAAGTTATTCACTGTGATACTTTTGTATCTTTTCCTCCATGTGCATACATGGTCACATATTCGGTATATGTGGTTATTTCAATTTTTATTTCTAAGTGCTGCTACTGTTTATATATATATATATATATATATATATATATATATATACACACACACACACACACACACACATACATATATAATTTTTTAAAAGAATTTTATTTATTTATTTATTTATTTATTTATTTATTTATTTATTTATGAGCGACACAGAGAGAAGCAGAGACACAGGCAGAGGGAGAAGCAGGCTCCTAACAGGGAGCCTGATGTAGGACTCAATCCCAGGATTCCAGGATCATGACCTGACCCAAAGGCAGATGCTCGACCACTGAGCCACCCAGGTGCCCCTATATATTTTAATATTGAGATAAAATTGGCCTATTTGAATTGTAGTTCTTAAGTGTACAATTTAATATGTTTTCACACATTTGTATAGCTGGGTAATCATCCCTTCAAAATGTAGAATCTATCTCTGATCTCAGAAATTTCCATCATTCACCCTTCCATTTATATTCCCCAATCCCTATGGACAACTACTGTTCTGATTTATATTACAATAGAATGATTTTACCTATTCTTGAGGTCATATAAATGTGTAGTATTAATTTTATTTTTTTCACTCGTGTTTCACTTTTTTTTTTTATAACTTAAGGATTTCATTATCTTTTCTCTTGTTGATGGACATTTGTTTTTCAGTTTTTGGTGTTATAAATAGTGCTGCAATGACATTTCTGTTACTGGTCTTTGTGTGGACATATGTCTTCATTTCCTGGTTATTACCTAGAATTAGAATTGTTAGGTCATAGAGCAGGTATATGAATAGCTTGATAAGAAATTGTCAAACAGCTTTCCAAAGTGGTTGTACCATTTTAGACTCCCACTAGCAATGTATCTGAGTTCTGTTTGGTCTGTATCTTCGACAGCATTTTCTGTTATTTATTTATTTTTTTTTTTAAAGATTTACTTACTAGAGAGAGAGAGAGAGAGAGATGGAGAGAAGGACGTAGGAGGAAGAGGGGCAAAGGAAGAGGAAAGAGAATCTCAGCCAGACTCTGTGCTCAGAGACTCAGAGCCTGACACAGAGCTCAAACCCACAGCCCATGAGATGATGACCTGAGCCAAAACCAAGAGTCAGATAGATGCTCAACCAACTGAGTCACCTAGGCGTCCCTGTTGTCAGTCTTTTAAATTTCATTTTAATGACTGTGAAAGAATATCTCATTATGGTTTTATTTTGCATTTCACTACTGGTGCTGAATACCTTTACATGGCTCTGTAATCAATCATTTCCTTCTTGAATTATTATCTTCATATCATGTCTGTTTTTAAATTCATTGTTTATTGTTGATTTATAGAAGTTCTTTGTATTTACAAATTAAAATTATTTTCTCAATTGTCTTGATGGACAGAATTTTTCAATTTTATGAAGTCTAATTTATAAATTTTTATGATTGATTTAATTTTTGATCTATCTAATCACTAATCTGTGCTTTCTTCTGGAAAACTTAGTTTTAACTTCTACGTTTGGTTTTTGGGGCTCATCTCAAATTATTTTTGTATATGATGTGAGGTAGGAGTCAAGACTCATTTTTCCCCATATGGGCTTCCAATTATCCCAGAACCATCTGTTGAAAATACTTTCTTATCTTAAATTGAATTGCTTTGGCACTTTTGTCTAATTGCCCGTATACATGTGGGTTTATTACAATGTTATTTTACTCTGAAACTATGAACTGTCTTTCATAAATAATATCATGTCTAAATTATGAGTGTCTCTCTTTGGGATATTAATGGAAACATTGGATTCCCCCCCCCCCCCCCCAGAAAAAAAGTCTAAAACCAGGCCATTGAATGAGATTGAAGCCTTACCTGATCTTTCTATTTAAATTAAAAACCTACTCCCACAGACCCCTCTGCCTCTGTATTTTTGACTCCCCTAAATTTCTGGGTTTCTGTAAGGATTAGGCAAGGGCCACATAGCATTCTGATACACAGTCATTCTTCTTCATCTAGTCCCATGCCCCCACGGGCAGGTGGGAGGTTTAGGAAAGGGCAGGGGCAGATTCCTTGCCAGGAATCAAACTTTTTCAAATAGACAGAAACTTGACCTTTTACCAGGAAACATCCCTCATCCTGCCATGAGTCCCCAAGATGATAGCTCATGTTACTGCAGAGAATTTTCCCTATAACTTTTCCTCCTCTTTGCAAAACACTATTGTAATTATTAAACATGTGATGAAACAGAAAACTAATATTCAGGGCAATGAGTGACATAAATTTCCTGAATTTTATTTCTGTGACTGCATTCGCAATAGCTGTCTTCCCTTAGAGAAATACAGTAAGATTTTTTTCTGTAATGATTTGCCTGTCAGTTGGATACCCCCTTCTTAAGGCCAGCTAAGAAAAAAAGGTATATATCAACTACGTGACTATTTCCTCATAACCGCCAGATGAGTTTGAAAGGAAAATATTTGTTTGCTATGGTTTGGTATATAATTTGTTTCACATTTTTTAAATGCCAGCATTTTGTTTAGTACAAATTCAATTGCCCATTTCCAGAACAAATCATGTTTTTAGTCATGTTTCTAGAGCACATTGAAGTGGACACCAGGTGAGCAGACTTGCTCACATTTCCTTAGGGTTTTCTGTGGCACCTTCATGTGCTTCACGCTTCCCAGCAGCCTTTGGGAATGAGGAATGAAATTCTTTCCACAGTGTTTCTGCTCCTCCTACATCTCAGTGTCAAGCAGCCACCGTATACTGTGTTCCATAGGAGGCACTGAAGACAGTTTCCAAAGGATGGGCTCACGATCTGCTATTCATGAGGAGTACAAGAGGCACAGAAATACATAGGTGCATATATTGTACAATACATTTCAGCTGGTGAGCCTGACTATCCACAGAATTGTCTTTTAAGTTGCTTTTCCTTTAGGTATGCTATTTTTACATTTCGCCTTTCACGTCATAGACCCCAGCCACCTAGAGATAAATTCATTAATTTATTTATTCAGCAAGAATTTATTCACAGACATTGAGGTAGGTTATCGTGGTAGAAAGATTCTGCTTGTTCTCTTCCTACCTCTCAAATCCTTAGGTTTTTTTTTTAATCTCTTAAATCTAGGTATTTCCTAAACAGTGCGCTCAGTCCACTTAGATCACTCTCTCCCCACTCCCCCCCCTTAACACAGCTCTTCATACTGTGCTTGAGTGCCCCTTCAGGCCTTCCTGGACAAATAGGAGAGGGGAGCCCCATTGAGGCCTGAATCTACCCCACATAGGTGGATTTATCTATTCCCTATACTGCAGTCCTAGAAAAAATTTTAGAATCTCATATAATTTTTTTTCTTAAGTTTGGAAAACTCTGTCTTCATTCTCTCTCTGGATGTTTGAACATAATCTTTTGACCTCAATGTATTTCATTCTGTATTTACATTTGATTATTGATTAAATAAATGATTATGTATTATCATTTGAGTAAGAAGCAGTGAGAATACTGCCCAGGGAAATGGGTGAGAAAGAGGCTACTTTGTCTCCTCTCTTTTAAACCTTGGGTTTGTTTTTTTCTCCCTCCACCCTTTCCCTAAAACACTGATATCACTAAAACAACAAGGCTGAAAGCTGTAACTGGCTGAGTGCTGTTTAGTCATGAGTTGGGACAGAAACTCCATGAGGGCTTGTGGGTTGGGCTGCAGTTGCTGACAGTGAGGAGAAGGAGCAGACAGGGAATAAATGTGAATGAAGAAAACATGTATTTCTTCATTTTTGTTTATTCACAACTACCATCCTCAAAGTGCTGGCAGATAATGATTGAAGTGAGTCTGATGAGAAGATTTTATGTGACTGTCTTGGGATGGATGGCAGATGGTAGCTTAAGAAAGTGATCATCAGATAAAATGTCCTAGCACAGTACTCTCCATAAATAAAGTTTAAAGGAAAGTACAGATAAAAAGATGGACTATCATGGGATTATGGGATTCTCAGTCCTTTCTGATACTGCTTTGGAAAAATAACTTGTAGTATTCATCTTGGATGTTGGTTATATTGAAGTTGAAACATTCCAAGTGATGGAATAATAGTTGAGTAATAGTTGAGTAATAATCCAACATAGGCATCTTGCAATCAATACTTAATACTTATTAACTATTAAAGAATCAGTATTTTTGTGATATACTATTGGTATATTCTGATAGATTTTCACATTGTGGGTAAAAGCCAACATGTATTTTGTTGTACAAAGGACAATTAATTAATTTATTTATTTATAAAAGATTTTATTTATTCATTTGAGACAGAGAGAGAGTGAGAGTGCACAAGCAGGGGTGGAGAGGGACAAGTGGACTCCCTGCTGAGCAGGAAGCTTGGTACAGGGGTTGATCCCAGGACTCTGGGATCATGACCTGAGCCAAAGGCAGATGCTTAACTGACTGAGCCACCCAGGCATCCCTACAAAGGACATTTTAAAAATCCTTTTTTGAACCCATTTTGCTAACTGTTACTCTGTGTATAATACTTTATATTATTGTAATTTCTTTGTGCTTCAGTTCTTTCTGGGAAGTTTCTGAAAGTCAAGTAGAAATCAGCCATAGTTTGTGCCCATTTAGTTATAACTAAATTATTAAATTATACACCCTGTGGTACTGCTCCTACAGCAAGAGTATCTTCCAGATACTCTTTTTAATAGGTCATTGAATCTCTTTTACTTTATGGAGCAGTAAGAAATGCATGAAGGGATTTGAATTTAAAGACGCTGTCTTGCATGTATATCTGGGCATTGGCATTTAGAGTCTATAAAATAAATTGGCAGTGAATGTTTTATTTACCCATCAGAATCTCAGCCACATCATCAAGTAGCCCTTTGCCAGATATATTGGAATACACTTGATGGTACAAAAATGGAGTGTAGAGTGTTTAATCAAAAATATTTGTGTGCAGGTCTCATAAGGATTTTATTTTTTAAAGATTTTATTTATTTATTCATGAGAGACACAGAGAGAGAGAGAGGCAGAGACACAGGCAGAGGGAGAAGCAGGCTCCATACAGGGAGCCAGATGCAGGACTTGATCCCTGGACTCCAGGATCACGCCCAGGCCAAAGGCAGGCGCTAAACCACTGAGCCATCCAGGGATCCCCACCATAAGGATTTTAATGTTATATAAAATATCTGTATACATTAAAAAAAAATCTGTATACATAATGTAGAAGGAGAATTAGTTGAAGAGTAAAACTGGCCCATTGTCATATTTATTCCTTTTAAATAAGTAAAATAGTCACTATTTATTGAAATGTATTTCTGATTAAGAATTATTATAATAATAGCTCACCTATCTAAATTGCCAAGGTTTTTGATAAAGCTGGCAGCATGAATGACAGCTGCAAACCCAAGGTTAGACTGCAGAGTCAGTTTCTCTCTGGCTTTCTCTCCTTTTAAGCCTCCCTTTCATGTGTAGCCAAGTGAAATGTAAGCTCTGCAGATCCTCGGAGGCCTTGGCCTGATGAGAGGATACAGAAGAAAGGCAGCCGTTTGGAAAGCCTGCTGAAGGCATAAAGGGCAAAGGGCCTGGGCGATGACATGACTCCCAGACCTTTCCAAGGAGATGAATGAGAAGGCATTGCCTCCTTGGGCCTGGGATGTATTTTATCCACAAGAGTAGTCCGAGGCTATCAAACCAATTGTTTTGGCTTTATCTTTCAGATGTTGCAAAAGGAAAATGCGTTCTTTTATTGCTTTTCCAAGTCGTTTGACCATTTATCCTTAATCATCTGTAGTCTGTGTGGGAATAAGTCTTTTAAAGATCACTGAACTTTGCTTGATTTGAAATCAGAGTCGAATTCATTTTATTTAATGTGGGAAACCTTCTTTTGAGAAACTTAACACAAACTGGCTTTTTAGACTCTTAGAATTATTTGAAAAAGAACACCATGGAAAAACACAGCCAGATGCACAAATGTCTGCTCAAGGATTAGATTGCCATAAGCTTTATGATTCTTTCTCTGTGGTTATTGATCATTGAAATAACCTTAGCAGTCCAGATTTGGCAAATCAGTGTGAATTAATGAATTTTAGGTTGCAGTCTCAAAGATGTAACTAGGCTAACCATAATGTATATCACTGTTATCATAAATTTTATCCTTGCCCTTCATTGTATTAAGAATGTGTGATTTTAGGAATACTGAATAGATTTGCTTTAGTAGAAAAGTTAATAAGCCCATTGGGCTAGTGGTGTGTGGAAGTGATCTGTGAAGAAATAAATTCCTTTAGTTCCCACATGAGCATGTCACAAAAGAACCATACTGTGGTTTTTTGAGAATTTTACAGATCTCTTCAAGGGGCAGTTCAGAGTAGTTTCTAAGAGTGCTAAGTCTTGGTGCATGGATTTGGCTGGCATGGATTTGGACAGAGTGGGCCAAACAGAGCTAATTGAGGTGGGGAAAAGATCAAGAGAATAGGCCATAATGGTGAATAGAGTTATTTGTCACCGAGTTTGTAATAGGATTTTCAATTAATTCATGCAGGCTTCCAATGCCTTACATTAGCCCTGTCAAGATGAACTACAGCCACATCTAAAATGCCATCCCCTATTAAACTGTGCATGTCAGTGAATTTGTAATTTCTTCTGTTCAACCAGAAGATGAATGGATTTCACTTAGAAAACAAATGTGTGCTTCAGAAATTCACAGTTCGAAATCCCAGCACTTCCTAGGAGGAACATTCTTTACATTGCTATATAGTGAATATGTATTAAAAATATAATTGTTATGTGAATTCATCCAAAAGGAGAAGCATCCAGCTGCATAGACACAAATACATTTCCAAGTGCTGTGTTTCACTGGTGAACAAGGCATTTCGTACTGGACAATGATGATGATGATAGTTCATGCATGTAGCACTTACTAACTGCTGGGCCTTTTGTAGTGCTTCACTAAATCCCCAGAACAACCCAGATGAAGAAATTGAGGCACGGAGAGGTTAACCTTCTCAAGATCTCATAGCTTGTGAGTGGCTGAGCTGGGATTCAAACCCAGGCATTCTGGCTTCCAACGTCTGTGTTTCCAACCTCCTTGAAAATGCCTGATCATGGTGCTATCAACTTGTTCCAGAAGTTGGTTTATTACAGTACTTGCCAGTGCTCTGTCTCTGGTTTGATCACTCTTGCCCTCTTTCACAGTGATACTTATTTCTCTGTTTATTTACTGTTACTTTGTCAAATCTGTCTTGGGAAAATTCGTTATTATGATAACCTGACTTCAAGAAATATGTAATAAAATAGAGAATGTAGTGAGGCATCTCTGTGAGAGACAAAAATTAGAATCATCCCACAAAGTTGGACACTGAAGAGATAAAACTAAAGTTCACAGGATTGTGAGGCACCAGATTTCCTGATGGGCATTTTCCTTCTGCAGAAACCAAAGAGCACAGCAGAATTGTTTATAAGATTCATGGCCAGATAATAGGAGTCATGCTTTCATAGGCAAGATCTTAAGGCAGGGTCCAAAAGTCAGAGGGCATGTGACAGTTTCAGAACTTCTGGAAGGCTCAGCTCCCACCTCCTTGGGATATTGGCCTTGAGAGCAGCTCTCATTAACCAAATGCAACATCACATGGATCAAGCCAACACAAGATGACTGCCAATAGCATTTCGAGAGCCAAGAATTGGCTATTCCTCTTAGGCCAAACAAAAATATTTAACCCAAAAAAAAAAAAAAAAAAAAGTTTGGCTAGGGAGTAGGCCAGACTCTAAATCTCTGACTAGAAACCAAAGTAAATTTTAAAAACTGTATTATGAAGTTCTGTTGCCTCAAGGGTATAAAACTTAGAACCACTTTTTTGGGGGAGTGGGGAGATGGAGGAGCCCAGGGAGAGGGCAGTACTATGAGTAATGTTTCATATTCCTCTACTTCATTAGAAAGATTAGGCTGTAAAAAAAATTTTTTTTCAAGTAGTTTAGGCCTGTGCTTTGCTCATAAGCTGTCTGCCTGCCTGTCCCCTTCTGTCCGTTTCCCACTCTAATGCCAGATTCATCTCCTGACACATGCTTCTTGCCATGGCCATCTGTATTTCACACCTGTGAGGGCTTGTCATTGCCTGAAGGACACAGCATTTGAACCTCTTTACCATGTTTTTCAAGACCCTCCATGAATTAGCTTCTGCCTACTTCTCCTACACTTTATGTTCTGTAATTCCTGTCTGGGAACACTGCATTCTTTAGAAAACTCCAGTCCCTCTGCACAGCATGCTCCCTGTCTTTACGGGTGCTGTCCTATCAGCTTTGAATGCCTCACTTTTTTATTCTTCCACCCCAGCATTGTGGCTAACTCCTATGTGTCCTTGAAGACTTGGCTCATGTGTTACTTTCTCCAGGAAATGTTTCATTTTCCCACCCACTAAACGCTAGAGACCTGCGCTCTATGTTGAGTTAGTCTTGACTAAAGATGATAACACAGTTAAATTTTCAGACATTTTTGGATCATTCTTTAATTAAAACTCATCTCTTTCCTTAAGGGTATACCTCAGTTACCTTGTGCCAAAGCGTTATACAACTACGAAGGGAAAGAACCCGGAGACCTTAAATTCAGCAAAGGTGACATCATCATTTTGCGGCGACAAGTGGATGAAAATTGGTACCATGGGGAAGTCAACGGGATCCATGGCTTTTTCCCCACCAATTTTGTGCAGATTATCAAACCGTTACCTCAGCCCCCACCTCAGTGCAAAGCACTTTATGACTTCGAAGTGAAAGACAAGGAAGCAGACAAAGATTGCCTTCCATTTGCCAAGGTAAATTTAGAATGAGATTTTCTGTTTGCTGCCTCTTCCTCTGGACCCGGATACACAGCAGTATGGCCGGTATTTCTTTTTGTAAAAAGATAGAAATAGTTTTAGTATTTCACTGTGCTTTTAAAAATACCCAGAAGCAGTTTTCTTAAAGTCACAAAAAAATATTTTGTGCATAGGCTGTTCTTAAATGAAAGATAATTTTGGTTGATATTCTTTGTGGTATCATTTTCATATTTAGAGCCTAAATTTAATTCTAAGCCACTTTATAGGATGTGTGTGCAACTGAGGGATTTTAATTTACTGAATTATGAATAACAAAATAAAACATCATTATTTTCTTATTTTATACATAAATTTCTTTGCTGAAAGCACACAGGAGTATATCCACTGAATTGATAAAATGCTTTAGAATTTTAAGTAGATTAACACAATAGTGTTTTTAATAAAGAAAAGCAGTAGGATATGCATTTTTAAATGGGCATTTGGTATATTTTGAGAGAGAATGTGAGAAGAGCCTGAGAATCAATCTAAAACAGAAGTTTAAGAGCCTGAGATGGGTAGTATTTGAAGTTATAATTTGTGGATCTAAACCAAATGCGCAGCCAACCCTTGTATAGAAGGAGTTCATAGTTGTATAACTGTCTGAGAGGACCAACAGTTTGATTGTGATAGTGGCCATTTAGTTCGTGATAACATTGGATTCATGTACTAAAGATATGTCATAGCATTTTAATTCACGTACTTTTAAAACTTGAGCCCCTTTATTGAAAAGGAAAATTAAATGATGAGCTAAATGGGATTAAGTAGACTAATGTTTGCTGTTTCTTCAGGATGATGTTCTGACTGTGATCCGTAGAGTGGATGAAAACTGGGCTGAAGGAATGCTGGCAGACAAAATAGGAATATTTCCGATTTCATATGTTGAGGTAAGTTAATCTGTAGAAAATCCAATCATGTCAGTACTCAGCTTAGTAGACAAATCTTATTTATGCATTTTGGGCATTAAGAAGTTCTCCCAGGAGTCCCTGGCTGGCTCAGTCAGTAGAGCACACAACTCTTAATCTCAGAGTTGTTGGGCATAAGCCTACTTAAAATAAATTTTTTTTTAATTAAAAAAAAATTAAGAAAAAAGAAGTCCTCACAATCATTTTGCAGTGTATACACACAGCAAATCATTAGGTTGTACACCTTAAATGAATACAATGTTTTATGTCAATTATATCACAATAAATCTGGGGTTAAAAAAAAGAAGAAGAAAGACAAAAATCTAGCCTGCAGAAGACAGGAGGAGGAGAAGGAGGAGAAACAAGAGAAGAACACATAATACAAAGAACCAGGAATGCCCTGTCCCAGATCACTGGGTGGATTAGGAAGAGTTCTTCCATCGTGGCTACAATTACTGAAAACTCTGAGATGTTTGAAGCTCCACTTTGTCCCTCTGCTAAAGCATTCTTGTGTCTTGTTAAATGGTACTTAATGCTTCCTATCAGTACCTATACTGTTTCCAGGTGTTCTATTTCATTTGCCAGCTTTCGCATCAGAAGGTTGATGAAGTTCTGAATAAGGTGGGAGGTGAGTGTGTATTTGCTTATTTTTTTTCATTATCTGCCAGGTGATCAGAACTATAACTGATTTGCAGAGTAGGCCTCTAACAAACATAAAGTAAATGAATAAAAATTCCCCCATGTCATTCTCTGCAACACCTCCCACCTCTTTCCCCCTTTTAAATCAGCTTTACTTGGAAAGGTTATGGCCAACCTGACTCACTGAAGTCTTTATAGAGAGTATGTATAACATGATTGTATTATTTTAAAGAATAACATAAATTAAAAATGAAATAGGATGTTACAATTATAATAGGCTGCATTACATCATACATCATAAACATTCATGTCCTCTAGTCATAAGAGTTTCTTGCTGAAGACAAATTAAAGGCATTTTTAAAGAATGAAACAGTGCAAACAACCATACAAAGTTAGCTGGGATCACAGAAGGATTCTGGAAGAAGTGAGTTCTTTTTTTTTTTTTTTTTTTTATTCATGAGAGACACAGGCAGAGGGAGAAGCAGGCTCCATACGGGGAGCCCGATGTGGGACTCAATCCCAGGTTTCCAGGATCACTCACTGAGCCACCCAGGTGTCCAAAGAAGTGAGTTCTTAGTACATATCTGTGTGATGGATAAATAAAGGTTAACCAAAATAAATGGAAGAAATGCATTTTTATGGCAAAAAGAAGATCCATGCGGGAAGACTGGCATGTGCAAGAGCCAAAAAGTAAGAACACAGGTTGTTTAGGGTAATTGAAAGTAGTTCTGTCATTTAAGATATCAAAGCATGTGTTTTAAGCACATAAAAAAAAAAAACACCATTACTTATTTTTCCATCTTTTTGTCTGAGGCATTTGTTTTGGCACGATTTTTAAAACTAAAATGACAAATTGTGTCATTGAAGTTAGCACTCAGCTTCTCCCATAGACAGTAAGATTGCCAAAATTTCCATTAAAAATCTGTTTGACTACTGTATACCCATGGAAAAATAATTCAAACCATGTATGAACCTTGAATTTTATCCATACCCTTCACATGTTCTCATTTATTGAAACATTTTTTTCTCCTTTGAAAGTAAACAACAGAAAAAAAATTCCTAACTCTCCGGCAATCCTTACTATATATTATTTATATATTCTAGCTGTGGGTCATGGAAAATTACAAGCGTTTCTAAGTATCTGAATAGTTACACTGAAAAGCATGGGTAAGCACAAAATTAGTAATGAAAGCCTGTCTTTACTTGTTAGGTATTATCAATATTACATGCCAATACTTGGTTTGTGATGCATGAAAAAGGATTGCTATACTTTTGTTATTGAGCAGGTGTAAAATTGCGCAGAGAGGCATAAAAGATCCACCCCTGGCAAATCCAGAGTCATTTTGAGTCACTTGGGATTATTTATTCTAACTTAAGTTGGAAAGATAAAAGTCTGTCCAAGTGGAAGGTATTTTCATTCTCCTGCCTCCTTTCTTTCAAATGAATATTTTTCTCATTCGAACCAGAATTTTGCTAGTTGAGACGAGATAAACAAATCGGCCATCTCTAAGAAACTGTGAACATTTCTTTGATGTCAGGCCATCAGATTGAATTTTCTGGTAGGAGCAGAGCATCTGGGGATTAGTAACACCTGGTTTAGCCTGCAGGGGAATTGAGGGGAGGTGGATTTCAATAGCAACCTACCAAAATTGAACTGTTTAAAGTATAGACTGTCTTACAAGGCAGTCTTAGATGGGTTAAAGCCAACTATAAGGAGTCAAAAACTGAGCCTTTTTCCTGAAATGGTCTTTCTCTTGCTCTGTAAACCTCTTCAGGACCCAGACTATCCCCAGTATAAAAACAGTCTGTGTTATAAAAATCCATTTACAAAACATTTTCTTGAATCTTATAAATATACTTTTAGGTCTCTATGATTGTTAGGTGCTTTTGGTTTTTTCACAGTGCTTCAAAAACTGTTACCTTCCCTCCCAGATGCTCTGAGAGGATCAAAAATTTAAGATATTTTGAGGGGTCTGGCACTGCTGTGTTTTATGCATAGTGTTTGGAGCTCAGATTAAACTCTAATCCAGAATATGGCAGAGTATAGTAATGATCAAATAAGAGAATCTCACCACTACATATAATGAAAGAAATGAGTTCAGAATTGAATTCTGCATCTCACAGTGACATCTCTGATCTCCACAGGCCTGTCAGCAGAAACTGGAACTCCCCCTCAACTCCTGCTGGTTGGCTTTGCTAATGGCAATGCTCAAGGGACTTGGTTATGGCAGACATGCTAGAATGGGCCTAGGGATAGGATCGTGGACCTAGAGTAGAATCATGGGGTCAGAGGTTCAGCTGTGGAATTAGAGGGTGTGGATAAATTGAAAGGAGCTGAACATTAGAGGTGGGTAAAGAGAATTGAGTGGGAGGATTGAGATACTGAAGAACTAGAAATGCTACTGGAATAGTTTGCCCTCCCTTCTTGTCTTCTTTCTCTCTCCCTTAGCATCTCATATCTGTGTACTACAATCTGCACCTGTGTTAGAATAAAGTAATAAAATGGTTGTGTGGTATAGCCACAAATTACCCTTATGAAAGTACAAAATTCTTCAAGATTTGAACAGAGTGGGAGCTTCTGATTGAGGAAAGCGAGTAGGACAAAGAATGGCTATATAAATGGCCTTGAATTCTTCTCTTGGAGCCTTTGTTTAAGCTCCTAAGATTGGGGTTGAGCCATAGAGGTTGTGGATTCTATTCTGCTTAGACAAGATCTGCCTAGATTTGAGCAAGCTGGAAAGTTGGAAGAGGTTGGACTCTTAGGGAAATCTGAGGAATTCTTGAAGACACCATGCCAGGATATGTATAAAAGGGTATATTTGTCAAGGACTGAATGTAGCTTAAAAAAGAAATCAGTAGCTTTCTTCTTTATTTGTTAAAAAATACCAGTCTTCTGCAAAATAGGATGGAAGACTTTAACAATGTCATTAATTCAGAGCTGACTCATTCAAGTTTAGCACTCATTTGAGCAAGTATGACATGATTCTTAGCAAGCAAAAAAGTTTGAATGAAGTAAATGCTAACTATGGGATTTGGGATGTTTTCAACCATTGTGCATTGTAGGTTCTGGTGAACTATAAATTTCTATTAAGTTTATCATTTTATTTTGATTCTTAGTCATTCATTTGAAATATCACTCATTTTTTAACAGCTACAAAAAAAATTATTTGGCAACCTGCTACTCTGCTATAGCTATAATATAAAGATAAGCATTTTTTATGTGCAAATGGCATGAAGTCGATATGGCCCAGTAGACAGACAACTATGTTTACTCTTTAGTTCCTGCCAATAAGAAGGGCTATATTTCTCATTTTTCAGATCTCTGATCAAATGTCACTTCTTCTGACAGACTTTTCCTCACCACTTTATCTAAAGTAGTTCCTCCTCTTCCACTTGCTTGACCTTATACACATGGTGGTTGTAGGGAGAAACTTGGACTCTAATCCCAGATGGCTGGGATTCAAGTCTTTGCTCTACCACTAAGTGTCTACGTGACCTTGGTCCTTGTCTCTTCTTTTGTACAATAGAACTACGTGATAGGGTGAGTTAATTCCAATGATGCTTAAAAGCAGTACTGTAGCACCTAGTTGGAGCTGTTATGTGATAGCTGCATTGTTGTTCCTTTATAGCATTTTATATTCTCTGCAACTACTTGATGTGGTTACTATTTCCCTGCCCCATTAGGAAGTGAGCTCCTAAGGGTAGCACCTTGTCTTATTTCTGGTTTACCTTGGTCCCCTGAAGTCCTTGTACAGCATCTGCCCATTGGCTCTCAATAAATATTGGTTGTATGAATGAATGAGCAACCTAACAACCTTTAGAGTGAAAGGTTCTAAACAAAACCGTATTGATTTTCAGATGTTGCCAGCTTTTACATTTTTCAGCTAATACTCCCATCATTCACTACCTAGGCATCTAGTTCCTCACTGATTTATCTTAGTGTTATTTCAGGAATCTCCGTTTCTCAAAGCCTAGAAGATCTGTTGTATGACCTTAATAAGATCTTTTTTTTTTTTTTCTTTTTGAATGAGGTTGGGTGAGTATTTGGTTGTGCCTACTTTAGAATTTTTCCAGACCAAATAATGATAACCATATTTTGTGGGTTAGATCTTGAATCCTCTACTGATTATTTATCTCGAATACACAGATGACTCCCTAATACTTTCTGAGATGAATTTTCACCTGCTTAGGATTATTCCTTTGACTACTTTGAGCAGAGCTGCAGTGGCCTTATTGTCAAAGATCCTCAATTTTTAAAATAACATTTTTGAGTTATAAGTGTCATTACAATAACTATACATATTTAAAGTATACAGTTTGATCAGGTGCTATTTGTTGTTTTCAACTTTTAGAAGCAACTCATAGGCAAATCTTGGGAGATATTTCTGTGGCTAGGAAAGAGAATTAGTACTATCAGCCTTAACAGGGAAAAGTCATATGTGCAGGTCTCAGAGATCATAAGTGGCCTTAAGGATAGGAGTGCTAGCCTTCTCCTCTATGGTCATGGAATCGGGAGATAATCATCTGTGCTCCAGAAAAGAAGAAGTAGAAGTTTAGGTACATAGTTGGAAGTTGCCAAGGTGACTGATCCTTGGAGAAGCTCAAAATAGCAGTAATTTTCTATCTTAACCTAAAGCCTTTGCTCTAGAGAATAATGAGAGCAGAAGACCAAAATAATAGTTTGTGTGGGGGTTTTTTGTTGTTGTTTTTTTTGTTTTTTTTTTTAGAGAGAGAGGGAGAGTGAGAGAAAGGAGAGGGGGTGGAGCAGAGAAAGAAGGAAAGAGAATCTTAAGTAGTCTCCATGCCCAGTGGATGAGCCCAATCTGGGCTCAGTCTCACAATCCTAAAATCTTGACCTGAACCAAAATCAAGAGTCAGATGCTTAACTAAGTTACCCAGCTGCCCCCAAAATAATAGTTCTTGTTTATTAATCGTGATTTAATAATCAGAGTTGATTGAGCATTATAAAAAGATATTCTATCTGTATTTTTCAGTGTATTCTTTTCTTTTAAAATTACAAAGTAGGGACACCTGGGTGGCTTAGCAGTTAAGTGTCTGCCTTCAGCCCAGGGCGTGATCCTGGAGTCCCGGGATTGAGTCCCACATTGGGCTTCCCGCAGGGTGCTTGCTTCTCTCTCTGCCTGTGTCCCTGCCTCTCTCTGTGTCTCTCCTGAATAAATAAATAAAATCTTTAAAATAAAATAAAATTACAAAGTAAAATGTTCAATTAATTGAAATCATTTTTAATAAAAGAAATATAGGAAAATTTGGAGAAAGTTGGAGAGAATAATTATATTGCTTAGCATCCAAATTTCCCCTTTATTCTGAAGTAAATTAATTTTTATAAAAGAAACTTAGAGAAATTGTTGGAAATTCAGAAAGGCATAATTACTATGTTGCTTACCACACTTATTCCTTCAGTTCTGAGGTAAATTAATTTTTACAAATGAAATTTAGAGATATTGTTGAGAAGTCAGTAAGGGAGAATTACTCTGTTGCTTAGCATCATACTTTTGTCAGCAAGTCTGAAGGGCAAACCAAAGGTTTTTATTTGAGGTGTGAGAACTGCAATTCAAGAGACGCAGATTCGAGCAGGAGTTGAAAATGTGTTCCAAAGTGTGTGGAAAAGAGGAGGGCTTTTAAACATAAGAGGGGATTTCCAGTAAAGCCACATAAATTGTCAAGAATTATGATTGGTGCTGACAGGCTGAAGCTATTCTGTACATGATTGGTTGCTAAGGGCTATCACTAAGTAAAAAGTCCATTTGTAAGTCAAAGAAAAAGTTCATTTCTCTTGAAATGGCAGAGTTGCAGCTGGTGCTCTGGGATGCTTGTGGTTTGGCAGTGACCTATACTTTAAAGTTTTTCTTTCAGGTGGGGATATGAAACAAGCCTTCCTTTCTTAATGGCCTCCTGGCTCCATTTTAAATACCTCTCCTAGCAAGACTGACTTCATTTTGATGCTTCTTTCACATTTCTCCCTTTGATTGAGATCTTTCCTTGGAAAGATTTGAGGATCGACTAGTAGGTCATCCAACATTAGTATAGGTATCCTCAGCTCTAGGAAGGCTCATTCTTATAAAGTCACATCCCACAGAGGAGGGAAAGTAGAGGTAGGATTACTGGTATATTTGAGGAGAGCTTGTGATCGTATTCGCACAACAGGGAGGTTTTTAGGAGACAAGGCTTGAGTAGTTTTTCAAATTTATACTCGAGTAGTTTTTCAAATTTATAGGTGTATCAAGAAGGTGTTGTCATCATATATGGAGGGATCTTCATCAGGGTAATCCTCATTTATATTAAGGACTCTCTTTTGTCTTCCAGATTTCTGGGAACCTTGAGTTACTAGTTTAAGAATTGTGAGTGGAGTTGTTAAATAACCCAGGAGACATTGTCCAGGGAGTCTCCAGCTATGTAAATAGTCAAATGTCTATGGTTTATTTTTATACGTACAGATATGTGTTCCTGAGGGTACATAAACTACCCTTGCCAGTGTCTGCTTACTTATAGATTCATTTACCAGTATGGAAGAGGGTATATGATCAAACCAGGAATCTGTATGTAGGTTGGTGTAACTGTTTTTTCAGGCATTGATTGGCTTGTTTGCCCAGCCTATAGATCTCATTCTAGTTGGGAGAAGGTGTTATATAGAAGGCCAGGGGAAGATATAGTAGGAAAATATTTATTTTTGAGTGAAACCATTGATAAAGGAGAGCTAATGGATATTGTAGGTACTCCTGCAGATAGGAGGAACCCTAAAGCATTGGGGGTTTGCTTTACCTGGCAGCAAAACTATTTTGACACAATAAGTGGAGCTTGAAAGGGTTATTTGATTTTTGGTGCAATTCAGAAGGGATGAAAAATTATCAACAGGTATAAAAAGGGATCAGCTGTTTTACCGTAGTTGGTAAGGGGCTGATGACGACGTATCTAGCAATCAGATAAGTTTCCTGCTTTGGCGATAGCCTAGAAAAACCAAATAAGGGTACTTTTATGTTTCCATATGGGCTAAGGACAGAATAAGTAGGATTACGGGAATCATCTTGGGTATAGTAAAATCAGAACTCTTTAAACAGAGTTAAACAATTGCAACCAGGAGGAATAAGAAGAAATCAAGCAGAGTGCAATTACTGCTTTAAAAAGGAGTAGGATACCCAATAATTCATGAATGTCCATTGGCTAAAGAGTTTAATATATGGACCTAGTCTAGATTCTTGGAAAACAATCTACATCAGGTGTCATTTGCCTGGTTGGGTGGTAGTCTTCAAGGTAGTCTTGGGCTCTGGAGACTTTTAATTTGAGATCCCCCAAGGCTCAAGATGACCACTCAGGACTTGATGCCCTTTAAAAATGAATCCATGAGTCAATACCCCTGAGTTTAGTAGCACAAAGATTGGTTAATAATTTGGTATGGTCTTTTCTATTGGAGCTATAAGATACCATAAGGATGATGTTTCCAATAAACAGAATCACCAAGTTGGAGGTCCTGGTAACGTATATCTTTGTCTCCCTGCAGCATGCTGTGAAAAGATCGCTCTGTGAGCAGTAGGTCAATTTTGAGGGCTTTTATGAATTCTTTGCAGTAGGTTAAAAAAATCTTTTAACAAAAGTGGTTCGTACATTCCATCATGTAGCCTCATAGGTCTGCCAATGATCATTTCAAAGAGTGACAATTTGCTTTTTCCTGTAGATGTGGACCTAAAGCTGAGTGATACTAAGGGTGGAATTCTGGGCCTAGGCACTTTAAAGGATTCTGTGGTTTTTGCCAATTGATTTTTGATAATCCTACTGGTACATCCCACCAGTCCTGAGGACTGGAGATGGTAAGCACAATGAAAATGGTGGACGTGCCAGATTTTACAAATTGAATAACCTGACCAATGAAATGGAAACCTCTGTCACTGTGGAGCTCTAAAGGAATATCCCAAGCAAAAATACTTTTTTTCTAATAGTATTTTGCTTACTATTACTATATACTATATACTATTATAGTATTTTGCTTACTATTACTATATATTATATACTATAATAGTATTTTGCTTACTGATGAGTCTATGGCTCTGTGGCATGGAAATGCATCTACCCAATGATAAAACATACCAGTATAATTACCAGTATACCAGTAAACATTACCAGTATAATTTTGTATCCCTAAGAAAACAGCAACTGGATGAAGTCTATTTGCCATAAACCAAAGGGACTTGAGGCTAAGGGAAAATGTCCCATAAAGGTATCAGTGGATTTCTAGGGTTATGTTTTGGACAGATTTGACATTTCTGCTACACTTGGGAAGGCTTCCAATAGTACTGTTTTCCCCTTAAGATCATTTTGTCAGTGTTCCAATCAGTTAAGTCATGGGTATATTAATTGTTAATACAGGGAGGACTGGCCATCCATTTGGTCCCACCCATAAATTCCTTTTTATTTTAAATTTGCATCCTTGTTCAACATATTTTTTTCTTATTTTGTTGGGCAGCCAAATGTGGCCCATCATATCGATAAAGGACTCAGGCAAGGTTAAGGATGTCCTGATTGTCTTAAAGGGTAAATTGAGGGCTTCTCTCTTGACAGCTCCATCAACCAAATGCTTTCTCTTACTTTCTTCTCTATTTGCCATAGAGTGTATAGGAGTTTTCATAGACTAGAGTTTTAGATAATTGAATGGATTCTAAAAGGCTTAAAACACAAGTGCTATTTTTTTTTTTTAATCTTTTGTCCAGAGGAGATCAGAAAACTTTGTTTCCAAAGCATTACAAAGTCATGGGTAACACTAAAGCATATTGACTGTCAGTATAAATATTGGCAATTTTTGGCTAAGACACAAGGTCAAGTTAATGCATGGGGTTCTGTTTTTTGGGTGAAAGTTGCTTAGGGCATTGTGTCAGCCTCATTTGTTCATTTAAGGAAACAATTACGTAACTGGCCTGATACTGTCTTGTTTCATCTTTTAGGTAAGGTCCATCAGCAAACCAAATTAATTCAGTGTTTTTAAGAGGGATTTCCTGTAAATCAATTCAAGGAGTCAGCAGTTGGGCTGTCAATGTTAATCATGAGGAAGTTTATTTGGAGGCAAAGGGAGAAGAGTAGCAGGGTTTAGTGTATTGTAGCAATCAATAGAAACATTAAGAAGACGCCTAATCAATAGTTAGGGTGCCCTGGGGCAAGAAGGTTGTGGAGGCTCCCTTTTTTGCTAGTTCTTGAAGAAGATAGAGACTGGTTTTGAGAGATGCCTCTCTAGAAGTTGAACATGGGAGGAGTTATGTACATATTATAGAAGGGAGAACTGGTGTGGAAACTCATTTATTGGCGATATCTGCCTTCAAGATTTGAGAAAAGTAGGTTGGACTCTTAATGTGACCTTGAGACATTACTGTCCACGTGTACTGTTGTCCTCCCAAGTGAAAATGAATAGAAACTGACTTCTAGAGTTGATAGAAATGCTGAAAAAGGCACTTCAGAAATATATAATTGTAAAGAATTTGCTTTCTGGTGGTATGGCTTAGAGCAAGGTGTGAAGATGAGGCACAATGGAGCTCTGGGGTATAACCATATTGCTTATTGGTCTCAGATCTTGGACAAAAAACTCCATCCCTTTCCATGAGGTTTTTGGAAAGGATTGGAATGTTTTAAGGACTTATGAGAACAGTGAGACCTTGCCTAATATATTACTCAATAATGAGCTTAATTCCTTGAGTAACCTCTGCATTTTATTGATGAGTATTAAGCAGGGCTTATTTTCATCAATTCATATTTTTAATGGTAATATACAATGAATGTAGCCAATATCAATTGCATTGTAGACCATACTTCAGGTAGAATGGAATCTAAGAAGGGATTTGGTTCAGTTACGGTGCCTGAAAAGACTGGGATAGCCATGGACAAGTCTTCTTGAGGATTGTCAGTTGTCTCTTTTGAAAAAAAGAAATGTGAGCTTTGTATGCCTCAAAGAAGTCTTGTCGTAGGAGGTGAATAGGGGCAAAAGGAACTAAAAGGAATTGATGAGTTCCTTGAATGAGTCCATGATGAAAAGGAATAGGAAGGAATTTAGAAACAGTGGATTGTTTGAATTGGATTGACTAGAAACACCCACCATTTGTATAGTTTTGGTACTCTGAGAAAGGAAAGATGAAGCTGGTGGGGTTGAGGACTGATTATAGCCGCAGTGTCTGTTAGAGCCTTCGTTACCTCATTTCCAATGAGTAAGTCTATTTTCCCCAGGGAGTTAGTCAAAAGCATGAGGAAAATCCTCATTTGATCCTTGGAGCATCCCTACTGTTGAGAGTGTTTAGGTTGGAATCCCTGGAAGGAATTACGGTTTCAGAGTCTATTGGTCTTATAGGAGCCTCTTATGTTGTAATACAAAACTTTTCCCAGTGTTTGGGATTTTTTACAGTAGTGGAAAATCCCTTTAAGGGATGGCTTGCCTGGTAGATTTTGAAGGCAAGTTTTGTTAAGTGTTACATTTATAAGCTCATTATTTGAGTGGCTTAAATCTGGGTACTTAAAACTTGGGTGGCTTTTTTCTTATTTTTTGTTTGGATTATTTGGTTAAGTGTTCAGGCAGGTTGACTAGGTTGTGAGGATCCACAGTGCCTCAGTTAAGCTACTTAGGTTAGACAAGTGTGCTTAGTTCTTTATTGAACCAGTTCAGGAAGGTTGAGTTAAGAAGGGTGGACATTTCATAATTAATTGAATCTAGACAAGAATATTGTCTTTAGATTCTTTCAGGGAGATTAAGCATAAGCATCTTTATCAGGTTTTGAGTACATGTTGGATCTTTTTCTAGTCAGTAATTTTAGGAAAAAGTTTAGGAACCTCATTTTAAATTTCTTTTGCTAGTTTGAGAACATTTAATCAGTCAGTTGCTCTCCACTTATTGAAATTCTCAAAAAGACTTTTCTAATTTACTATATCCATTCTTTAGCTCTACCTTCACCATTGAGCATGGAAATCAGTTGGTAAAGATTGGAGTAACCTAGTTGATTAGTTTGGATCACTAGGTTAAATTCCTTTGAAAAGCTTACAGGATTATATTTAGGATCTGAGAACTCTGTAGTAATAGCTCAGAGTTCTGTTTTTGTCCAAGGAGTGGAGGTCACGGGTGGGGTGGAGGGGGGCGTAAACCACCTTCATTAGGTTTAACCTTAAAGGCAGTGGCAAAGTCTAGTAGCTCAGGATCTGAATCATTATGGAAAGAAAGTTCAGCTAGTGAAATACAGAGATCTGGTGGGCAAGCAGAAGGAGCAGAGGGAATATAAACAGACCACAGATGAGCCTTCAGAAGACTCCTCAAGTTTAGTGAGTCTCTGAGACAGCTCAGAATTAGCCTTGGTTAATTTCAAGTTAGCATTCTGCAGGAAAGCAATTTTGGAAGTACTTATGCATTTAGAGGCCTTGAAATGTCGATGAAAATAAGCTTCCCACTCAGGCTGTTTTGTCTTACAACATCTTTCAATTGGCTGCACAGATAAACCAATTTAGGCCAGTTCAGTTGTAAGTTATCCTGAGTAATCATCGGTCAGCATGACAAACATTTGTAGGACAAAGGTCCATAGTTTTTTGAGAGTTCCAGAAGGAGACTGATTAGTAGCCTTCTCTTTAGAGAATGAACTACCCATTTTAACAAAGAGTGTGTACTCTCCAGAGACAAAACAGGAAATCTTACAAAGGCTGGCAACACAGTAGACCCAAATAGAGCCTGAACCTTAATTGAGATGGGAGTTCCGCGACCAAGGGGACTACTAATGCAACCCGAAAACCTTGAGGAGATGACCGAGCATAATGGACTCTTGTAGGCACCTTACTTGAATCCACAGTGGCAGCAGAGGTGGGGAGAGGAAGGCCAGTCACTTTGAATCCCACTTCTGATAGCATGGAATGTCAAATGAGAAATGCAGCACGACTGAAGGGCAAACCAAAGGCTTTTATTTGATGTTTGAGAATTGCAATTTAAGAGACACAGATATGAGCAGGAGTTGAAAATGTATTTTGAAGTGGGGAGAAAAGAGGACTTTTAAAGGCAAAGGAGATTTCCAGTAGAGCTACAAAAATTGTCAAGAATTATGATTGATACTGGAAGCTGAAGCTATTTCTATCTGTACATGATTAATTGCTAAAGGCTATCACTAAGCAAAAAATTCATTTGTCTTAAAGCAGTACAGTTGCAGCTAGTGCTCTGGGATGCTTCTGGTTTGGCAGTGATCTTTTCTTTCAGGTGGGGACATGCAGTAAGCCTTGGTTCCCTTAATGGCCTCCCGGCTCCATTTTAAATAGCAATACTTGTTTCATTTTGATGTTTCTTTCATATTTCCAGTTTTAAATTCTGATAACTGAACACATAGGAGTGGATTTTTTTTTCTTTTTTAAGCATTGTGGGCTTTATCTCCTAGTGCATGTTTTTTTGTCTTCTTTCAGGAGATTACTTGATACAAGTAATTGTTGCCTTTTGTTCTGCCATAATGATTAGAAAGAAAAATGAGCACTGGTTTCTGAATTTCTAAGGGCCAAAGGAGGGTCTCCTCTGGACTCCAGGAACAGCTGCTTAATGCATATGGCTAGAAGCAACTTGACTAGACTCAATCTGACAAGAAGACCTTTAAATTAGGTAATGAACTTTATTTAAGGCAGTTGACAATCTATTATTCAGTAGCCTCTTTCTAATTTAAGTTTCCTTTTTGTTTTCTATCTCAAGGAGCTGAGATTCTT